>NW_007260398.1:929077-940653 GCF_000164805.1 Carlito syrichta | reverse complement strand
ACTCCAACTCAAAAAAAAAAAAAAAATTAGCCGGGTGTGGTAGCACGTGCCTATAGTTCCAGTTACTTGGAAGGTTGAGGCGGAAGGATCGCTGGAGCCCAGCAGGTCAAAGCTGCGGTGGCTGTGAGCGTGCCACTACACTACAGCCTGGGCAACGGTGAGACTCCGACTCAAAATAATAAAAAAATAAAAGCAAACTGATAAGTGCTACAAAGAAAACTAAATGCACAGGATGATAAAAAAAGTTTTAGGTGGGGAATGAAGGAGTGAAGAGACACATCAGAAGAGGAGTTCAACAAGCTGCAAAGTGTCAGGGTCAGAAGAAACTCCCATCTTCCACCCTCACTAGGACAAAGCAAGACCACACACCCTGAGTAACTAAGTGTATGCCTTGCTTTAAGAAAATTCAACATAGGCTGGGCACGGTGGCACAAGCCTGTAATACCAGCACTTTGGGAGGCCAAAGAGAGAGGACTGCCTGCATCCAGGGGTTTTCTGACTCAAAAATAAAATAAAATAAATTAAACATGTAAGTTTTGACTGAGTATAAATTAGGGAATGATGGTTTGTACTATACGTGGTATTTTTTTTAAATAATAGCTTTTGCAATGAATTTAAAATAGGATCTCCTTTTCATGAATTTTCACAAACATATCCAAGTCATCTCAAAAACTAAGGTATCTTACAGGTCATCTCAAGAACTAAGATCTGGAATAATTAAATTTGGGGGAGAGGGGTTGGAGTCTCACTCTGTCGCCCAGGCTAGATAGAGTGCAGGGGTACACGCACAGCCACCACAGCCTCAACTTGCTGGGCTCAGGCAATCCTTCTATCTCAGCCTTCCAAGTAGCTGGAACTACAGGCATGCGCCACCAGGCCCGGTTAATTTTTTAAAATTTATTGTAGAGACAAGGTCTCGCCGTGTTGACCAGGCTGGTCTCAAACCCCTGCACTCAGGCAGTCCTCTCGCCTGAGTCTCCCTAAGTGCTGGAATTACAGGCATGAGCCATTGCACCCCTGGCAGAACTGGATTCTTTAATCTAGCTACTTCATCTCCCAGAGCATCTAAAATGTTAAACAACTTGCCCAGGGTCATAAAGCTTGTAAATAGCAAAAGTGGACCTAAACCATGACCTTTTTTACGTAACCCCATTGCCTCCAGCATGTCCCTAATCTCAGAAAACTTTCCGGTTGATTCCTCTAAAAACCAATAGAAATGAGATCTGTAAAAAGAGTCCAGACAACTGCTTTTTAGAAGTTTTGAAAGCAGTCTTTTAGACACAGACACACACACAAACACACACAATAAATTCCAGGGATCTGCTGTAACTTAGTTCTGTGAAAATGAGAAATGGGTCCTCAGCTTGCTGATGCCAAATTGACCATCTGACTCTCTTGTACCCTGAGTTCTCCCTCAAATGCTGATAGTCATTTTTGTCTTCCCCAAAATAAATGCCTAACTGGAGTTCGACTTGACTAATGGCTAAAAAACTTAGAAATTTGGGGAATGAGGTTGGGGCACACAAGTCTTCCCACCCCCAAACAGAAGTGGGATGGCTTAGAAAAAAATGAATTCTAAGTGTTGAGTCAATTACGATGATACCATGTTCCAATTATCATATATTAGTCAATCTCTGGTTTCACCTTCTGTTAAAAGGGAAAAAAGTTACTTCTCTCCATCTCCAAAAAAATAAGGTGCTTTTTATACTATAAAGCTGTCTTCCTTGATAGGATAGTTAAATAAATTATTAGAATCTGTAACTTGCTAGAGACAAAATTCCTTCCTACTCAGAATCTACTCCCTTTCTTTCACAGAGAACATGTTCTAACATGTGTGAAATGCAGAAACAGATGCAGCCAGGATGCAAGTCCAACTCTACCCTGCCTTGCAGAGCTTGTCAGAGGTCAACCTGCAATCATGACTGATAAGGCTGCCAGCAAAAGAAAACAATCGGCTTGTTTGGGTGGCCCACCAACTACTCTTTTCCCTTTCAGAAAGTTCCTGACAAGTATGTGGCCTCTAACTTTAACTAGGCTGAAAATACAGAATACTAAAGACGTGAAAACTCACTGCTAAACAACTGATAATTAAAACAAAACTCTAGGTAAAACCTAATGAGGTAAACAAATACGGTCATGTCTTGCTCTTTATGACTCACAGTGACTCTGTCACATCCTCTTTCTTACTTTGCTTCTGAACAAACCATTTTAGATAACAGCTTGTAAAAAGTTGGGAAAGCAGTTTCCTGTCAAATGAATCAGAAACAGATCACTGGAAAACCAGCCTGGTGAAGACCAGCGGAGCTGCTAACAAAGAGTGACTATTTCACCTGGGCTCCAGTTTCTGTTGGCTCTTCCTCACAGGAAAAAGTGTGTGTACCACCCTTTCTTCTTGCCCTTTCTGAGGTAAGCAGGGTGCCCTGCTATTTCTGGGACAGAATGAAAGGGTGTTCACACAGGTGTGCATATTCCTGCCTCTCAGCTTACAGCCACACCCTACATTCACAAATGAGACCAGAGACGGCCTGTCTCACCTACTGTTACTCATCCCTCCCTAGCACATCCTTACCTAACCTACTCTTCATGTCACTGACCACAGCCCTGTGTATGCTTACAAATATATGGCTATGACTTTCCATGTAAGCTCAGCTGCTTAAAAGGAGGTGGGTTTTTTAGCATGTCTTCAAAAAGAGTTTTCCAAGGATAGATAAATGACACTCATTCTTTATTTTTAACTGAGAGAATACTCATAAGACCATCAGGCAAGAACTCCCTCAACTTCCTCCTCCACTGCCTATAAATATCAGTCTCTGCTCCCATCCTTTCCTCCTTCCCTTCGGTTTTGGCAAGGCATCACTCCTGTAAGGTGGATCTCAAAGTTCGGCTGGCTCAGGGAGACCTCGCTCCATCCTACCATTCAACTCTAGACCTCCAATCTCTCCTCCCCAAGACTTCTTCTGCCTTCACCCCACAAAAGAACATGCTCAAGTCTCTCCTTTCTTAACATCATTCATTCATTTGGCCACCAAATATTTATTGAGCATATACTATGTGCCGGGAGTTCTTTTTGACCCTGGAGATAAAGCAGTGAATTAAGTTAAGTTCCTGCCCTCAGGCAACTTATTTTCTAGTTGGGAGAAGAAACAAAGAACAGATAACCTAGAAACATAGCTACCATCCTTTCTCTCCTTCCTTTACACAGCCAGGCCTGAAAGAACAGTGTGCACTCCCTGCCTCTACTTCTCTTTCCCCTCTTCCTGTGCACTCCTGACCCACAACTGACAGGCTGCAGCATACCCCAAAGCCTGCCCCAGCACCACTCAAACAATTCAGGCAAAACTGGCTGCTCATATCCCTCCAACCACTTTTTCACCTTCTCCTTGAAATAGTGGTACTTCCCAGGACATTGTACTCAATACAATTGTACTCAATTGAACCCCTTCTACTCAATATGCTCTCCTTTGATAGGCTCAGTCACACCCATCACTTCCATCAACAGTGATCCACACTGAGGAATATGAAATGTGTATCTTCAGGAAAGGCCTTTCTAAAGCAGCAGTCCCCAATCTTTTTGGCAGCAGGGACTGGTTTAGTGGAAGACAACTCTTCCACGGATGGGGTAGAGGGGAATCATCAGGCACTTGATTCTCATAAGAAACACACAACCTAGATCCCTTGAATGAGCAGTTCACACCAGGCTCATGCTTGAGAATCTAATGCCACCGCTGATCTGACAGAAGATGGAGTTCCACTAGCCCCATACCCATCCATACCCATCTGCAGCCCAGGGATTGGGGGACCCTGTTCTAAAGGACTTCAAACCCACTAGCCAACTGCCTGCTGATGACCTTCATCTGCATGTTCCCAAAGTCTCTTAAATTCAGTAAAACTGGCCAGGCTCAGTGGATCAGCCTGTAATCCCAGCATTTTGGGAGGCCGAGGCAAGAGAGCTGCCTGAGTCCGTGGGTTTGAGACCAGCCTGGGCAACTTGGCAAGACCTTGTTCTCTACAATAAAATAAAAACTAGCCAGGCATGGTAGCACACGTCTGTAGTTCCAGCTACTCGGAAGGCTGAGGCAGAAGGATCGCTGGAACCCAGCAGGTTGATGCTGGGGTGGCCGTGAGCGTGCATGCCACTGCACTCCAGCCTGGGTGGAGGAGGGAGACTCCAACTCAAAAAAAATAAAATAAAAATTCAGTAAAATTGAATTTCTCTCCCCCTATACTGTTCTTCCAGAACTGTTCTTCCTCTATGCTCTGTATTAGGAAATTGTGCCATCTTTCTCCCAAGATGCCTAAGGAAGAAACCTGTGAGTCCACTGAGGTTCTTCCATCACATCTACACATCCGTGGGCCTTCCAAGGATTCGTACATGACACTCACTCAATTTATTTTTTAACTAAGAGAATACTCATGAGGCCATTAGGCCTCATCAACACTATCATACTAGTCTCATCAATTCTCCCTAAATACCCTTTCCATCCCTTTTTACCTAGTCCTACTGCAAGAGACAGCTCATTTCATTCAGTAGCTTCCTTATAAATCTTCCTGTCCTCTCACTCTGTTCTTGTCTATTTAGGGCTATTTTGCATTGTATTCCATGTGAAGGGTATACCTTGGTTGTGAATCACAGGAACCTGAAACTATTCTTCTGTAGGGCAATCTGCACCAAACACAGATGTTATCACTCCTGCTGATATTCTTCAGAGATTCCCCAGGACCTATATGGATGCTCTTTAAATTCTTTCCCCTAGAAAGTGCTAGGGGGGAGGCATGGGGGGGATGGAGGATCTGGAAGAGGTACAGCCTAAAGAAGCCAGCCCTTAGAGGAAAATGTACTTATTTTAACTAATTTATGTATGTATGTATGTATGTATGTATGTATTTTTAGTTTTTTGAGTTGGAGTCTCACTCTGTCACCCAGGTTGGAGTGCAGTGGCATGCTCACAGCCACTGCAGTCTCGACCTGTGGGGCTCAGGTGGTCCTTCTGCCTCAGCCTTCCAAGTAGCTGGAACCACAATGTCTGACTTATTTTTTGTGTAGTGTATTGTAGAAACAAGGTCTTGCCAGGTTGCCCAGACTGGTCTTGAACCCCAGGGCTCAAGCAATCCTCACTTCTTGGCCTCCTAAAGTGCTAGGATTACAGGCGTGAGCAACTGCGCCTGGTTTTTTGTTGTTTTTTTTAAGCATTATATTTTATCTTAGATTTTCTTTTTTTTTTTTTTTTTAGGATTATATTTTATCTTAGATTTTCTTTTTTTTTTTTAAGAGATGAGGTCTCACCATGTTGCCCAGGCTGATCTCAAACCTGTGGGCTCAAGCAATCCTCTCACCTCCACCTCCCAAAGTGCTGGGATTACAGAAGTGAGCCACTGCGCCCAGCTCTTAGATTTTCAATTCTGCATTATAATATATTCATGCTGTAATACAGCAATAATAACTTAAAAAATTCAACTAAATGAATATTCCAAGAAGATGTACCATGTTTATTCTATACCTTTGAGAACCTCTAGCACATCAGCATAAATCCCTGTTGGAAAACAAAGACCAACAGGATAAAATTTAAGAACTATATGGGCACCACAAAGCATCCCCCATCCCTGCCATACTCTTAGCCCCACCCACTTGTCCTGGTTTATTGGACTCACAGAGCTTACACTTTACGCTCTGACAGTGACTAAATCATCATAATTCTTCAAACATGCTGCAGTGATTCACAAAGCCACTTCAACTTCACTTGTCCATCTGCCCACCAAACTATTTCACTGTTCAATATGAGCCCAAGTGATGCAACTTTGGGGAATCCTTTCCAGAATACTACAGAATGCCCTTCACCTAACACCTTCAAGTATCTGTACTTGTCTCCTTTATAAAATTTATTACGAGCCAGGCTCAGTGGCTCAGCCTGTAATCCCGCGCCTTTGGGAGGCTGAGGTGAGTGGATTGCCTGAGCCCGCAGGTTCGAGACCCGCCTGGGCAACTTGGAGAGACCTCATCTCTACAATAAATCAAAAATTAGCTGGGCGTGGTACCACGCACCTGTAGTTCCAGCTACTTGGAAGGCTGAGGCAGAAGGATCGCTGGAGCCCAGCAGGTAGAGGCTGCAGTGGCCGGGAGCGGCCACGGTACTCCAGTCTGGGCGACAGAGTGAGACTCCAACTCAAAAACAACAACAAAAAAATTTATTACATAATAAAACTACTGTTCACAATATCTTCTCTATCCAAATAACTACAAGAAAGTACTGCTATGCCCTGCCCCTCCTAATCACAAGCAAACTTACTCAAAGTTGTTTTATTTTGTTTTTTAAACATCCATCTCCTCCCACTTACTCCTTAAGCCATTATAATCTGGCTTCTGACCCTCTCACACCACCACATTAAAACTACTCTTAGCTAGGCGCGGTAGCTCATGCCAGTAATCCCAGCACTTTGGGTGGCCAAGGTGAGAGGATTGCCTGAGCCCACAGGTTCAAGACCAGCATGGGCAACATGGCGAGGCCTTGTCTCTATAATAAATCAAAAAATTAGGCAGGGCTCAGTGGTTCAGCCTATAATCCCAGCACTTTGGGAGGCCAAGGCAAGTGGATTGCCTGAGCCTGCGGATTCAAGGCCATCCTGGGCAACTTGGTGAGACCTCATCTCTACAATAAATAGAAAATTAGCTGGGTGTGGTAGCGCACACCAGTAGTTCCGGCTACTTGGAAGGCTGAGGCGGGAGGATCACCTAAGCCCAGCAGGTTGATACTGGGGTGGCCATGAGTATGCCACTGCACTCCACCCTGGGCGAAGGAGTGAGACTCCAACTCAAAAAAAAAAAAAATTAGCTGGGTCTTGTGGCATGCTCCAATAGTCCCAGCTATTCAGAAGAGAATGCTCGAACGCAGGAGTTCAAGGCTGCAGTTAGCCATGACTGTGCACTCCAGCCTGGGTGACAGAGTGAGACTCCACCTAAAAAAAAAAAAAATTCACAAATTCTATTTCTTAGCCACAAAGATAAACCTGAAATTCATAACAGAATATTTTGTGATGTTACTGTGCTTATCCTAAGTGCTAAAGTACAGTAAATATGCTGTTTCAACAGTATCTTGGGTATAGGTAGGCAAATAGGCACCTGCGAGAAAGTCGGGACAAGTTATGCACGGCCCACGTATGTCCTTGGAAGTCTAGCTAGTCACACTGTTTGCATAAACTAGAATAAATCGACCAAAGGTCTAACTCAGTTCAACAAACCCAATATTTACCATATGGCTAATTATTTCACTTCCCTGGTTTTCCAACATTCTGCACAAGATACAATGTCGTCAAGAAAAGATGTTGGAATACCAGGCATGTGAAATATTTAGTTTTTTTCCAACCAGGACTGATTAAACCAAAATGAGGTTGCTGACAATACCTGGTCTATAGAAAAACCCACCCAATCAACCTATGCCTCAGACCAGATACTATGGGTATTACATTTGGCTCAGGTAGCAAAAAAGGGAATCAAGGCCTGGGCAAAGTCAAAGGACAAAGCCAAGCAGAAGTGTGCGCCCCAGTGCCCGGAGCATGGGTGCTCAATGGGTGGCTCCAGTTCTCTTGCAGCCACTGCCCTGGGCTTGCAGCTGTGTGTTCCCGAAGTATTTGCATAAGGAATACCAACTGAGTTGAATAAGCAGTCAGGTAGACTGATGAAATGGAAAGTTGTCAGACATCACCCAACTGTAAAAGTCATATGTAAATCCAGAGGGCACAGAAACAGGGAGGGAAATAAAGGAAAAGCAAACAAGCATGAGAAACAATTGCCAGGAATCACATAGGCCCTGAGCTGTGGCTCTGACCAGCTACCACAGGGGTCCCCTTTCCCTCCTGGCAGAGACCCTGGAGACCAAGCCCATGCTTGCCTACTCTTTAAAGCTGCCACCAAGCTGGGCTCAGTGGCTCAGCCTGTAATCCCGCACCTTTGGGAGGATGAGGTGAGTGGATTGCCTGAGCCTGCAGGTTCGAGACCGGCCTGGGCAGCAAGACCTCATCTCTACAATAAATAAAAAAATCAGCCGGGAGTGGCCACTGCACTCCAGTCTGGGCGACAGAGTGAGACTCCAACTCAAAAAAAAAAAAGCTGCCACCATCTAAGGAATCCCATTGGAATCCTCTCCCTGCAAAGTCCATTTGTTCGCTGAACAAGTGTCTAAGGAGTCTTCTATTCTAGGCTATAGAGAGACAGCAGGGAAGACAGCAGTCTCTGTACTCAGAGAACTAGCATTTTACTGGGGAAGACCCCAACAAATAAGTTTATGAACAAAATCATTTCAAACGGTGGTATCAGACAATGTAAAATCAAAAAAGAAAGTAAAGAAGAGCCGGGCTCGGTGGCTCAGCCTGTAATCCCGCGCCTTTGGGAGGCTGAGGTGAGTGGATTGCCTGAGCCTGCAGGTTCGAGACCCGCCTAGGCAGTAAGACCTCATCTCTACAATAAATAAAAAAATCAGTCGGGAGTGGTAGCGCATGCCTGTAATTCCGGCTACTTGGAAGGCTGAGGCGGAAGGATCGCCCGAGCCCAGCAGGTCGAGGCTGTGGTGTACGGGAGCGGCCACTGCACTCCGGTCTGGGCGACAGAGTGAGACTCCAACTCAAAAAAAAAAGAAAGTAAAGAAGAGTGGCCAGGCAAGATGGCTAATGCCTGTAATTCTAGCACTTTGGGAGGTGGAGGTGAGAGGACTGCCTGAACCCACGAGTTTGAGACCAGCCTGGGCAACATGGCGATTCCTTGTCTCTACAATAAATCAAGAAATTAGCTGTGCATGGTGGCACATGCTATAGTTCCAGCTACTTGAAAGGCTGCGGTGGAAGGATCGCCTGAACCCAGCAGGTCGAGGTTGCAGTGGCCATGAGCGTGCCACTGCATCCAGCCTGGGCGACAAGGCAAGACTCTGACTCAAAAAGAAAGAAAGAAAGAAAGTACAGACATAGAGAATGATGGGAAGAGTTGCTCACTGAAAGCTGGGGGTGGGGGGACAGAGTCCCGTCTCCTCTTAGAGAGACCCCTGTATAAAATACAAAAAAAGAAAGTTGGGGGATCAGGAAAGGCATCTCTGAGAAGGCTAACTTTTGAGCGAAGACAGGAAGGAGAGAAAGTTAGAGCAGAGCATCCCAGGCAGAAGGAAAAACCAAGAACAAAACCTAGAGGCAGCGATAAGCATGTTCAAGGACAAGAAAGAAAGTCTCACCATTTTGTTCAACTGTCACCTCACAATGAAGCCTTTCCTATGCATGTATGTATGTATTTTGACTCGGAGTCTCACTCTGTCACCCAGGCTGGAGTGTAGTGTCACAATCACGGCCACTGCAGCTATGACCTGCTGGGCTCAGGCAATCCTTCGGCTCAACCTTCCAAATAGCTGGAACTATAGGTGTAAGCCACCATGCCCAGCTGATTTTTTTATACCCTCTTTTAAATTGTACCCACTAACCCTGCACCTGGATTCTCTGTCCCTCTTTTAGCTTTTCTCCATGGATATTCTTACCATCTGATAAGCCATGTATTTTCTGCATGCTCCTACAGAATGTAAGGCCTCGAAGGGCAGGGATTTTTGTTATGTTAACTACTGCTGTACCACCTGCCACTATGTGGCACACAGTAGGCACTTAATAAACACCAGCTAAAAAATACAAAGAGAGAAGGGAGGAAGGAACAGATGGAGGGAGGAGGAGAGAGGAGAGGA
This sequence comes from Carlito syrichta, assembly GCF_000164805.1. Lineage (NCBI taxonomy): Eukaryota > Metazoa > Chordata > Mammalia > Primates > Tarsiidae > Carlito > Carlito syrichta. Next base: position 930,949 of record NW_007260398.1, on the reverse strand, counting down.
AGAAGAAAAAGAGGAAGGAGAGGAGTCAGGCCTTGTGGCTGAAGCACAGTGAGGGAGGAGGAGATGAAGGGACAGGACCTGCAGGTATCGAAAGACACGGAAAGGAACCTGAAAGAGAATCCGCTGGAGAGCTGTAAAGCAGGGAAGCAATATAAACTAATCTGCAGTTTAAAAAGCTCTCAAGCTGCTATGTGGAAAATGGGCTAGAGAGAAGAACGCAGGGGCACCAGGTAAGGAGCTACCAAAGCGAGAGATGTGACAGGAGGAGAGGGCAAGGCACCGATGAGCAGTGAGGAGCACCAGAAAGCAACAGACTTGGGAGACAGTCTCAAGGCAACACCAAAGATGCTCTGATGGACTTGCAATGGTCTGGCAGACTGAAGGACAGACTGAAGGACACAGAGGAATCGAGGCCTGTTTGTTAACAACAGATTGCCTCTCAGCTCCAAAGACACCCTTCATTGCCCGCTCTGTAAAAATTAAGATGGGTCCTTTAAATATTTTTCCTTTGCAACTGCCATGATGCTAAGGTTTGTCTGTCTATAGAGAGCACTGAAAAATTATTTCTGGATCAAGTGTGCGCTTCTTGGCAGAATAAACAAAATATCAAGAAGATCAATATTTTGACATTCTATAGAGTCCTAATCAACTTATTTTAAAATATTTTCTAATTTGAGGCACTGAGAAAACAACTGGTATAAGCTAATAATACTTGTATGGCTATATTTTGAATCAGAGTCTCACTCTGTCACCCAGGCTGGACTGCAGGGGCATACTCATGGCCACTGCAGCCTCGGCCTGCTGGGCTCAGGCAATCCTTCTGCCTCAGCCTTCCAAGTTGCTGGAACTATAGGCATGAGCCATCATGCCCAGTTGATTTTTTTATTTATTGTTAGAGATGAGGTCTCACCCAGGCTGTTCTCAAGCCCCTGGGCTCAGGCAATTCTCTCGCCTCCACCTCCCAAAGTGCTGAGATTACAGGCATGAGCCACTGCACCTGGCACTTTTATGTTGTTTTTCCAACATACACATGAATCTGGGTACTCCATTTTGTTCATTCTTATTCAAAAGCTAATACCATACTGCTTTGTACCCTGTAATTTTAGAATCTGTTTTAATATGTGGTAAGACAAGCACATGCCACCATGCCCAGCTAATTATTTTGTTTTCGCCCAGGCTGGTCTTGAACTCCTAGCCTCAAGCGATCCTTCCACCTTCTTCCTGAGTAGCTGGAATTACAGGCACACACTATCAAATCCAGCCCTCCAAGACATTTAACTTTACCTTCGTGAGTTCCCAGTCTATCTACTGGCATTTTGCTGGAAACTTCGAAATTGTTATCTTACTTGAAACTAGTACTTAAAAAAAAGGGATGTGGTCACGTTGCCATCTTCTCAATATCATTTCAATTGGGGCTGTTTAAAGATTATCTTTTTTTTTTTTTTTTTTGAGTCAAACAGAGTCTCACTCCTTCACCCAGACTGGAGTGCAGTGGCAGGCCCATAGCCACCACAGTCTCAACCTGCTGGGCTCAGACAATCCTTCCACCTCAGTTTTCTGAGTAGCTGGAACCACAGATGCACACCATTGGAATTTTTTTATTTATTGTAGAGATAAGGTCTCACCAAGTTGCCCAGGCTGGTTTTGAATCCCTGGACTCAGGCAATCCTCTCGCCTCCACTCCCAACGTGCTGGGATTACAGTCCTGAGCCACCGCAACCGTTTAAAGGCTATCTTAACATTCAAGTAGAAAATAAAAAGGCCCCAATACCCATTTATCGAGAAGCTACTGGAATGAAAGCTCATTGAGAGCAGGGAGTCAGTCTTCTATGCATCTCTCATCCTCTCAGCAGATCCTGCAAACACAGGTGC
>NW_007260398.1:927556-929057 GCF_000164805.1 Carlito syrichta | reverse complement strand
TTCTGACCCTCCCTATCTGCAGGGCTTTGGGTCCCCAGGCTGGGATGCAGAGACATGATATATGCTGTTGCCTCCTCCCCATAATGTCTAAAAAGAAGCATGTTTTACAAAGGTATGAGCAAATAGCTAGGCTCTTCTTATCACAAATGTGGTTTTTGCCTGAGGGTGTGGCAAAGGAAATAAACTTTTTATTTTATTTTTTGATTATTTTTTTTCTTTTTGAGTCAGACTCTCCCTTTGTTGCCCAGGCTGGAGGACAGTGGCACGCTCACAGTCACTGCAGCCTTGACCTGCTGGGCTCAGAGGATCCTTTTGTCTCTGCTTCCCAAGTAGCTGGAACTACAGGCATGCACCACCATGCCCAGCTAATTTGTTTGATTTATTGTTGAGATAAGGTCTCACCAAGTTGCCCAGGCTGGTCTTGAATCCCTGGACTCAGGCAATCCTCTCGCCTCCACTCCCAACGTGCTGGGATTACAGTCCTGAGCCACCGCAACCGTTTAAAGGCTATCTTAACATTCAAGTAGAAAATAAAAAGGCCCCAATACCCATTTATCGAGAAGCTACTGGAATGAAAGCTCATTGAGAGCAGGGAGTCAGTCTTCTATGCATCTCTCATCCTCTCAGCAGATCCTGCAAACACAGGTGCTTAATACATCTTTACTAACAAATTGATATGTTCAGCATCTTACCAGAAATGTGGCTGTTCTAACAGGTAGACGGCCTTGCCGTTACACTCAAGATACCTAAAATCTAAGACACTAAGAAGGTAAAAATAACATAACTGAAACAAGCAAATAGTGGTCAATTAAGTGTTAAAACTGTGTTGCTGAATATAACAATAGTCTAAAAATAGAAGAGATTAATATGGACTAAAGCAGTCAGCTGGTTTCATAATGAGGGGAACATCAGCTAGGCCTTGAAACAAGGGCAGGATTTTAATAGGAAAAAAGGCAGTCCTGATGGGAGCATACTCACTACAAAGGCCTAGGGATGGGAGAGAGCCTGTCAGGAAGAGTAAGGAAATCAACTGACCATAACAGAAGAGCATCAGATGCTAGTAAGAAGTAAGATGAGACAGGGAGGTTGAGGACAGTCTAGATTCATTCACTAGCTGAACCTAAAACATTTATGCTCACAGATACCACATGCTGTCCTCAAGCAGCTTATGAAGAGGATATGAGAATACGTATGCATATGGCAATTTTATGACTTTAAGTTTTTTATAAATAGCTGCAAAATAGGGAGAACCTAGAGATCAGAGCTCAAAGAACCAACAAATGGAGAAGTTGTCTTTTTAACAGGAAGGCCATTTTCTAGTATTTCTCTTGGTCTCAAAGAACCATAGGAGGAAAACTTTTTTTTTTGAGTTGGAGTCTCACTCTGTTGCCTAGACTGGAGTCCAGTGGCCACTCCCGGCCACTGCAGCCTCGACCTGCTAGGCTCCGGCGATCCTTCCACCTCAGCTTTCCAAGTAGCTGGAACTACAGGCACGCACTAC
>NW_007260398.1:914390-927526 GCF_000164805.1 Carlito syrichta | reverse complement strand
CTGCGGTGGCCGGGAGCGGCCACTGCACTCCAGTCTGGGCGACAGAGTGAGACTCCAATGCAAAAAAAAAAAGAATGACAACTCTTTAAAATTTCAAGACAGCTGCTTTGCCTTCATCACAGATTTACTAAATAAGAAGCTGTAAGCAGCTTCTACCTAACAACTCCTGCTAGATTTATTATTAAAAAGGAGATTCAGCCGGGCTCAGTGGCTCAGCCTGTAATCCCAGCGCTTTGGGAGGCTGAGGTAAGTGGATTGCCTGAGCCCATGGGTTCGTGACCCACCTGGCAACCTGGCGAGACCTCATCTCTACAATAAATCAAACATTAGCCGGGCGTGGTAGCGCGTGCCTGTAGTTCCAGCTACTTGGAAGGCTGAGGCGGAAGGATCACCGGAGCCCAACAGGTCGAGGCTGCGGTGGCCGGGAGCGGCTACTGTACTCCAGTCTGGATGACAGAGTGAGACTCCAACTCAAAAAAAATAAATAAATAAATAAAATAAAAAGGAGATTCAAGACAAAACTAGTCAGCACCATAAAATTCACTCCTGCCTGAACTGAATTAAAACACAAGGTGGCCGGGTGCGGTGGCCCCGCCTATAATCCCAGCATTTTGGGAGGCTGAGGCAAGAGGACTACCTGAGCCCGGGGGTTTGCAACCAGCCTGGGCAACTTGGCAAGACCTTGTCTCCACAATAAATCACAAAAATTAGCCAGGCGTGGTGGCATGCAGCTGTAGTTCCAGCTACTTGGAACATTGACACGGAAGGATTGCCTAAACCCAGCAGGTCGAATCTGCAGTGGCTGTGAGCGTGCCACTGCACTCCAGCCTGGGTGACAGTCTTTTTTTGCGACTCCAACTCAAAAAGAAAAAAAACACAAGTTCTCAGCTGAGTGTGGTGGCTCATGCCTATATCTCAGCACTTTGGGAGGCAAGAGGATTGATTGAGTCCAGGGGTTTGAGACCAGTCTGGGAAACTTGGTGAGAACTCATCTCTACAATAAATCAAAAAATCAGCCAGGCATGGTGGTGTGCACCTGTGGTTCCAGGTACTTGGAAGTATAAGGCAGAAGGATCACCTGAGCCCAGCAGTTTGAGGCTGCAGTGACTGGTAGCATGCCACTACACTCCAGCCTGGGCGACAGAGTGAGAGACTCTGACTCAAAAAGAAAAAAATGTACAGATGCTTTAAAGTATCCCTAAAAGCAATTGTCCTCTGAAAATAAAGGGATATCAAAGCACTATAAAAAGAAATAACTCAAAAAAAGCAATTAAAGTACATGCCATTTTTAGAAATATCCACACTAACTTAGACATTGATCTTTAAATTAAATATCCTAGCCGAGTCCGGTGGCTCAGCCTGTAATCCCGCGCTTTGGGAGGCTGAGGTGAGTGGACTGCCTGAGCCCACGGGTTCGAGACCTGCCTGGGCCACCTGGGCAACTTGGCAAGACCTCATCTCTACAATAAATCAAAAAAATTAGCCGGGCGTGGTAGCGCATGCCTGTAATTCCAGCTACTGGAGGGCTGAGGTGGAAGGATCACCGGAGCCCAGCAGGTCGAGGCTGCAGTGGCCAGGAGCGACCACTGCACTCCAGTCTGGGCGACAGAGTGAGACTCCAACTCAAAAAACAAAATTAAATATCCTAGGAGGAAAGAAAGACCAAAAATTCTTTCTGTATCGGAATGTATACAACCCTGAATCAGAAGCTCAGTCAGTGCACACTACAGACGTTTCGAAGACACCAGACTGGCAGATCTTCATTTAGGGCTGTCCTGTGCAGCATCCAAAATAGTTTCATCCTAGGCCTCACCTTTCAGCTTCTCATCTTCTTCATCTCAATTCAAGGAAGAAAACTTAATTCCATATTAAAAGGCAGTACATAAAATTTTATCTTTCACTTTACAGATAATCTTACAGGATTTTACCCAATATTTTTTGTCTTTTTAAGAAACAAAAGAAGTCACATCTTGCCAGCAGTTACACTGGTGACAGAAACCCTGCAAATACAATTTACAGTGTTGACATCTCTGGTTTTGGCAAATCAAGGTCAAAAATAGCAAACCACACCTCTATACCTATTTCCCTGAGAATAAACTAGAACATTCCCATTCTTCTCCTTCCAGGGAGCCGTACTCCAAAAGACAGAAACTGTAACCTAAGGAAAGTGGGGCCTACCTGTTAAGATGAAAGACAATTTTGCCAAAATTACAAGAAACATGATTAGGAGAGAGGGAGGGGAGTGGCAGTGTGAAAACACCATGGGGTTTGGAGTCAACACCATACTATACTATACTGAAATCGCACACCTAACATGGGAGCTGTTAAGATTAGAAACACATCTCAAAGACTTGCTCAAGACCATACAGGTTGGAAACCCAATTATGCATGACTCTTACATCCAGTGCTCTTGTCCAGTTCCCAGCGTCAAGACTGTTCCCGTTACTGCCAGGGAGGAAGGGACGATCAGGCATTGCATAACAACAGGTGGGAGGTGGCATACATTGCCCCTGACAGGATGTTCAGGTGCTTTTTGCTAGCTCAGTTCTCTCATCATCATTATGCTAATAGGAGCTGTGTACTCAGCACCTCCTTACCTGCCAGGCAGGGTACGTAATGTGTTAAGCACAGGACATGTTACATAATGAGCACTCGATTGTGGAAGACCACTTCATCACATGTAAACTTCTTTAGAGAGCTTAGGAAAGGCTGGCTTCTCACAGGAAACTGAATGGAACAGAAGTTAACTGGGCAGAAAAAGAGGAAGAACATGCCAGAGTGGGTATTTTAAAGAAAAGCAATGTGTACAGAGGCACATAAGTGAAAAAAGCACAGTGCATCAGGGAAGTGCGAGTCATCTGGCCCGGCTGGAAAAACGGAGGAGCAGGAAACCAGGTTCAAAGGGAAGGCAGGCCTTGGTACACAAAGAAAGACGCTTGGTTTCATCCAGGGATGGGGAAGCCAACAGAAAACTGTCAACAAGGAAAAGGGCACAACTGAGTTTGTGTTTCTGAATGGTCCCAAACGACAGGGCAGAGAAGGCTGTACTGAAGGAAGAAGAGACAGGGAAGGCAGATGAGTTAGGAGAGCAGGGCAGTTGTCTGCACAAGAATTAAGTGGTGAGCCGGGCTCGGTGGCTCAGCCTGTCATCCCGCGCCTTGGGAGGCTGAGGTGAGTGGATTGCCTGAGCCTGCGGGTTCGAGACTCGCCTGGGCAACTTGGTGAGACCTCATCTCTACAATAAATCAAAAATCAGCTGGGCGTGGTAGCGCGCACCTGTAGTTCCAGTTACTTGGAAGGCTGAGGCGGAAGGATCGCCAGAGCCCAGCAGGTCAAGGCTGCAGTGGCCGGGAGCAGCCACTGCACTCCAGTCTGGGTGACAGAGTGAGATTCCAACTCAAAAAAAAAAAAAAAAAATTAAATGGTGAACCAACACTGGAAAGATGAGAACAAAGAGGGAAGAATCAACTGAGAAGTCCAAGGATGACCCCAACCTTCTGATGTCCAAGGATGACCCCAACCTTCTGATTTGAGTGAGTCACTATGTTCTGGATGTCAGTATACACCCAGAATTGCTATGTTGGAACTTAATCCCAGTGTGACAGTGAGACAGAGACTCTAGGAGGTGACTAGGTCATGAGGGTGGGGAGCTCATGAATGGGATTGGTGCCCTTATAAGTGAGGCTTGAGGAAGCCTTTGTACCTGTTGCCCCTTCCACTATATGAGGATAAGCAAGGTGACACCCTTGAAGCAGAGAGCAAGTCCTCACCAGACAATCTCCTGGCATCTTGATCTTGGACTTCGCAGCTTTTAACTATGAGCAATAAACTTCTATGGTTTCTAAATTACCCATTCTAAGGTATTTTGGGGGTTTTTTGTTTGTTTTTTTGAGTCGGGGCCTCACTGTGTCACCAGACTGGAGCAAAATGGCACAAACACATCTCACTGCAGCCTCACCTTCATAGGTTCAGGTGATCCTTCCACCTCAGCCTCCTGACTGCTAGGACTACAGGCGAGTACTACCACACCCAGCTAATTTTATCATTTTTTGTAGAAATGAACCTCCTCTTATGGCGCCAGGCTGGACTCAAACTCTTGGGCTCAAGCAATCCTCCTGCCTCCTTCCCCCAAAGTGCTGGGATTATAGGCGTGAGCCACTGGTCCCCACCTTAAGGTATTTCGTTATACCAGCAGGAATGAACTGAGACATCAAGAGGATATTCTGAAATAGGGCTACCTGTGGAGCAAGGAGGTGGGGCGGGGCGAAGGAGGAGGCTGAAACAGAGTGGTGTGGGACTTACTAAGTTAGAGCTGCCTGGGGAATGCCTGGAGTAGAGGAGAGCCAGGGCTGGGGATGCAGAGTAGGAACTCATCTGCACAGCTGTGCCTGCTGAAGCCCTGGGCACGATGTGTATGTGAGGTGAGGCGACGAATAAGGACAGACAGCTGGGGAACACCCTCGGCAGGCAAAAGACAGAGAACATGAGAAGAACAGCCAGGGAGTCAGAAGGAAGCTATGCCACAGAAGTTAGGAAGGAGAGTTTCACACAGATGATGGTCCACAGGATCCAACCCTGTAGAGAAAGATGCCACATCTACAAGGGCCTTTGCAGCCCGAAATCAGGAGTCATTGGTGGCCTGGAGACAGCTGTTTCACTGGTTTTAGGAGGCAGAAATAATGGACTGGACGATGAGCTAAGATAAGAAACAAGTGAGGTAGGCACGGTGGCTCACGCCTATAATCCCAGCACTTTGGGAGGCGGCAGAGAAAGGACTATCTGAGCTCAGGAGTTCAAGACCAGCCTAAGCAATATGGCGAGACTTCATCTCCACAATAAATAAATAAATAAAAATTAGCCGGGTGTGGTGGCATGTGCCTGTAGTTCCAGCTACTTGGAAGGCTGAGGCAGAAGGATCTCCCAAACTCAGCAAGTCAAGGTTGCGATGGCCGTGTGCATGCCACTGGACTCCAGCCAACAGAGTGAGATTCCGACTCAAAAAAAGAAACAACAAGTGGCAGGATATGAAAGCCACACTTTCCAGGCTCCAAAAAGGGGATGTGCCAGCACATGAGAACAAGCAGGTTCTCATGCAAGATCGTAGGAAGTGTGTTTTTGTAGCCTAGGTTGCTCTTGAACAGTGGCCTCAAGTAATCTTCCCACCTTGGCCTCTCAGTGCTAGGATTACAGACATGAGCCACCACGCCCAGTTTTTTTGGGGTTTTTTTTTATTTTTTTTTTTGAGTCAGGGTCTCACTGTCACCCACACTTGGAGTGCAAGGGCATGATCACGGTTCATCACAGCCTCAACCTCCTGGGCTCAGACGATCCTCCTGCCTCAGCCTCCCAAGTAGCTGGGACTACTGGCGCGAGCTACCATGCCTAGATAATTTTTTTATCTTTTTGTAAAAATGAAGTCTTACTATATTGCCAGGCCTCCTCTCAAACTCCTGGGCTCAAGCAATCCTCCTGCCACGGTCTCCCAAAGTGCTGGGATTACAAGTGTGAAACACTCACTGCACATGGTTTTTTTCTTTTTTTTTGAGTTGGAGTCTCACTCTGTAGTCCAGACTGGAGTGCAGTAGCCACTCCCGGCCACCGCAGCCTCGACCTGCTGGGCTCCGGCGATCCTCCCGCTTCAGCCTTCCGAGTAGCCGGAACTACAGGCGCGCACTACCACGCCCCTCTAGTTTTTTATTTATCGTAGAGATAAGGTCTCGCCAAGTTGCCCAGGCGGGTCTCGAACCCGCGGGCTCAGGCAATCCACTCACCTCAGCCTCCCAAAGGCGCGGGATTACAGGCTGAGCCACCAAGCCTGGCTGGTTTTTTTCTTTTTTAAATGGGACTAGGTCACACAAATGTATAGGCTGATGGGAAGGAAGGCCAAATGTTAAGTAACAGGCTGAAGATGAAAGGAAGAGACAAAGACAAAAAGATCAGGAATAAGTGGGATCATTCCGTGAAGTAAGATTCCAAGATCCCACAAGAGAAGGGATGGGAGTAAGAGCACAGTGAGAAGGATGCACCTTACAACAAGAGGGGAATGTTTCTTCCTCTGAGAAAAGACAGAAAGGGGAAGAGGGCGGGACCTGACTAGGGAAGTTTGTAAGTGACGGGAGGGAAGCTGAGGGAATGTGGCGTTCCTTACAAGCCAGTGAGAATGAAAAGCCCAGTTCTTTTTATTTATTTATTTATTTTTGAGTCGTCGTCTCACTCTGTCGTTTAGTTGCCCAGGCTGGTCTCAAATCCCTGGGTTCAGGCAATCCTCTCGCCTCATCCTCCCAAAGTGCTGGGATCACAGGCTTGAGCCACCACATCCATCTCTAACTTAACTTCTAAGGATAAGAACAAAAGAGACGATCTCTACTTTTAGGAAATTGAAAATTATTTTTGTTTGCTTGTTTCTGAGTCAGAGTCTCACTCTGTCACCCAGGTTGGAGTGCAGTGCCATGCTCACAGCCACCACAGCCTCGACCTGCTGGGCTCAGGCGATCCTTCCCCCTCAGCCTTCCAAGTAGCTGGAACTACAGGCAAGCACCACCACACCGGCTAAGTTTTTGATTTACTGTAGAGATGAGGTCTCGCCAAATTGCCCAGGCTGGTCTTGAACCCCTGGACTCAGGCAATCCTCTCACCTCGGCCTCCCAAGGTGCTGGGATGACAGGCATGAAGAAACTTAAAATGTAAAGACAACTGAATGACAGAGTCTTAGACTGAGCAGTGGCTTTAAATAAAAGTCACTATTTTTTAAAGACGAAAGGTCACTCTAGATCTGAAAAAGAGACTCGGATCAGACTAGTTAAGTCTGAGATAGAAGGCAAATGTGCCTCAAAGGAAAAGAGCATGCAAGAAAACGTTCGGAAGAGGAACCGAAAGGCTGTGTTCACTAAGGACAAATGGGCCCCAAACGGGGATAAAGAAAAGGAGGGAGGCAAATGCTACCCGAAGGTCTGACTTCCACGTGTGCCTTTTCCCAGCTTGCAGACGCTCGAGGCTCAGGCTGAACCTACAGGCTCAGAAACGCATCTATGCCAGATGTCTGCATGAAACAGACCCACACTCCTTTCTGCCCTGGCAACTGCTGCAGTGAGCCAGCACGTGCCGGGCTGTGGGGATAGGTGCCGACAGGAACAACTGATGGCGGAGTGAATCCTTACTTTCAAAGAACATATCACAAATTGATTCCATTCACCGCCTCACAGCTAACCTTATTCTCATAAGTAACACAAGATATTAAAAACAGCCAAGTCACCGCACCACTTACTATCAGCAGCAATAAGATGTGACGTGCGGAGCGCTCCCTGCATGCCGCACAACACTCAGCTTTTCTGTTATCTCATTTCCCACCTCCTTACAACTCAAATGAGGTTGTCATTCCTCTTGTAAAGACTGAAGAAACTAACACCAGGGAGATTAGGCCGTTCATCCAAGGTCAAAGAGCTAATAATTAGTGGTACAACCACGACTTGGACCCACGCTGACCAGATGCCAAAATGCGTGCTTCTAAAATCAATACACAACCCACCCTCATGTCAAAATCAAGTCCCCAAGACAGAGACTTTAATTTTCAATTCAAGCCAAATGGAAGTGAGCAAAAATTTATTATACTCTTAAAATAATACAAGAAATAGTTGGGAGTTATTTAAAAGAAGTTTAAGTTATGCATGACCTCTATAGGAGCTTACGTTGAGGTAAAATGAAAAGCAATTAAATAATTAGAAAATAGGTCAGGCACAGTGGCTCATGCCTGTAATCCAGCACTTTGGGAGTTCAAAGCGGGAAGATCACTTCAGGCCAAGAGCTGGAGACCAGCCTAGGCAACAGAGCAAGACCCCCTCTCTACAACAATGAAAAAATTAGCCAAGCAGGCATGGTGGGTCATGCCTATAGACCCAGCTACTCAGGAGGCTGAAGCAGGAGAATCCCTTGAGCCCAAGGAGTTAAAGAGAGCAGTGAGCCATGATCGTGCCACTGCACTCCAGCCTGGGTGGCAGAGCAAGACCCTGTCTCTAAGATAATAATAATAATAATTAGAAAATATATGTTGATCAGCTACTTGGAAGGCTGAGGAGAAAGGATAGCCTGAGCCCAGCAGATGGAGGCTGGGGTGGCAGTGAGTGTGCCACTGCACTCAAGCCTGGAAGATGGAGTGAGACTGAGTCAAAAAAAACAAAAAACAAAAAAACTAGAAGCAGGAGTCTGGCCAGGGATAGGTTTATAAGAAAGGTAGTACTTTAGCTAAACCCTTAAAGAATTATGAGAAATTGTGCAGACAAGCCAGGAGCATTTCACAGAAAATTCCTGAATTAGTCCTATGAGAGAGTACCACAGAGAATTTGTAATACGAGTATAGCACGAAGGTCCTTTAGCCAACCAACTGAACCTTCAACCCTGCGAGCTGCCAAGCCTTCCACAGGCCAGGGAAGAAAGCAGCAGCCAGAGGTTGAGCTAAGAGTAACAGGTTAATGATTTATCCCATTCAAAAATCCAGCTCAATGCTATGGGACTGTCAAACAACAAGATTAATTTTTCAAAATACACACCAGAATGAGGGTGCCCAAACAAGCCCTCTTTTCTGGAAGGTGAATCACTCTTCCAGTGAATCTGTCTGAAGCTTCTCTTCTGGAACTGCCCTCAAAACCAGTTAGGAATCACTCCAATTTTTTGACAGTCACAACTAAAATCCAGTTTATAATCGCCTGAATTTCTTCAGTCACAACTAGGTTGGGCTCCCAAAGAACATTAACCAGCTTTTCTATATTTGGTTCCAAGTCACCTATAAAATGAAACTCCACCCTCAAAGAATTAAAATGTGCATCCACAAGGATTTTCAAAAGGATGTCACAGGCTCTGACACCAAATCCCAAAGATGACTTGCAGCCCACCAAAAATATAGACACACGAGTCTGGAGAGGTACACCACTCGGATGCCCAGTGTTGGTTATTCAAAAATCGATATTCCTGGCTGGGCACGGTGGTTCACGACTATAATCCCAGCACTTCGGGAGGCCAAGGTGAGAGGATTGCCTGAGTCCGTGGGTTCGAGACCAGCCTGGGCAACTTGGAGAAACCTCATCTCTACAATAAATTTAAAAAGATTAGCCAGGCGACGTGATGCACACCTGTAGCTCCAGCTACTTGGAAGGCTGAGGCGGAAGGATCACCTGAGCCTAGCAGATCGAGGCTGCGGTGGCCGTGAGTGTGCCACTGTACTCCAGCCTGGGTGACAGAGCGAGACTCCGACTCGGAAAAACAAAAAAATGAATGTAAATCTATGACTAAACTAGGTATTTGGGGTGAAGTGGCCCAGTTTCCCATTACAGGCAAAGCAGGAGGGATTGACCAGTTCCCTGGTGGCTTAGGTCTCCCTGCCCACTTCTGGGACAGTGACACACAATCTTTATCCCGCACCTTTTCCTTTTCCTCTTCAACTCTCCCACCTCTTCCTCACTCCTAAAGAAAACATACTGCAGCTCCTAGGAAGCCACCTAATCCTGTCCCTCCTCCTTGGAGGTGGACTCTGGGCCATGCTTCCAGGACCACAGAGACATGTGATGAAATGGACCAGGGAAAGGGAGGATGCGACTTTGTCTGTTGTTTGTGCTCAGAGAAGTGTTCCAACAAGAAAAGGGAGGATCCCTTCCTGTAAGTGTTATTTCACCTTAAATACCTCTCCAGTTGTCATCTTTGGACTGTTCTCAGTCACTGGAAGACTTGAGCTCCTTCCCACACGCCATACAAGTATGGGAACATGCTTCTTTGCTTCACACTTCCGACTGCACTGCACAGGCCAAATCACGGCACCCTCTCTGCTAGCCATGCAATCCTGTCTTGTATTTATAATTCTCTGCTGCTTCTCACAACAACAAAACAGACCACTTCCTCTTTTCTTAGAAGGCAGCCTCTGCACATAACTCTCCCGTGGTCTCATGTACTGTTTTGTCGGCATTGTTCAGTGATTTCCCTCCCAGACTCAGAGCTCCTTGAAAGCTACCATGGTATCCTGCTCGCATGCACACAGTAGGTACAAAATACATGTCTGCTAAGCTGAATGCATGAACGATGGGTTTGAAAGCGACTTCAGAATCAATAGGACTATTTGGAATTGTGGTATAAAGTTGTTTGGTAGCGTTTTCATAGAGCAAAAATTAGTTACTAGCTTGTGCAATAACAGTACGGATATTTAAATCATTCAAATGCCATAATTACATGGCAGCTTAGGATAATGACACTTACTGGGTGTACACTTTAGACAGAACACTTAATCTTTCTGAGTCCAAGTTTTCCCTTATGTTAAACCAAAAAAAAAAAAAAAGGTGGGAGGGGTGGTAATAATGACCTATTCTACCAAATCACAAAGGTTAGTGATGCTCAAATGATGATGTACAAAAATATCATTACATAAATATAAGTATTGGACAAATTTAATCAAATAATTCTCACCATTAGTGCTACTTTACGTACATGCGCTTAACTAGACCATATGCATCAAGTCCAGACAACAGAGCTTATTGTCAAACGATAAAAAATAACATATGCAGATTATGAAAAAAATTTCAAAAATGGAAACACATGCCAAAACCTACTACCTATTCAAGTCATCTATAGAAAAGCTCATGCTTACATGTCAATTCAATTTCTAAATGGTCCTCCAGACAGTTTCAGGCAGTTCTTTTTGGTACAGAGGCAGGTTTTAGCCACTAGGACCCCAGCGACCTGCCAGAAGCACCGACACATCACAGACTCTGCAATGTACTCTCTGCGGCAAAAGGCCTTAGGAGGCACAGACCTGCAGCTCAGCACAGAGTCGGCTCATCTCTGACCAAAGCCTGCTGTGGAAGACAGGCCAGCACAAAGAAAATTCTTAATAGCATACAGCTCAGACTGTCGCTATGATTAGCCTGAACCTAAAAAAATGAATAAAGCATGAGCAAGGTATGATAAACACATAGTTAAAAGCATCTTTTAAAAAATGTAAAAAGCAAAGTACTTTTACCAGAACAGTAACTGTAGAGAAAAATGCAAAACAAACAAAAGTTACTTCAAAATCTGCTAGACACCACAACTAACACCATGCCACACATAGGGGGCTGTTCTCCATCAACCATCCTTGTACCTTAAGCAAGAAGGAAACCCAGATGGCCAACATGCTGACATTGCAGGCCCAGGGTTTTTCGATCATAATTTTTCCAGAGTTATCCACTACTAAATGAAATACAGGATAATGAAGTATGAATCTATAAGAAACAAATTCAAACTAAGTCACATGCCAACCAAAACAATCCTGTGTTGGAAAGCAGACCATGCACTTGTCCTTAAAACGAGTAAGCCTCGGCATTCACAGCTTGTAGAAGTCTCACACCTTTCTGAAGGAGAGGTGAGGTAATCAGTCGTGGGCCCTAGAAATAGTTCCTCAGAATGTTTCTAGACATTTAGAGATGCCTAGAAACACCCAGAGATGTAAACAATAATCAGCTGGAAGCAGATATAGCAAGAATAAGGAGCTTCCAGGATTTCCCTCTCTGTGTAAAAGCAATCATCTACTATTTTTAATCTCCCTCTGACGCAAACATCCAGCCAAACCTCTCTCTTTCTGGCTAATCAAAGCTAGCTGATTTGTTACTATAAAATAGCTTTTAAAAGTCACATTTGAATGGAAGTCATCATAGAGTTAATGGCAATGCTTTAGTCTAAGAGAATGAGATACCCTGAGAGGTAGAACTGAGGGTAAAGCAAAAGCATGTTTTAGAGAAAAACAGAAGACTTAGAGAAATTAACATCTAAACAAACTAAGGCTCAGTCATTCAAGTCTACCGCAACTGGGTCTACCTGGCGAATATTTCAACCAAAGGTATAACTGGGCAGACCAAACCAAAACACTTCACTATCTTCCTAAACACCTCACAGAAGCAGACTCACCTAACACCAGTGATTCCAGGGGCTGGCCAAAGAATAACACTTCCCAACTGATTAACTGAAAAATGATATGTTGGTAATTAAGTGCAGGTGAAAACAGCACTTCCCTATACACTGGGAAAACCTAAAAGGGTTATTAAAAGTAATTACTTCCTTTAATGCCCGGCTGGATTTATTACTGAAATCTACTTCTGGCTTTTCACTGTAAAGGGTTCTGAAGAGGGGAACCATAATGTCTTGATAAATAAACAAAAAATAAGAACTCTCCTGGGAGCCAGTCACAATCTTCTTTTCCAATCAACAGCTTTTGAAGCACTTGAAAAATGCTAGGGAAGATGGCCTTTGGCAAGGAACTCAATTAAGAATATGCAACTCTGGACACAACACCAAAGTATTGATATCAAGCTTGGAGAAAATGCCGCTTTTGTCTCAGAGGCCGCCCGTGATAAAAACAGGAACTTTACAGAGAACTGATCACAACTGCCCAACAAGCCTGATCACATGCCCACAACAGAGCACTGTGTTTCTCTCATTGTTGTCCAAGGGACTTAGCTAATAATAATGGCTTGATTTGTTCCATTTTTTGAAAAATCCTCAAAATAAATCCAACCCTCTCTGCACCAATTCATCGTCAAAAGAAACGGTGCCGGGCAGGATTTGCATGTAACCGGTATCCACCTCTCCTTCCCCCTTCCAAGGCTCCAAAGGTGATCAGATGCGGAAAATCCAGCCCGTATACAGACAGGCTCCAGGGGAAAAACCCTCACGACAAAGGTGGTCTAAAAGCAGCAGCACCATGTGTCTCTCTCTGGGTTCATGCCACTGCTTCTGATCTCCCTAGGACCCTCAATGGCTCACCCGTTTCTGTCTCACTCCTGTCACTGGGGAGGCATCGCGCATTGTTAAAGGAGGGAGAAGAAACGCGGCTGCGGATTTCCCATGTGTCTTTCTCTCTTTTTCAAGGGGGAAGGGGGGCTGGAACAAGGCGTGGGGCCCCGGGAAAAGGGCAGAGGAGAAAGCTGTCAGCCACCCTGCTCGCGGGCCTCCCCCAGCCCCCACCTTGCCCAGACGCCCGGGCAGGAGCCGGAGGGCGCAGCTTTGTCTCGGGTGTGGGGGGACAGGAAGCGCCGAAACAGCCCGGGTCGGGGTGGTCGTCGCCCCCAAGCCCCCGCCCGGTCCCCTCCGAGGGAAGACAATGAGAGCCACGGGAGACCGCGTCG
>NW_007260398.1:909096-914064 GCF_000164805.1 Carlito syrichta | reverse complement strand
GTGGCGGCCCCGCCCCCGGGCCGGAGGAGGCACCGCCTCCGCAGCCCCGTCGGGCCGAGGGCGCGCGCGCGTGCTCGTGGCGCCCCCTACCGGCGATTGCCCGAAACGACGGGCCCGAGCCCCCCCACCCGAATTCCCTGCGCGAAGTGGGCTCGTGTTGTGGCCGTCGGCTTCATCGCGGTGTAGACACACAGCATCTACCTTTTACAAACTCTCGAGCAAGGCGTTTTCAGGGGCCCCGGGCTTTACTTTTTCCACTACCTAGATTTAGTGATGTATGTCCTTGTCTTGTCCTCGCCTCCACTTCCCCTGATGGACACCTACCCATTTGTAAGACCCTGACCACAGGCCACCTCCTCCACGGGGGCTTTCCGGGCCCATCTGCCAAGAGCCGCTTTGTTTTGGTTTTGGTTATAGCTTTGAAAAAGACAATGGAGGGGGGAATCTGCTTCCTCCCGCCTAGACTTTTAACGACTTGCAAGAGAGGAACTTGATATTTTCTTTATCTCTTGATCCTCCCCAGTATATGGCCTGAGAGGTATTTCAAAAATACTAATTTTATTTGAGTATAAGGAGGGTGCAAATTTTGGTGTACTTTTTTTTTTTTTTTGAGTAGGAGTCGCACTCTGTCGCCCAGGCTGGAGTGCAGTGGCACACTCACCACCACCCCAGCCTCGGCCCACTGGGTTCAAGCGATCCTTCTGCCTCAGCCTTCCAAGTAGCTGAAAACCACAGGCGTGTACCACCACGCCTGGCTAATTATTTTATTTACTGTATTTCTTGTTTACTGTAGAGAGATGAGGTGTCGCCAAGTTGCCCAGGCTGATCTCAAACCTCTCACCTGGCCCCCCTAAGTGCTGGGATTACAGGCTTCAGCCACTGTGCCTGGTCACTTTGTTGTATTTTTACCAGAAACTACTGGGGCAAATGGTTTAAATTGTCATTCATATTCTTTCTTTTACAGTATTAACATTTTTAGCATTCAGATGATTGATTTATTTTTTTCCTCCACAATCAGGGATTCCAGTGTTTTCACTTCCTTTCCACCTGATCCAAAATTGGTCCTTTGGGAGATCAGGCCCCAGCATCTATTTACTACGAGTGGGCTGGAAGGCAAACAAAAAAAACTGAGAAAAGAGTTTCAGCTTGGAAAAAAGGGAAATGTGGCATCATGACTGATTGAGGGGTGGACTTTGAGATTTCCTTTTAATGCCAGGCGTGGTGACTCACACCTGTAATCCTAGCACTTTGGGAGACAGAGGCGAGAGTATTGCCTGAGTCCAGGTGTTCAAGACCAGCCTGGGCAACTTGGCGAGTCCTCATCTCTACAATAAATCAAAAAATCAATTGAGCATGGTGGTGCATGCCTGTGGTTCCAGCTACTTGGAAGGCTGAAGTGGAAGGACTGCCTGAACCCAACGGGTCAAGGCTACGGTGGTCATGAGTGTGCCACTGCACTCCAGCCTGGGCGACAGAGTGAGACTCCAACTCAAAAATAAAAGAAGAAATTTCCTTTTAACTGCAACAATGTAAGGAGAATCTGTGAAACTGTATGTATGTCCTCTGGTTTATATGAGGACTGTTGCAATTGGTTTTTTGTGTGTGTGTGTGTTTTTTAAGTTGGGATCTCACTGTCACCCCATCCTCGAATCTTGGGCTCAAGTAATCCTCCCGCCGCAACCCCCTGAGTAGCTGTAACTTCAGCCACACGCCACCATGCCCAGCTAGTTTTGTTTTGTTTTGGAGACAGATTTCGCTACATTGCCTAGGCTGGTCTGGAACTCCTGGGCTCAAGTAATCCTCCCACCTCAGACTCCCAAAGTATTGGAATTACAAGAGTGAGCCACCATGCTTGGCCCAGTGCACACCACCACACCTGGCTAATTTTTTTATTTATGGTAGAAATGAGGTCTCACCAAGTTGCCCAGGCTAGTCTTGAACCCCTAGGCTTAGGCAATCCTCTCACCTCCACTTCCCAAAGTGCTGGGAATACAAGTGAGAGTCACTGCACCTGGCTCTGAATTTTTCTGATAATTTCCAGTCTACAAGTGATCAGTATCATAACAATTTACTAGGCATTTTGCAACTGTACATAGCCAATGTCACATTTTGCTCACCTGTAATATTCTATTTTTGGCAATAAATTCAATATCAGATGGAAGGCTTTGTGCTATAAATAGAATACTCAACTAAAAGAAGTTTAAACCTGTTGTCTCTTGTAATAAGAAGGAGAAATCCAATAGAAATGGTTCTGGGACTGATCATTTTAGCAGAGCAACTCTGTGAAGTTCTAGGTGCTGTCTCTGCACTTCAATTAGCCTTCTCCTCATGACTGCAAGATGGCTGCCGGTGCACCAAACAGGACAGCATCCAAAGACAGCAGGAAGTGAAAGGACAGTTTTTCATTGTGCATCTCTCACCAGGGAGGAAAATGCTACCCTTTCCTTTTTTTTCTTTTTTTCTTTTTTTTGCGTTGGAGTCTCACTCCATCGCCCAGGCTGGAGTGAAGTGTCACACTCACGGTCACCCCAGCTTCGACCTGCTGGGCTCCGGAGATACTTCCGCCTCAGCCTTCCAAGTAGCTGAACTATAGGCACGTGCTACCACGCTGGCTAATTTTTTGATATATTGTAGAGACAATGTCTCACCAAGTTGCCCAGGCGGGTCTCGAACCCCTGGGCTCAGGCAATCGTCTCGCCTTGGCCTTCTAAAGTGCTGGGATTACAGGCTTGTAATTACGCGCCCGGCCAATGCTCCCCTTACAACAGGTGATCACACACCTGCCAAAGAGGGTGGTAAGTGCATATTTGGCATATGCAGCCCCAGGAGGGATGGTGTGGTCTGCTGAAAAGAAGACCACAAGGAGAGTTATTTGAGAGGGCAAGCAAGACTGTCTGCTGAGATCCTTTTAGTAACAAACTCCCCAAGCTTAATGGCATAAAAGGGCAGCCATTTTAGTATTTCACTGGAATTTGGACAGGGCACAACAGGGACGGGCTGTGCTCCCCATAGCCCTGGCCTCAGTAGGGAAGTTTCAAGTGTCCAGGGGCTGGAACCACCTGGAGGCTTCTTCACCCTGGGCTAGGATGACTAGAAGACTGGGCTTACCTGGGGCTGTGTAGCAGAGCACCTCACATGACCTTCCATGTGTCCTAGGCTAGGAGGGATGAGAGAGAGAGAGAGAGAGAGAGAGAGAGAGAGAGAGAGAGAGAGAGAGACTGAGACTCATAATGTGTCCTGGAAAATTGGATTACAGTCTCATTTCTTGTAAGAATTTTATTTCTGAGCCGGGCATGGTGGTGAGTGCCTGTAGTTCCAGCTACTTGGAAGGCGGAGGAGGAAGAATTGCCTGAGCCCAGCAGGTCAAGGCTGTAGTGGCCAGGATCATGCCACTGTCCTCCAGCCTGGGTGATAAAGTGAGACTCCAACTCAAAAAAAAGAATTTTATTTCTCATTTCTCCCAGCAAAGGTAACTTGGCAAGACCTCGTCTCTACAATAAATACATTTTACAAAATTAGCTAGGCGTGGTGGTGTGTGCCTGTAGTTCCAACTACCTGGAAGGCTGAGGTGGAAGGATCCCCTGAACCCAGCAGGTTGAGGCTGCGGTGGCCGTGAGTGTGTCACTGCACTCGTCAGGGCAACAGAGTGAGACTCCGACTAAAAAAAAAAATTTTTTCTTCTCTTTGAATAGTTTTATTTGCCTTCACCTGGCTTACGGAGTCACAGTTGAATAACATGTCTTTTTTTTTTGAGTCAAGGTCTCATTCTGTCACCCAGGCTGAAGGGCAGTACACAATCACTGCTTCTGAACAGCTGGGACTATAGGTGCTCACCACACTGCCTGGCTACTTTTTTTTTTTGGTAAAGAGGGGGGTCTCTCTATGTTGCCTAAGCCAGTCTCGAACTCCTGGGCTCCAGCAATCCTCCCACCTCAGCCTGAGTGACATGTCTTAAATTGGTTATTCAAGGTTCTTGCACCATAATAATATTGACACTATAGCCAATGAAGTCACTAAGCTTGCAGGTGACCTGATTCAGTTCCCAGTCTCAAGTCTGTGACATCTTCTTACTTTCCTATGCTCACAACTTCATTGAAGCCTCAACCTTAGATAGCAGCAGCTCTTATAAAAGCCATCATAGAACCAGGCTCGGTGGCTAAGCCTGTAATCCCGGGCCTTTGGGAGGCTGAGGTGAGTGGATTGCCTGAGCCCGCGTGTTCGAAACCCACCTGGGCAGGCAAGACCTCATCTCTACAATAAATCAAAAAATCAGCTGAGCGTGGTAGCGCGCTCAGCTCTACAATAAATCAAAAATCAGCTGAGCGTGGTAGCTGAGCGTGGTAGTGCGCTATAATTCCGGCTACTTGGAAGGCTGAGGTGGAAGGATCGCCAGAGCCCAACAGGTCGAGGCTGCGGTGGCCGGGAGCGGCCCCTGCACTCCAGTCTGGGCGACAGAGTGAGACTCCAACTCAAAAAAAAAAACAAAACAACAACAACAACAAAAAAAAAGCCATCATAAGCCAGGTGGGGTGGCATGCACCTGTAGTCCCAGCGGCTTGGGAGGCTGAGGTGGTAGAAATGCTTGATCCCAAGAGTTCAAATCCAACCAGGGCAAGAGAACAAGACTCCATCTCTTTAGATAGATAGATAGATAGATAGATAGATAGATAGATAGATAGATAGATAGATAGATAAAATGTTTTGATTATGGTAAAATACACATAAAATTTACCCCCTTAGCCATTAAGATTTTTTTTTTTTTAATTTTAAAGATGTAGGGGCCATTGCCTTGCTAGACTCTGGTGTGGCCATGTGCTCTCTGAGCTATGGCTGTCTCCATGCTTCCTGGCTTTGGCCCGCTCCTCCTCCTTGGGGAAGTGAATCTTCTCTCTCCCTTCTCTTTCTCTTTCTAATTTACTTTTTTTTTTTTTGAGTTGGAGTCTCACTCTGTCGCCCAGACTGGAGTGC
>NW_007260398.1:907826-909076 GCF_000164805.1 Carlito syrichta | reverse complement strand
CGCAGGCTCAGGCAATCCACTCACCTCGGCCTCCCAAAGTGCTGGGATTACAGGTTGAGTCACCGAGCCCGGCCTCTAATTTACTTTTAAATAAACTATATTTTTTAACCTAAAAAAAAGATGGTAAGGTACAATTCAGGGTTAGGTATACAAATGTTCATTATGCAGGTACCCTTGCTGATGAGGTGTGCCCCTCCCTCCCCTGACACTTTCTCTCAACTGTCAATCCCACCCCACCTCCCCTGGCAGTTTCGCACTACTGCCAGACCCTTTCTTATAATATTATGGTAATTGTTCAAGTTCCTCTTATGAGTGAGAACATGTGGTGCTCTGTTCTTTGTTTCTGTGATAGATCACTGAGTATGATCGACTCCAAATCATCCAAGTTGCTGCGAAGTTCATGTTTGTCCTTCTTTATGGTTACATAATATTCCATTGTGTATATGGAATACCACATTTTTTTTATACAGTCCAGCTTCGATGGGCAGTATGGTTGGTTCCATGTTTTTGCTATTGTGAATAGAGCTACAACAAACATGCATGTGCAGGTATCTTTTTGATAACAATGATTTGAGTTCCTCTGGGTATATTACCAATAGGGAGATTGCTGGGTCATATGGAAGGCCAATTTCTAGTTCAGAAATCACCACACTGTCTTCCAAAGAGGTTGCACTAGTTTGCATTCCTACCTGCAGTGTAAAAGCATTCCATTTTCTCTGCATCCTTGTCAGCATCTGTTGTTGTTTGTTTTATTAATGATGACCATTCTTACTGAAGTTAGGTGTTATCTCAGTGTGGTTTTGATTTGAATTTATCTGATGATTAGTGAGGCTGAGCAGTTTTTCATGTGTCTTTTGGCTGCCCGTATGTCTTCTTTTGAGAAGTGTCTATTCATGTCTTTTGTTCCTTTGTTTTTTGTGTGTTTTTTTTTTTTAGTTGGAGTTTCACTCTGTCACCCAGGCTCAAGTGAGCCCAGGCTGGAGAGCAGTGGCACACTCACAGCCACTGCAGCCTCAACTTACTGGACTCGGGAGATCCTTCCACCTCAGACTTCCAAGTAGCTGGAACCACAGGCACGTGCCACCATGCCTGACTAAGTTTTTGATTTATTGTAGAGATGAGGTCTCACCAAGTTGCCCAGGCTGGTCTCGAGACTGTGGGCTTAGGCAATCCTCTCACCTGAACCTCCCAAAGTGCTGGGATTATAGGCGTGAGCCCCCATGCCTGGGCTTGCCCTCTTTTTTTTTTTT
>NW_007260398.1:905127-907470 GCF_000164805.1 Carlito syrichta | reverse complement strand
TGGACTCAGGCAATCCACTCACCTCAGCCTCCCAAAGCATGGGATTACAGACTGAGCCACTGAGTCCGGCTTCCCCGCTTTTTAATGGGGCTGTTGTTTCTTTCCTTTTGGCGTGATTGAGTTCCTTATAGATCCTAGATGTTAGGCCTCTGTCAGATAAAAAGTTGGCAAATACTTTTTCCCATTCTGTAGACTGTCTCCCCACTCTTTTGATGGTTGCTTTTGCTTTACAGAAGCTTGTCAGTTTGCTGAGGTTCCACTTGTCTATCTCATCTCTTATGGCACAGGCACTTGGGGTTTTGATCAGGAATTTGTTGCCAGTTCGAATTTCCATAAGGGTGTCTCTTGCATTTTCTAAGATTCTTATAGTTTGAGGTTTTATGTTTAGGTCTTTGATCCATTTAGAGTTAATATTTGTGTATGGTGCTATGTAGAGGTCCTGTTTCAATCTTCTGCATGTGATCAGCCAGTTTTCCCAGCACCATTTACTGAAGAGGTTCTCCTCTCCCAAGTGGTTGTTGTTGGATTCTTTGTCAAAGATGAGTTGTTTGAGAAATTGAGGCGTTCCTTCCAGAATCTCTATCCTGTTCCATTGGTCTGTATGCCTGTTCTTGAACAAATACCAGGGTGTTTTGATTATTACTTTTTTTTTTTTTTTTGAGTTGGAGTCTCACTCTGTCACCCAGACTGGAGTGCAGTGGCTGCTCCCAGCCACCACAGCTTCGCCCTGCTGGGCTCTGGTGATCTTTCCGCCTCAGCCTTCCAAGTAGCTGGAATTACAGGTGTGTGCTACCACGCCCAGCTGATTTTTGATTTATCGTAGAGATGAGGTCTCGCCAAGTTGCCCAGGTGGGTCTCGAACCCGCAGGCTCAGGCAATCCACTCACTTCAGCCTCCCAATCCCGGGGTTACAGGCTGAGCCACTGGGCCTGGCTAGGATGATATCTTAACAATGTTAATTCTTCCTATCCATGAGCATGGAATATTTTTCCATTCTTCTTGGATTTCTTTGAGCAGTGTTTTGTAGTTCTCATTGTAAAGATCTTTCACTTCTCTGGTTAGGAAGATGCCAAGGTATTTTATATTTTTGGTGGCTATTGTGAATGGGATTGTGCTTTTTATTTGGTTCTCCACCTGCTTGTTGTTGGTATATAAAAATGCAACTGTCAGCCGGGCTCTGTAGCTCAGCCTGTAATACCGTGCTTTGGGAGGCTGAGGTGAGTGGGTTGCCTGAGACCACAGGTTCGAGACCCGCCTGGGCAACTTGGCGAGATCTCATCTCTACAATAAATAAAAAATGAGCCAGGCATGGTAGCGCACGCCTGTAATTCTGGCTACTCGGAAGGCTGAGGCAGAAGGATTGCTGGAGCCGGGAGCAGCCACTGCACTCTAGTCTGGGTGACAGAGTGAGACTCCAACTCAAAAAAAAAAAAAGAATGCCACTATCTTTTGAACATTTATTTTGGGTTTTGTTGTTGTTTGGGGGAAAGCAGGATTCATTGAGAGGACAGAGAAGCCCCCACAGTGGGAGGGAACCCAAAGGGGTTGCCCTGCTCATTTATTTTGTACCTTGAGACTTTGCCAAAGTCCTTTATCAGTGCAAGCAGATTTTTGACAGATTCTCTTGGATTTTTTACGTATAGGATCATATCATCAGCAAAGGGGGATAACTTTAACTTCCTCTTTTCCTATTTGGATTTCCTTTTCTTGTCTAATTACTCTACCTAGGACTTACAATACAATGGTGAACAAGTGGGGTGAGAGTGGGTAGATTTGTCTTATTCCAGTTTTCAGGGGAAATGTTTCCAGTTTCTGTCCATTTAGCAATATGTTAGCTGTGGGTTTATCACAGATAGCACTTACTATTTGGGGTATGTTCCTTCTGTACCTAGGTATTTGAGGTTTTTTTTAATCAAGAAGGGATGCTGGATTTTATCAAAAGCTTTTTCTGTATCTAATGATATAATCATGTCGTTCTTGTTTTTACATCTGTGGATACATATTTTTTTTTTGAGTTGGAGTCTCACTCTGTCGCCCATCCTATAGTGTAGTGACATGTTCCCAGCAACCACAGCCTCGACCTGCTGGGCTCAGGCGATCCTTCCGCCTCAGCCTTCCAAGTAGTTGGAACTACAGACTCACGCTACCACGCCTGGCTAAATTTTTATTTATTGTAGAGACGAGGTCTTGCCAAGTTGCCCGGGTGGGTCTCGAACCTGTGGGCTTAGGCAATTCACTCACCTTGGCATCCCAAAGTGCTGGGATTACAAGCTAAGACACCGAGCCCGGCCTTTTTTTTTTTTTTTTTTTGATTTAGAGTCTCATTCTGTTGCCCAGACTGGG
>NW_007260398.1:902590-905012 GCF_000164805.1 Carlito syrichta | reverse complement strand
CACGCCCGGCTGATTTTTTAATTTATTGTAGAGATGAGGTCTCGCTGCCCAGGCGGGTCTCAAACCCGTGGGCTCAGGCAATTCACTCACCTCAGCCTCCCAAAGGCGTGGGATTACAGCCTGAGCCACTGAGCCCAGCTTCTTTTTTTTTTGAGTTGGAGTCTCACTCATGGTCACCCCAGCATTGACCTGCTGGGCTCCAGTGATCCTTCCACTTCTGCCTTCCAAGTAGCCAGAACTATAGGTGAGCGCCACCATGCCTGGCTAATTTTTGATTTATTATAGAGACGAGGTCTCACCAAGTTTCCCGGGCTGGTCTCGAATCCACAGGCTCAGGCAATCCACTTGCTTTGGCCTCCCAAAGTGCTGGGTGAACAGGCTGAGCCATGTTGATGTATTTAATTACATTTATGGTCTTGCGGATGTTGAACCAGCCCTGCATCCTGGGGATGAAGCCTACTTAGTCATGGTGGATGATTTTTGAGATGTGTTTTTGTATCCAATTTGCTAGAATCTTGTTGAGAATTTTTGCATCTATGTTCATAAGGGATACTGGCCCTGTAGTTCTCTTTTTTTGTTGGATCCTTACCCAGATTGGGTATCAGTGTGATGTCAGCTTTGTAAAATCATTTAGGGAGAATTCCATCTTTCTCAATTGCCTGGAATACTTTCAGTAGGATTGGTATCAGCTCCTCCTTGTATGTTTTGTAGAATTCTGCTGGAAAGCCATGCGGTCCAGGGCTATTTTTTATAGGTTGTTTTCTTATGACAGTCAATTTCCTGGCTTTTTATTGGTCTATTTAGTGTCTCAGTTTCTTCTTGTTTCAACCTGGGGAGATTGTGTAATGTCAGAAAGTCCTCCATTTCATTTAGGTTATCAAGTTTGTTTCCATACAGTTATGGGGGATAGTAATCTCTGATAATCTTTTGTATTTCTTCAGAATCAGTTGTGGTTTGATCTTTTGCATTTCTGATAGTGTTTATTTGGGCTTTTTCTCTCTTTTTCTTGGTCATTCTGGCTAGGGATTCATCAATCTTGTTAATTCTGTCCGAGAACGAGCTTTTTGCTTTGTTGATGTTTTCGATGATATTTTTGTCTTCTATATCCTGTATTTGGGCTCTTATTTTGGTGATCTGGATTCTTCTGCTAAAGTTAGGGTTTTGGTGGTCTTCTCTTTCCAGCTCCCTTAGGTGATTTGTTGGGCTGTCAAATTGTGATCTTTCCATTTTTTTGATGTGTGTTCGTAGAGATATAAATTCCCCTCTTGAAACTGATTTCATGGTGTCCCAGAAGTTTTGGTAAGATTTTTCTTCATTTTCTTATTTATTTATTTAATTTTTTTTTTGAGTTGTAGTCTCACTCTGTCGCCCAGACTGGAGTGCAGTGGCTGCTCCTGGCCACCGCAGCCTCTACCTGCTTGGCTCCGGCGATCCTTCTGCCTCAGCCTTCCAAGTAGCTGGAACTACAGGCACGTGCTACCACGCCCGGCTCATTTTTGATTTATTGTAGAGATGAGGTCTCGCCAAGTTGCCCAGGCAGGTCTCAAATCCACAGGCTCAGGCAATCCATTCACTTCAGCCTCCCAAAGCGCGGGATTGCAGGCTGAGCCACGCCTGGCTAATTTTTGATTTGTAGAGACGAGGTCTCTCCAAGTTGCCCTGGTGGGTCTTGAATCCAGGGGCTTAGGCAATCCACTTGCCTCAGCCTCCCAAAGAGCTGGGATTACAGGCTGAGTCACCAAGTCTGGCCTGTTTCTTCATTCTCACTTATTTCCAGGAATCTTTTAATTTCTGTTTTTATTTCAGTGTTGACCCAGTAGTTGTACAGCATCATGCTGTTTAGTGTCCATGTCTTTATGGGCTTTGGGAAAATTTTGTTGGTATTGATATTTATTTTTATTCCAATGTGGTCTAGGAAGGTACATGACAATATTTCAACCTTATGGAATTTGTTTATACTTGACTTATGGCCAAGGATGTGATCAGTCTTGGAGTATGTTCCATGTGATGATGAGTAGAATGTATATTCTGGGGCTGTTGAGTGGAATATTCTGTAGGTATCTATTAAGTCCATTTGGTTGAGTGTCTAGTTTAGACTGTGAATCTCCTTGTTAATTTTTTGCCTTGATGACCTATCTAGGGCTGTTAGTGGGGTATTCAAGTCCCCTGCTATAATAGAGTTGGAGTCAATATCTTTTTGGGGGGGTTTACTTAGTGTTTATTTTATTTGTTTGTTTGTTTGTTTTGAGTTGGAGTCTCACTCTGTCGCCCAGACTGGAGTGCAGTGGCCACTCCCGGCCACCGCAGCCTTGACCTGCTGGGCTTCATTGATCCTTCCACTTCAGCCTTCCGAGTAGCCGGGATTACAGGCACGCGCTACCATGCCCGGCTGATTTTTTGATTTATTGTAGAGATGAGGTCT
>NW_007260398.1:895967-902342 GCF_000164805.1 Carlito syrichta | reverse complement strand
AAGATTGCAACTCCTACCTTCTTTTGTGATCCATTTGCCTGGAAACTCATTTTCCATCCTTTAACTTTGAGTCTGTGTGTGTCCCTTGTGGTGAGATGAATTTTGGATGCAGCAAATAATTCAGTCATGGTTTCTTATCCAGTTTGCCATTCTGTGTCTTTTCAGTGGTACGTTTAGTTCATTCACAGTCAACCTGATTATTGAAATGTCATTGTTTATCCCTGGCATGAGGTTGTTGTAAAGTTTTTGTTTGTTTGTTTGCTTGTTTTCTTTTAACTTTGGGGTTGATGTATGTGTGTGTTTTCAAGTTTGTTGTTGTGATGTATTCTCTGTTGATTCTGTGGTCTACTGTTCTCTTGGGAAGTGTGTGATCATTCTGTTTTTTCCTTCTTCTGTGCTTAATACCTTTTTTTTCTTTTAACAAGACACTATAAAGTTTAATAGCCATATTTGGAAAACAGTCAAACAAAAAATAATGTAAATATAATAAATCAACAACATAAAATGTATGTGATAAACATTCAGTTTGAGCTGAACTAGTGAGTGGAAATATTGAGCACAATTTATATACTCAAAGTTTTAAAAACTCCCAGTGATAAAAAGTATGATTACAACTACAGAGCCGGGTGGGGGAGAGCTCAAGGACCTCCCGTCAGGAGTCTCAAGATCTCAAGGGGTGGGACCCAGAGGCTGTCACTGCTCTTTGAAATCCTTGCCTCGCATAGATCCAGCCTTAATGTTTTTTGACATCCTAGCAATAGCAGACTCTGGGGGTCTGGCTAATGTGCTGTGTCTCCAGGGCTCCTTATTTGGTCCAAACAGATGATCTGGTCTGGCTTAGAGATCGCAAGACCCAGAAACACCAGATTCCTGTGGCTCTCTAATATCACCTTCTTGTACAAAATTCATTGAGCAAGGTTCTAGGCATTCCTACTCTTCTGGAGAGAATTCTATGGCCATATCTCTGAATGTCTGTCAGGAGCCAGCCATGGAGGGCTTCCTGCTGACAAAGTCCAGGGGGTTGAAGACCCCAGGTCACAAAGCGAACCTGGGCAGCTGAGACCCTTGCTTCTTCTACTTTTGTTATCAGAAAGTGCTCGATTTAATGTTTGCCAGGGAACTCATTGACCTTGCCAGGAAATTATCAATAGAGATTTTAAATATCAAGTGTGGGTAGATAATTACTTGTAAGATTTTATTTCTTCTTATTGGCGACTAATTGGAGAAATCTGAGAAGCTACAGTTTGCATTTTTAGGAAGAGTACCAATACAAAAGTTACATTTACTTAATTTCTTAATTTCCTCATGTGGTGTATTATACTTAAAACTTAACAATCTCATAAATATTAGAGCACCCTTGCCTTTACTTCCCTTTGTTAAGGAGGCTTGTAATTCTGGTGACTTGAGCCCGAGAGACCTTTTATTTTACAAACATTAAAGCTCATTCTTCCCGGCAGGAAATAATTAACGCAGATTGTAAACACCAGGTGTGAAGTTAGGGAAAACTAGTCAGGCCAACTTCCAGCTAAGATACCTTGAAAATGTTGCTTTACCCCAGCTAGTTGCAAATTGCTATGTAAAGGTCACAGGTGGGACTTGTTAATCTATGTGATAATTATAGTGCTTAGAACTTGGTAGTGATTTATAATGTAATGTTGGGAGCCAGCCATGGAGGCCTGCCTGAGCATTAGGGATCCAGGCGGGCTGTGGACCTTGAGGCCACCAGGCTGGTTCAGGAGCTGAAGGCCCATTCCCTCCTTCTTTCCTTGTTGTTTAGCATTACCCACTGGCAGGGATTTTGATGATCTAAGCATGAAGTTCTGAGAATATGACAGGCATGGCTGACTCTAGGGATCCATTGTTCCCGTTTCTCACAGATTGCGGTTTCGGCTTTAAACTTAACACAGTTCAAACTCAGATCACATTTGGGAGCCTTATACGTGATACAAGCTTCTTTATAAGATTTAAAAATATATTTGTAGAATTAGTATATACATTTAGAGAGCTGTTTCTAGCTTTAGATGGTTATCTAGGGTTACCAGAAATGGCCCAGCATGAACTTTGGGCTGGGCCACATTCCTAAGGGCCCAGCGTCCATTTTGGACTGGGCTGCATTCTTTTAATACGGTTCTTTAGTTACAATTAGTGTAAGTTTTTTCTACTTATAATAGAAACTGAATTTATTTTATTCATAGAAAGTATTTTAGAATAGGTCATGCTACATCAGGGAATTATGTTAGTCCAAGCATGATCAAACATGATACTTTAAGGTTTTATAAGAATACAGCTAACTTTTGAAATTCCGTTGTTCCCACTTTCTACTAATTGTGATTTTGGCTTTAGTACAATTACAGCTTGTATTTGGGTTTTATTTTAGAAGCTTTATTGCTGATGATCAGCCTTATATATCAGGATTAGGAATTAGAAACTTTTATAGAAATTAAGATAGATACATAGGATTTTAGAATAGCCATTTTGTTAAGAGATCATAATCAATTGTTCCTGGAAATGGCCCAGCATGATCTTTGGACTGGGCCACATTCTTTAGGAACTAGTCTGACCTATAATTAAGAGTTTATAGTACAGGTAAAGTTAACACAGAATAGAAAGATATTAGGATTTAAGTCAGTCATTAGGTGTTGGGTATGTATGTTTTAGAAGTTATTGATTATTACGATTTTATGATATTAAAACTGTTGTATTGCTTTTGAGGAACATAAACCAAGCATAAGGAACAGTGAGATAATTTGGGATTGTCCTTCCTCATGCTTGGGGAAAACGCCTGGTGGGTGAGGATGCCCTCCACCCACCTGGCTTTGTGTTCATGTAAAACTCTTGTGATTTGATTAGGATTGTCCTTCCTCATGCTAAGGAAAACGCCTGGTGGGTGAGGACGCCCTCCACCCACCCGGCTTTGTGTTCATGTAAAACTCTTGTGATTTGATTGGGGTTGTCCTTCCTCATTCCTAAGGAAACACCTGGTGGGTTGGGGATGCCCCTCACCTACCTGGTTTTGTGTCCACGTGAAAGTCTTGTGATTTAACATGTGAAAATTTGGGATAAAAGACTCACGTTTGTTCCCAATAAATGGCTTCTGCACTAGACAGAGTCCAGTCTCTTTCTTCCCCTCTATTCTCCTAGAATATTCACCGACGCTGCCACATCTTCCAAGGGACCTCCTAATTCTCTTTGCAGGGGCTGGTCCCCCACAATGTAATAGTTATAGGAATAAGTAAGTTTTGTATGGACATTAAGAAATGGTAAGCATTAAAAAATGTTAGAAGTTTATAAAATTTATAGTTTAGAATGATAATGTTTTAAGATCAAAACAGGATGAACAAAGATACATTGCCTATCTGGTCCATTCA
Source organism: Carlito syrichta (assembly GCF_000164805.1). NCBI lineage: Eukaryota > Metazoa > Chordata > Mammalia > Primates > Tarsiidae > Carlito > Carlito syrichta. The sequence goes on along the minus strand of NW_007260398.1, from coordinate 898,974 downwards.
ATTGTAACTGATTGCCTTGGAAACAAAAAACATGTAGGGTATAAAAGAAGTTGGAAAAGACAATAAATCGACATTTGTCCTGCTTGCAGCAGAGTCAGTGTCCAAGTTTTCTCTCCTGCACCGATGCCATCCGTCTTTCAGGAAACCCTGGCCCGCTGGAGCTGGACTCCGGCAAATGTCAATAGCTCCATTCCATGTTTCACAGTCACAAGGGGACATGTTTAATACTGCAGGTCATAATTTCATGGTGAGAACTGTGCATGGCAGCTATAAAGCCATCTCCTGGCTTCTGGGTGTCCCAGCATCCACCCTATGGACTCCCCAGACTTGCATGTCACAGGGCAAAAAAAGGAAGCTTAATACCTTTTTAAGTGTCTCCGTAGAGCTGGTCTGGAAGCTGCATAATCTTATAGGTATTGGATAGTCTGGGAAGGATTTTAATTCTCCATCACTGATGAAGCTAAGCTTGGCTGGGTAGGAAATTATTGGTTGAAATTGTTTATCTTTGAGGACTTTGAATATCGGACTCCAGTTCCTTCTTGCTTGGAGTGTTTCTGCTGATAGATCTGCTGCTATTCTGATTGGTTTTTCCCAGTAGGTAATCTGATCTTTCTTGCCTTGGCCTCCCAAAGTGCTGAAATCACAGGCTGAACAACCGTGCCTGGCCTATTTTTTTGTTTTTTTTGTAGAGATGAGGTCTCGCCAAGTTGCCCAGCCTGGTTTTGATCCTGTGGGCTCAGGCAGTCCTCTCACTTAGGCCTCCCAAAGTGCTGGGATTATAGCCATGAGCCACTGCACCCAGCTATTTTATTTTTTATTTGTTTTCATCCAAACACAGGGAAGTAACAGTCCTCCAACTTTGTTCTCCTTTAACATGTGTCAGCAATTCTGGGTATTATGCCTCTTCTAAAACTTTAGAATCATTTTACTGATATCCACAAAATAACTTGCTGTGTTCTTGTTTGGGATTGTCTTGCCTATTTAGATCAACTTGGGAAGAACTGACATCTCTTGACAATACTGGGATTCCTATTCATGAACATGGAATAGCTTTCCATTCATGTAGTTCTTTTCTTTCATCAGAAGTTTTCACTTTTCCTCCTCTAGGTCTTGTACATGTTTTGTTAGACTTATACCTAAGTATTTGAGTTGGGGTCTCACTCTGTCACCCACACTATGGTCATGTTTCATCACAGCCATGACCTCCAGGGCTCAGGCAATCCTTCCACTTCAGCTTTCCAAGTAGCAGAAACTGCAGGTGTGGGTCACCACACCTGGCTAATTTTTTGATTTGCGGTAGAGTTGGGGTCTCACCAAGTTGCCTGGGCTGGTCTTAAACCCCTGGGCTTAGGCAATCCTCTTGCCTCTGGCTTCCCAAAGTGTTGGGATTACAAACGTGAGCCACCATGCCCCACTGGAAAGTGATTCACTTTTGTATATTAACATTGTATCTGGCAACCTTGCTAAAATCAATGATTTACTTCCAGGAGTTCCATTGAATCTTTGATTTCCTACATACATGATTATCTGTGAACAAAGACAGCACATTTCTTCTCAATCTGTATACCTTTTATTTTCTTGTCTTATGACATTAGCTAGGACTTTCAGTACAATGTTGAAAAGTAGTGGTGAGAGGAGACATTCTTGCCTTATTTGTTAGTGAGACAACTCCGAGTTTATCATCACTAAGTATGTTAGCATAAGATTTTTGTATATATTCTTTTTCAAGTTATTGCCCCTTGGTTCCTAGTTAACTGAGAGCTGTTATGATAGTTATTGGAGTTTGTCAGATGTTTTTTATGTGTCTACTGTCACAATCATGTGATTTTTCTTTTTATTTTTTTGAGTTGAAGTCTTACTCTTTTGCCTAGGCTGAAGGGCAAAGGCATGCTCACAGCCACCACAGCTTTCACTTGCTGGGTTCAGGTGATCCTTCCACCTCAGCCTTCCAAGTAGCTGGAACTACGTGTGTGCCACCATGCCCAGATAATTTTTGATTTATTGTAGAGACGAGGTCTCATCAAGTTGCCCAAGCTGGTCTTGAACTCCTGGCCTCAGGCAATTCTCCTGCCTCAGCCTCCCAAAATGCTGGGATTACAGACTTGAGCCACTGCACCTAATTTTTTTCAGATTGTTGATGTAATGGATTACATTAATTTTTAAATGTTGCATGATGTCTATTTTAATTTTTAATAATTTTTTTTAGATAAGGTCTTGCTGTGTCACCCAGGCTGGAATACAGCAGTGTGATTATAGCTCACTGTAACCTTGATCTCCTGGGCTCAAGCAATCCTCCCACCTCAGGCTCCTGAGTAGCCTGGACTACAGGTGTGTTTCACCACACTCAGCAACTTTTGGTAGAGATGGGATCTCATTATATTGCCCATGCTGACCTTGAACTCCTAGGCTCAAGTAGTCCTCTCAACTCAGCCTCCCAAAATGCTGGGACTACAGGCATGAGCCACCATGCCTAGTTACTTTTTAACATATTCTTAGATTTGATTTTCTAATATTTTGTTGAGGATTTTTGCACCATTGTGCATGAGAAATACTGACCTGGTGAAGCTCCAGGAGACAAAACTCAGAAAAGTGGGGTCCCCGATGAATGGGGCCACTCTGGAGTGTTCCTCTCTCAGACATCCACATGGCATCTCCAGCAATCCGTCAATTACATTTTAGGTTTCCCTATCCCAGTGCTGGTTCCTGGGGAGATTCTGCTTCCGTATGTTGTGGTTCTCTGTATTTGCCGGTCTCTCAAATTTTGGGAGCAGCACTTTGCCCTGTGATCTCACTTATGGACATGAGAAGAATAACTCAAGTTGCAACTTGTCCGGGTTTTGAATGGTTTGGATGGATGGGTAACTTCCAAGGTTCTTACATGCCAGACTGAACACCAGAAGTCCCCTTTATAGTTTTCAAAACTGCTTTTATTTGAAGACTTTTTTTTTTTGAGTTGGAGTCTCACTCTGTCGCCCAGACTGGAGTGCAGTGGCCGCTCCCGGCCATC
>NW_007260398.1:877112-895947 GCF_000164805.1 Carlito syrichta | reverse complement strand
CCGGCCACCGCAGCCTCGACTTGTTGGGCTCCGGCAATCCTTCCGCCTCAGCCTCCCAAGTAGCTGGAACTACAGGCGCACGCTACCACGCCCGGCTGATTTTTTGGTTTATTGTAGAGATGAGGTCTTGCCAAGTCGCCCAGGTGGGTCTCGAACCCGCGGGCTCAGGCAATCCACTCACCTCAGCCTCCCAAAGTGCTGGGACTACAGGCTGAACCACCGAGCTCGGCTCATTGTTCAATTTCAAATCTCTCTCTTTTTTTTTTTTTTTTGAGTCGGAGTCTCACTTTGTCGCCCAGACTGGAGTGCAGTGGCCGCTTCCGGCCACCGCAGCCTCGACCTGCTGGGCTCCTGCGGTCCTTCCACCTCAGCCTTCTGAGTAGCTGGAACTACAGGCGCGCGCTACCACGCCCGGCTAGTTTTGGATTTATTGTAGAGATGAGGTCTCGCCAAGTTGCCCGGTTGGGTCTCGAACCCTCAGGCTCAGGCAGTCCACTCACCTCAGCCTCCCAAAAGCGTGGGATTACAGGCTGAGCCACCAAGCCCGGCTTCAAATCTTATTATATTCCTCCTCTGCTTACTTTCTGTTATTCTCCATTCCCTCCAGAATCAAGTGGGAATCTATTTCTTAGCCAACAGTTGTGATTGGACTGCCCATGACTCTTCTTTCTATTGCCACACTCTATTCAAATCTATGTCTCACACATTCCAAACTTTTTTTTTTTGAGTTGGAGTCTCACTTCGTCGCCCAGCCTGGAGTGCAGCGGCACACTCACAGCTGCCTCAGCATCGACCTGCTGGGTTGTGACGATCCTTCCACCTCAGCCTTCCAAATAGCCAGAACTACAGGTGCAGGCTTCCATGCCCAGCTGATTTTTTATTTATCGTAGAGACGAGATCTCGCCAAGTTGCCAGGCTGGTCTCAAACCCACAGGCTCAGGCAATCCACTCTCCTTGGCCTCCCAAAGTGCTAGGATTACAGGCTGAGCCTTTCTTTCTTTGACTACCTAGCCAACACAGCAGCGACATCAAGAGTCAACTTGAAAGTTAACCCCTTCTACGTCAGAGGTGCTGGCCACTCTTTCCTGTGTATCCCTAACACTATAAAAGCATTCAGGGCTAAGAGTGGTGGCTCATGCCTGTAATCCCAGCACTTTGGGAGGTGGAGGCAAAAGGATTGCTTGAGTCCAGGAGTTCGAGACCAGTCTGGGCAACATGGCAAGACCTTGTCTCTACAATAAATCACAGAAACTCGTCAGGCATGGAGGTAAACACTTGTATGTCTAGCCACTTGGAAGGCTAAGGCAGAAGGATTACCTGAGCCCAGCAGGTTGAGGCTGCAATGGCCTGAGCATTGTGATGAATTATATTACTACTGCACTCCAGCCTGGTGACAGTGACACTCCGACCCCCCAAAATAAACATTCCAAACACTTTATGGCAGAAATTTGGCTTGTAATGCTTAGTTCTAAATTTATTAAGGGTAGGAATTTGAGACTTTAGCATCCTGTGTAGTGTAGTTACCTTGACTTAAAGCAGACATTTAAGAAAAAATGGTCACAAACAGAACAACTAAGATCATGGAGAGTTAGTGTATGGACATTTGTTGGAGATAAGGATACTGATGAAAAATGGCATGCTAAATAAAGCCATGGATCCACACGATTTTTTTAAAAGCAGGATTTATTGAGAGGACAGAAAAGCTCTCACAGTAGTAGGGGACTTGAGGGCTTGCCCCACACACAATTTTTTAAAAATAATTTTAAGTTTATATTTGGTCAGGTGCAGTGGCTCACACCTGTAATCCCAGCACTTTGGGAGGCAGAGGTGAGAGAACTGCCTGAGCTCACAGGTTCGGGACCAGCCTGGGCAACTTGGCAAGACCTCATCTCTACAATAAATCAAATAGTTAGCTGGGCATGGAGGTCCGTGCTTGTAGTTATAGTTACTCGGAAGGCTGAGGCAGAAGGATAACCTGAGTCCAGCAGGTTGAGGCTGCAGTGGCCATGAGTGTATTACTGCCCTCCAGCCTGGGCAACAAGTGATACTCTGACAAAAAAAAAAAAAGATGGAACAATATTCCCTATGCTGCAGCTGCAGGGCCCTACAATTCATCCGATACACCATAAAGATTGTTACCTCACATCAGGGACACCTTCTTCTTTGTCTAATTAACTCCTACTCCTTCAGATATAGGTCTTCTCAGTTTCTCAAAGAAGCGTTTCTCCCTTGCACTATCCCCCGTGGAGTCATTTAGACTCCAGCTGTCTCATTTGCTGTTACTCAAATTATGCAATTATTTATGATGTTTTCCTTCTATTTCTGGGGCTCAGCACACTGGTATATAACACACAATAAATACCAACTAAAGGAATGCTCCATCCATCACAATTAGCTCCAGTGCTAAGTCAGTACTCTCAGTTGTGACAAGTCAAGATGGTAGTTACTTTAGGATACTGGGATTATAGGCAGGAGCCACGCCTGGCAAGAATTGTGAAATCTTCAAAATGAAAACTATCAAAAGTGTTTTTAGTTTGTGTAAAAGTACAAAGGAATGGGGATGTTTTCATTCTTTATATTGCTCCCAAATAAAGAACCTGTTTTTAAATTTTAAATGCATTGAATGGTAGATTAAGTTTTCTTGTTTGTTTCCGAAGAATTGCCTGAGCCCAGAAGGTCAAGGCTGCAGTGGCCATGAGCGTGCCATTGCACTCTAGCACAGGCAACAGAGTGTGATTCCGACTCAAAAAAACCCCATAATTCTTTAACAGTAACTAAAACTTCCAGCTATATAATTAAAGCTCAAAGGCATACTATTTGGGTTAATATTTTCTTTTCTTTTTTTTGTTTTTTGAGTTGGAGTCTCACTCTGTCGCCCAGACTGGAGTGCAGTGGCCGCTCCTGGCCACCGCAGCCTCGACCTGCTGGGCTCCAGCGATCCTTCCGCCTCAGCCTTCCAAGTATCCGGAATTACAGGCATGCGCTACCACGCCCGGCTGATTTTTTTTATTTATTGTAGAGATGAGGTCTCGTTGCCCAGGCGGGTCTCGAACGTGCGGCCTCAGGCAATCCACTCACCTCAGCCTCCCAAAGGCGTGGGATTACAGGCTGAGCCACCGAGCCCGGCTTGGGTTAATATTTTCTAACAAGAAATGTAGTTAGATATGTACGTTACCTGGAAAAAAATTCTTACAAACCCATTCATTTAAAGTACAACTCAAGGCTGGATGCAGTGGCTCATGCCTGTAATCCCAGCACTTTGGGAGGCTAAAGCAGGAGGATTGGTTGAGCCTAGGAGTTTGAGACCAGCCTGGACAACACAGTGAGACTCTACAAAAAATTAAAAAATTAGCCAGGCATGGTGGTACATGCCTATAATCCGTTACTCAGGAGGGTGAGGCAGGAGGATTGTCTGATCCCAGGAGTTCAAGGCTGCGGTGGCCAGGAGCGGCCACTGCACTCCAGTCTGGGCGACAGAGTGGGACTCCAACTCAAAAAACAAACAAAAAAACCCCCCAAAAAACAAAAAAAATTTAAGTTATGCACTCCAGTCTCTTGGTCAAATAAACATATTAACATACTAACATAAGGCCCCTAAGGCTTTGTTAGCACTTAACCCCAGTAACCTGCCATTATGAGACCATTTTGCTCACTAAGCCATCTTCATTAAGATAAATAACTGTTGATGAGCAAATTAGGGATTTAGCTTAAAGGACAATGCTAAGTAATCATCAAAGTGAATGCTCATGTTAAACCTGTTACTTTAGGCATATTGTTTTTGTTTTTGAGACAGAGTCTGGCTTGCTGTCACCCAGGATGGAGTACAATGGCTCAATTACCACCCACTGCAGCCTCTAACTCCCGAGCTCAACTGATCCTGCAGCCTCAGCCTCAAGTAGCTGGGGCTACAGATGTACTTCACCACACTTGGCTAATTAATTATTTTGTAGAGATAGGGTCTTGCTATGTCACCCAGGTTAAGGAATATTATTTACAGACATATCCATATCACACGACTTGGCAGAATAGTAAATATTTTTGAGAATTAGAGAATACAATTTGGAATTAGACTGTATTAAAAGAACTAGAGTATTACCATTAAAAAGTTCACATTAACAAGATAATTCAAGAATAAGCTGTGCATAGCAGCTATGAAACACCAGTTTAGTGTTTTCTTTAGCAATACAGTATATTCAATAACAGTTAAATGGCCACACGAATTTACAGATAAACACTTGCTAAAAAGCTAGAGATTCACTCATCTTTATCATTAAAAAAATTTTTTTTATAATCGGGCACTGTGGCTCACACCTGTAATCCCAGCATTTTGGGAGGTGGAGGTGAGAGGACTCCCTGAGCCAGGGGTTCAAGATCAGCCTGGGAAATTTGGCAAGACTTTGTCTCTACAATACATAAAAAAATTAGCTGGACATTGTGGCGCACCCCTGTGGTTCCAGCTACATGGAAAGCTGACGCGGAGATTACCTGAGCCCAACAGGCTGAGGCTGCAGTGGCAGTGAGAGTGCCACTGCACTCCAGCCTGGGCAACAGAGTGAGACTCCTACTCAAAAGAAATAAATAAAATAAAAATAAATATTCATTTGAATTTCCTAGTGATTTTTCCCTTAAAAAGCTCGAAATGCCCTTTTAGCTGGACTTGATACACATGTACTGAAGCCAGACCGTAACTGCCACTGCCCTGTGATTTTTCTCCCCCCAACAACGGCTTCTGATACTGAAAAAATTAAAAGAAAACCCCAGAATCATAAAGCCGAATCTTATGGCTCTCTGTAGTCCAAGTTACTCAGGAAGACGAGGCAGGAGGATTGCCTGATCCCTGTTTTACAGAGAAATGCCATCATTTCTTCCAGATCCAAAATAACAGCTGAGATCAGAATAACGGCAGCAAAGTAGGCAACACAAATTACTTAAAAGTAAACAGAAGTAGTCATTAGACATATACCACCTAGAGAAAAGGAAACCAGTCCTGCTTTTTAATATTTTTATTTTTTTCTAATTTTGTTATGCTAATTTTCCATAGCACCTTGGCAATGTTGAAGACAAATACAAATACAAGGATGTTCTCATTTTAACATTTTATGCATAAGCACGTGTCACACCATTTTTTAGGGGGGCAGTTTTGACAACAGGAACAAACTAAGCAATGGACAAAACAGAAGTCAGATAGCTGGTTTTGATTCCCACCCCCCCCAACATTTAACAGATGTCACTCAGAGGACACCTAAATAAGGTTTTGTTTTTTTTTTTTAAATTCAATGTTATGTGGAAATTTCTTTACATATACTCAGTGTTCTGTGCTGCAAAACTGAAAATAAAACCATGTAAAACAGTCTGTTGATATCAGAGTTGCACTTTTAGGAAATGTCTAATCAAAGTTTATAAGAAGTTCTCAGCTTTGAAAAATAAACTTTAAATTTTTAATAATCAGGTAAATTTTAATAGAGAATTAATTCTCAACTTGAAAACAAATTCTCTCTCAACTTCTTAAAATGTCCTCATTCAGCTAATGAAAAGTGAAATGTCTACATATCTTCTTGGGAGCTCAGACTAGCTACATTAGCATACACCAAAAAGCCTAAAGTTAAATCAATGGCCACCAACTTGTAAGGAAATATAAAAAGACAAACTCGTCATATAGTTAAGAATTTATAAAACCCTTTCAAAAGGAACACACTGTTTTGAGTTTCACCTTCTCTGTAAAACAAAACTGGTACTTTTAAAGTATGGTTAATATGTATTTTCAACACAAATATATCAGAGACTTATCCCCAGTGTTGTTGAACTGCGTCAAAGTAAAACCAGTGGACATTTAAGCCAAGAGACTAAATTTTTTTTTTTTTTTTTTGAGTTGGAGTCTCACTCTGTCGCCCAGACTGGAGTACAGTGGCCACTCCCGGCCACCGCAGTCTCAACCTGCTGGGCTCTGTCGATCCTTCCACCTCAGCCTTCCAAGTAGCTGGAATTACAGGCGTGCGCTACCATGCCCGGCTAATTTTTTTATTTATCATAGAGATGAGGTCTCATCAATTTGCCCAGCGGGTCTCAAACCCGCGGGCTCAGGCAATCCACTCACCTCAGCCTCCCAAAGGCGCAGGATTTAGTCAAGAGACTAAATTTTAAAGCCTTAACTAATAGAACTAGAGAAGTGTTCACTAATTTTTAAATACTATTATCTGTTCCAGCAACATTCTTCTTTCTTATATAACAAAGGTGCTAAAATTCCATTGTTAAGCCTTTCTGCAAAGCAAACCTGGTTATTCAGAAAGAAAAAGGAATGTGAAACAATATTCAAGCTACCATAATTTTAGGAATCCAAAGTAAATCAGAACTCTGCATATCATTAAATTACTAGCAAATTGAGCACATAAGATCACCACCCCCACCATGAAACTATATCAAAGGTCTTACCTTCCTCCAAAATTCAGGTGAAAAAATTTTAGATGGATGACTACCATTTTAAATCAGCATCTATATTTGGCAATACTGAAATTACTCAGATTAGAGACAGGTAAATATTATGAAGACCTCAATAAACAGAAAATGGAGATGGGTTTTACAGTGTCTCCATGAACCTTCTCTATGGATTGCAAGGCAATGAACTCGGATGACCCTTGGTCTCTTTGTGCAGTAAGAACTATGGCAGAACACCACTGAATCAGACATTCAATGTCATTTATATCTACTTTTAGCCGCCAACAGCCCAAGGGAATGTTAAGTCATAAAGGAAGAGAAAAATTGGTATTTCAATTCTTCCATCTAAAGAATCAAATAAATAGTTGAACTACAGTGATCGCACTCCCTCATCATTACAGAATAACGCTGGAAAAAAGCCAACATTTTCACACAACTCACAGGCATCATTTAGATACAAATCTTACATCTGCTGTAATAAAATAAATGCTAAATACATACTGTGTATATTACACACACACACACACACGCACACGTGCACACACTATTCCCTATACATCCCATCAAATGGGAACTATCAGATGTAAAGAGGCAAATACACTATAAGAAATTTTAAAAATGGGTATGTCTTCAAATTAAATTTCTACTCTCAATAACATATGGGGCAAAAGCAAAAATACACTTTTCTTCAAAAAGAAGGCTCCTTCTTGTGTTTTAGTTAGAAACTGTAGATCTTTAGAAGTTGGTGGACTAACAGCAAGCCACACAAGCATACAAATAATATAAGCCTATATCTGTGACAAATTGTTAAAAAAGGTAATGTTTCATTTTTAAGTGCAGTAATTAAATTTATAATCTTACCAAGTGATTTTTATAAAATGTTTATTATCTTAAATCCAATGCATTCACAAGATGTTAACACTTTAAATGTTTATCATTTCCACCAACTGCATTATCGAAGTAAACCAAAATAAAGCACTTTTATTATTGATGTAATCGATGATTATTAATACTTTAAAAAAAGGACCTAAACTTCCCCCAAATTGCAGCACAGGTAGTTTTATTGTATGTTTCATCTAGTAGATGATTTTTAAAATAGTGTGTAGAAATGAATAGTTTCAAACTGAGTAAATATATTCTACCATGTTATAAAAGCCACCAAATCAAAAGCAATTGCCAAGCTGAATAATAAATCACAAAGAAATAATAATTCTGCCTTGTACAGAAATGTGCAGTGTTTTCAAAGCTTTTAACAGTTACCCACTAATACATATCTCCAAAGCTTAACTTAGAGTTGGAAGATGAGTTTCACAGTAATGTAATTTTAACCTCCATTTACATTCATTTTAATATATTACTAAGATGTTTATTCTATGACACAATGGTGCTTTCCAGTGTTCACAATTTACAGTTTCAATTTGTACATATGTAATTCACTAACATAGGGACAGTTCTTACTATTACAAACTATCCCTAAAAAGAAAAGTAAAACCCCACCTTACATAGAACTCTGAACATGGTATGACTTAAAACAGATTAATGCAACATGGTTTTTAATATTTTAGCCGTTTTCTAAATACCAGCATGTAAACTTGCCTATTTAAAAATATATGAGTTACAACTTTATTCACTGAGAAACTGTGCGATAATTTTCTTCAACCATCTCTCTCACTTTAACTCAAAAAACTCATGACTTGCTGGTTCTGTAGTAGTGAGTTCCAAACTATATTTTTTTGAGAAGGGGAAGGAAGGTGATAAATGTACTGTAAACAGAAATAAATCCCCCCAAAATTAATCCTTTTAAAAAAATTCTTTTTACTTCTATACTATTTAACACCTTAAGAGTCAGTTACAATGTTTCATCTTTATCACGAACACAAATAAATTATTGTAGTCAGGTTGCCCTACCATTCTGGGACCTAAAATTCTAAATATGTGAACAGAAAGAGTAAATACTTCAATGTTCAACTTTGAAATTTAGAACAGTTATGATTTTACTAGACTGGTCAAAGCAGTGACAAACATACAATTCAGTAGGTGGTTGGTTATTTTGCTGTTAGGGATGGGCAGGAAAAGAACAGAGAGTAAAAACGGAGAAACAAAAAATTTTTTGAAAAAAAAAAATTTTTGTTTTCCATTTAAGGGCAGAGAGGAATCACAGGGCAGTTTAAACCTCTGAAGTCCATCTGACCTATTCACTCAAGGTCTAAGATGAAATTTTCTGTTTTCTGAATAAGCCCCAATCTTTCCTTGAGTTAACTAAACTGATTGGTAATCACATCTCCAAGTACAATCAGAACTTAACAACTTGTAGAATAAAATATTAGCAAGGTCAAAAAGACAGACTAAATTTTGAGCTAGAAAAAAAAATCTACTCAAGTCTTACATTCAGTTTTCAAATCATTTACTAACATGACAACAGATTTGGCTTCAGTCACTCGGTTACACACTCACACCCACGACAGGCACCCCAGTCACTGATCTGCTTTGCACTACAAGGCCATATAGTTAGAGATGGCATTCTCCAAGCCAAACTTTAAATAGATTAAAAAAAGTAATTTCTAATTTTACAGAAATGCTTTGTCAAAAAATATTTTCTCTCACTCCCTCATCTCTTATACTGAAGGATGTATAAGGTTTTTTCCCCCAAAGCTAAATCTGAACCCTCAAAACTGATTCCAGGCAGAAAATCTCTGCAAATTAAAATCAAAAACAAAAATAGAAAAATTATACTTTTTATATATATATATATATATATGTGTGTGTGTGTGTATGTGTGTGTGTGTGTGTGTGTGTGTGTATTTATACTGATTGGAATCCTCCAGCATTTAAAAATCACATTAGAGATGAATTTTGGGATCCTACTGCTCACAACTCCAAAGCCCATAATGATTAAGGAAGTACTTTCTCCTGTTTCCTTCTTGGCTACCCCCTCCCCTCCAAAACAGTTCAATACAGCCACGGCTCAAGTTTAATGGGAAGAGAGAGAAGTTTCTGAATAGTTTTTTGTTTGTCTGTCTGTCTGTTTGTTTGTTTTTACTTTGGTGATCTGGGTGGCACATATTGCTCTTTGCCATTACGTCGAGTCACTCCCTGAGGTATAGCCCTATGGCTAAACTGGCGTCTCTGTTCCCTGATTTTTCCAGCTGTTCCCCTGGGAATGGTATTGCCTCGGAAGCCAGAATAATCCTTACTAGCCTTTGCTTCTGGCTTCTCATGTGGTTTCTCAACAGACTTCTCAGGAGTTCCGTTCTCTTCCTGTTTGGTAGGAGATGCTACGTTGGAGCGAAGCTCCCGAAGTGGCTGTGCAAGAACTGAAGACGGCTCTTTAGGGGGCTTCTGGCACACTTCAGCGTAACTTAACTTCCGGGGTTCCTTTGAAGGATAATAAGAAACAAAAAAGGCTTATAGCACATGCTCTAAATAACAAAGTACAAAGAAGACTGTGCTAACAACAAGAAAACCACAAGTTATTTTCTAGGAAAACACAGCAGGCACTCTCATACACACTGCTATCCGGCTACACTGTTGCAATCATTTAAAAAACATATTTGTTGAAGACAATAAAGAGCCTTAACAATTTATTTATCATACCATAATTTCAGTTGAAGAATTTATCCAAAAGATGTTCACATCAGTATTGTTTATAGCAATGAAAGAAGTGGAAACAATCTAGATGTCTAATGAAAGGTTCTGCTCTCTCTTTCTTTGCTACAAAGCACCAGAAAGGGAATCCACAATCATGGCAGAGTACTTGAAAACCAGCGCTATATTACTATAAGACTAGTTGAAAGTCTTAGTTAACTCAACTGAAAAAAGTTGAAGAGGGGTGTTGTGAGAATAGAATAAAGCATGTAGCGCCTGTAACAATAGCCTTAGCAAATATCAAGCATTCAAATTGAGGCTATTTTTTATTACTATCATTAGATGAGACGATAAAGCCTTAGCCTATAAAAAAAGAGCTGTACTACAATGTTACTAGTTAAATCATCAAGTAGAAAAATTATAGGTAAGTTTAGTTGTTTATTCTGCTTTTCTGTGTTTTCCCAATTAAAGTTATGACACAATTCTGGAACTTGAATTCAAACGGGAGTAAAATCATGACATAAGATTTTACAATGTCATATATACAAGATTTCAATAGGATCAAGACTGCTTTACGCTAACCCCAAAGTGATAGATTAATCATAACCTGGATAAAAAAGAAGCTTCACTTAACCATCAGAAAAAAAGCAAGCAAAAGAACCAGAAGGAAGAGTCAATTATTCAACATGACTAAAACTTCCCATTTCTTTGCAATGGCCTTAAACTCCTTTAAGCGTCTTTCTGATGCAAGCAGGCCCACTGGGTTACTTCCAAATGACTCTGATCTAACAAAGCATTATGTGAATAAAAATAATTTATTATCTAATCAACTGAATTTTTTCTCACATAAACTCTTCAAGTTACCTGCAGGGCCACAGATACAGCTGCATTTACGCTATTACATGGCGAAGCAGTGTTTCCTCTTGATGGCTTTGCAGTACTTGGGGGAGAAACCGGTATAGTCATTTGGTTGACAACATCCTTCTGAATAGTGGAATCTTCTATTAGATCCTTTTCTTGCTGAGATGTGCTAAGTAAAAAAGAGCTTTACATTATACTTAGAATTGCAAGCATGAATAGCTGGGCAACTGTTTAGAAGAAAAAGAAATTTGCTGGGCGCGACGGCTCACGCCTGTAATCCCAGCATTCTGGGAGGTGGAAGCGAGAGGACTGCCTGAGCCCACGGGTCCGAGATCAGCCTAGGCAACATGGCAAGATCTAATCTCTACAATAAATAAAAAAATTAGCCGGGCGTGGTGGAGCGTGCCTGTAGTTCTGGCTACTTGGAAGGCTGAGGATGAAGGATCACCGGAGCCCAGCAGGTCGAGGCTGTGGTGGCTGAGAGCATGCCACTGCACCCTGGTCTGGGGGACAAAGTGAAACTCTGACTCAAAAAAGAAAAGAAAAGAAAAAGAAGAAGAAAAAGTAATTTAATGTTGAAGATCTATACCAAGATGTGTACCTTAATGCAGGAAGCTCAGCTGCACAGGGTGGACTGGCACTCAGACTGAATTGCTGGGCAGAAGTGCATTCTGTCTGCTCATCCTCTGCAGGCACTGGGCAACTAACTCTCAACTCTTCATTATCCTTTTGGTAAAAAGAGATTTCAAAATTACACTTAGACATTTTTCCAACGATATAAAATTGGCAAATAAGAATGAGAAGATGGGCTTACATCACTAGTTATTAGGAAAATGCAAATTGCAAAACCATTTCATATTCACAGGTATGTAATAATAAAAAAGACAGGTATTAATAAAGGTTAGTGATAATATGGAGATACTGGATCTCTTATCCATTGAGGTGACATGAAATGGTGTACTACTTACGAAAACAATGGCAGTTCCTTAAAAAGTTAAATAGAGTTCCCATATAATTCTGTGTTACTCAGAAATTTTATGCCTAGGTATACAGCCAAAAGAAATACAAACATACTGTCTATACAAACACTTTTGCACAAACGTTCATAGCAGCATTATTCATAATAGCCAAAAAGTGGAAACAAGCCCAATGTTCATCATCTGGTGAATGGATAAACAAAATGCAGCATATCCAAATAATGAATAGTATTTGGCAATAAGAGAAATGACATACTCATATATACTTCAACATGGACGAACCTTTAACATTTATTTTTATTATTTCTTTGAAGTGGGGTCTCACTCTATCGCCAAGCTAGAGCACAGTGGCACAATCATGGCTCACTGCAGTCTGAAACTCCTAGGCTCAAGGATCTCCCCACTTGGGCTTCCCAAAGTATTGGGGTTACAGGCATGAGCTACCACACCCAACTCAACATGAATGAACCTTGAGGATATTATGGTAAGTAAAAGAAGTCTGTCACAGAAAGATAAATATGGTATGATTCCATTTATATAAAGTAGTCAAATCAGAGACAAAAAGTAGAATGGTGGTTGCTAGGAGCTAAGTAAACGGGGGAATGGGGAGTTGTTGACTTTTAACTATAGTTTCAGTTTTCAAGATGAAAACAATTCTGGAAATTAGTTTTACAACATTCCAAAACTGTACACCCTTAAAATGATTAGGATAGTAAATGTTATGTGTATTTATTACAATTTCAAAACGGAAAAAAAGCCCAGGAAATGAAAACTGATTGATGAAATAAAAATTTCAACAGATTTAAAGTAATGTTCAGGAATACTGTAGAAAAAAGAAGCAAAACCAAAGATATAATTAGGAAAGTCCAAACAAGAAAATCAGAGGTTAAACATATAAGATCCAACATCATAATGAAGAGTTCAAGAAACAGAGGATAGGTGAATACTTCAAAGAGATTATGCAGAAAACTTTCCAAACATGGCAAGACTTGTTTCCAGAATGAAAGAGTCCACCAAGCATCCAGTGCAATGAACAAAAAAGGAGCCATACCAAGACACGTCACCACAAAAGCTGGCAGAATACCAGCAAGAAATACAAGATTCTGAAAACAGCCAGAGAGGGAAAACATCAGGTCACAGAGATCAGGATTCAGAACGCTTTCAAAGAAAAATCTTTGGATGATGAATCATTTCCTAAGCAGGAGTGAGAAAGAATGAACCATAAAGGAAAGACTGGTATATAAGATTATATTAAAATTAAGGGCCAGGTACAATGGCTCAGACCTATAATCCCAGTATTTTGGGAGACTGAGGGGGGAAGAACACTTAAGGCCAGGAGTTCATGATAAGCCTGGTCTTGAATAACAAAGTGAGGCTCAGTCTCTTAAAGCTGGGTACGACAGCTCATGCCTGTAATCCCAGTACTTTGAGAGGCGGAGGTGAGAGGATTGCCTGTGCCCACAGGTTTCATACTAGCTTGGACAATATGGCGAAACCTCATCTCTATAATAATAATAATAAAAAAAAATTAGTTGGGTGTGGTGCATAGTTCCAGTTACTTTGAAGGCTGAAGCCGAAGGATTGCCTGAGCCCAACAGGTCGAGGCTGCAGTGGCCGTGAAAGTGCCACACTGCACTCCAGCCTAGGCAACAGAGTGAGACTCCAACTCAAAAAAATAAAATAATTAAGAAATTGTTTACACTTATAGACACTAAAAACTATAAATGACATATAAATGACAAAGGACTAGTATCCAGAACATATGAGAAATTACATGCATCTGCAAGAAAAAAGATAACACAACAGAAAAAAACATACCAACTATTTAAGACATACATTTAAAAAGGACATGTGCTAGGACCCAGTAATTCCACTCCTATGTATAAATACCCTTGAAAATGTCTTACTCACATGAAGATTTGAATATTTATGAAAGCACTGTTTATAATGGACAAAAAATGTCCATCAGCAGAGAATGAATGAATGCTATACTCCTACAATAGAATATTGAACAATAGTTCAAAATTCATCTGTACCAACAGTGATGGATGAATCTCTAACCATATAGAACGAAAGGAGTAACAGAAGTATACTATATAATTCCATTTATAAGTCTTCAAAAACAGTTATCTAGGGCAGGGGTTAGCAAACTAAAACCTGCAGGACAAATCCAGGTTTTTGTACTGTTTTGTTATGGCCTATTCGCTAAAAATTGTTTGGAAGTCATTAAAAGATTATAAAGGCTGGGCGTGGTGGCTCAGCCTGTAAACCCAGCACTTTGGGAGGCCAAGGTGAAAGAATTGCCTGAGCTGGGGGGTTCGAGACCAGGCTGGGCAACTTGGTGTGACCTTTTCTCTACAATAAAGCACAAAAACTAGCCAAGCATGGTAGCGGTCGTCTGTAGTTCCAGTTACTTGGAAGGCTGAGGTGGAAGGATCACCTAAGCCCAGCAGGTTGATCCTGCGGTGGCTGTGAGTGTGCCACTGCACTCCAGCCTAGGCAACAAGAGTTGTAACTACAACTAAAAATAAAAAAAGATTATAAAAACAAACAGGCCAGGCTTGGTGACTCAGTCTGTAATTCCAGCACTTTAGGAGGCTGAGTAGAGTGGATTGCCTGAGCCCACAGGTTCAAGACCAGCCCAGGCAACTTGGTGAGACCTCGTCTCTACAATAAAATAAAAAATAGCTGGATGTGGTAGCGTGCATCTGTAGTTCCGGATACTCAGAAGGCTGAGGTGGAAGGATTGGAGCACAGAAGGTCAACGCTGGGGTGGCTGTGAGCGTGCATGCCACTGCACTCCAGCCTGGGCAAAGGAACGATACTCCAACTCAAAAAAACAAAACAAAACAAACAAAAAAAACACGCAACAGTATGTGGCCTACAAAGCCTTAAATATTTACTATTACTTTCTGGCCCTTTACAGAAAGTTTCTCAACCCATAATAATAGAACCATAAAGAAAAGCAAGCCGGGCTCGGTGGCTCAGCCTGTAATCCCGCGCCTTTGGGAGGCTGAGGTGAGTGGATTGCCTGAGCCTGCGGGTTCGAGACCTGCCTGGGTAGGCGAGACCTCATCTCTACAATAAATCAAAAAATCAGCTGGGCGTGGTAGCACGCGCCTGTAATTCCGGCTACTCGGAAGGCTGAGCTGGAAGGATCGCCGGAGCCCAGCGGGTCGAGGCTGCGGTGGCCAGGAGCGGCCACTGCACTCCAGTCTGGGCGACAGAGTAAGACTCGGACTCAAAAAAAAAAAAAGAAAAGCAAGATTATGATTATTATTATCAAAGTCAGGATAATGTTCACATGTAGGCAGGAGGACAGGGAAAGAAAGATTATAAGTAGGTAGGCGATACATATGTCACTACTGAGATAGTGAGGATGTTTATAGGACACAATTGTGGGTTGGAATTACAAGGAAAAATATACTTCATTATTAGTACGTAAAAATGTGTGTGTGTGTGCGTGTGTGTGTAACGGGGGTGCCAAAAGAATACACACACATATTTTTTTTTTTTTTTGAGTTGGAGTCTCTCTCTGTCGCCCAGACTGGAGTACAGTGGCTGCTCCCGGGCACTGCAGCCTCGACCTGCTGGGCTCTGGTGATCCTTCCAACTCAGCCTTACAAGTAGCCGGAATTACAGGCATGCGCTACCACGCCCGGCTGATTTTTTGATTTTTATTGTAGAGATGAGGTCTCACCAAGTTGCCCAGGTGGGTCTCGAACCCGCGGGCTCAGGCAATCCACTCACCTCAGCCTCCCAAAGGCATGGGATTACAGGCTGAACCACCAAGCCCGGCTGCGCACACATTTTAAGAGATGTTATCTACGTATTACTTTTGGAAGTTGAATTCAATTACAGTAGCAATGTGTAGTATGATGGTCACTAAAAAGATGGCATTAATCAAACGAATGTTAGGGTCACTATGTGACAGGCAGGACAGCCAAAGAAAATGGTGGAAACACGGTTGTCATTTGAGGAGTGCAAGACCATTTTGAAGCAGTATTTCAAATTCGATAATGGGCCAGGCACAGTGGCTCAGCCTATAAATCCCAGCATTTTGGGAGGGAGGCCAAGGTGAGAGGACTGCCTAAGCCCAAGGATTAAGACCAGCCCGGGCAACTTGGTGAGACCTCGTCTCTGTAATAAATTACAAAAACTTGCCAGACATGGTGGCATGTGTCTGTAGCTCCAGCTACTTGGAATGCTGAGGCAGAAAGATCACCTAAGCCCAGAACTCAACGTGCTACAGCACTCAAGCCTGGGTGGCAAGAGTGAGACTCTGACTTTAAAAAAAAAAAGCCGGGCTCGGTGGCGCAGCCTGTAATCCCGCACTTTGGGAGGCTGAGGTGAGTGGATTGCCTGAGCCCGCGGGTTCGAGACCCGACAGGGCAACATGGCCAGACCTCATCTCTACAATAAATCAAAAATTAGCCGGGCGTGGTAGCGCGCCTGTAGTTCCAGCTACTTGGAAGGCTGAGGCGGAAGGATCACCGGAACCCAGCAGGTCGAGGCTGCGGTGGCCGGGAGCGGCCACTGCACTCCAGTCTGGGCGACAGAGTGAGACTCCAACTCAAAAAAAAAAATCGAGAACATTCTTGAAGTACAATGACAATGGAGGCGTGAGTATGCAACAGAACTTCCAACATGCCTAACAATTAAAAACATTGACGATAAGTCTGAGATGCATGGTATGTGTGTGATGTACACAAGGGAAGATCTGTGAGGCCCCACACAATAACAAGTCCTGCAGTAGCTTGCCATAATCAGAAGTGCCTGGATGCTGATGGTAACCACTAAGAACACCTCTGTATACATTTATTGGGCACCGTGTGTGTGTGTAATATCTCACCAAATCCAAGAAGCCATCGATTTTAAAATACACCATTATTTTATGTACTACCAAGAGTAAAAAAATACTACTCCTTAATCATAAGACAGCCTAATTTTTTTTTTATTCTCACTCTGTCACCCAGGTTAGAGTACAGTGGCACGCTCACAGCCACCGCAGACTCAAACTGCTGGGCTCAGGGTATCCTTCCACCTCACTCAGCCTTCCAAGTAGCTGGAACTACAGGCACACGCCACCACGTCCAGGTAATTTTTTTTTTTTGATTTATTGTAGAGATGAGGTCTTGCCAATTTGCCCATGCTGGTCTTGAATACATGGGCTCAGGCAATCCTCTCACCTCGGCCTCCCAAAGTGCTGGGATTATAGGAGTGAGCCACTGTGCCTGGCCTGAGACTTTCAAAAAATGTGACACTGAAATGTGACTTACAAAGGAGGGCATGTCCTAGTCTAATCTGCAATAGCTTTCACTTTCTTAGAGATCCAGTTCTTATACATAGATGCTGATCTGATGATTGTTTCTTGCATGCAGTGTTTCTATCTTGTAGGAGGTAAGTTAGATAAAAGACTAAGAAAAAGGGGTTGAATGTAGTTGAAGGGAACTGTGTTTATCCATTTAACCTAGATATACTACATATATGTACTTTTATGACAAAAACAACTCAACTGGAGAAAAAAGGTAGAAAACAGAACATTCTACAGGACATGAGGATTTCCGATATAGAGGTCTATACTCAAAAATATTGTAAGACGGGGTTTCCCAACCTTTTGAAATCTATTCTCCATTATTTTAAAGACTGAATTTACCAAGTTCGCTCTGAATTCAATTATATCACTGGTTAATTACAGACACTTAAGTGCAAAGGACATCTTCCATTTAGTTTGCATTGATCAGTTCTACCAAGCTGAGTTGACTAATATAAAGACATGCAAAAGTCAAGAAACATTCTATTGACCTTGTGTAGCTTTATCACGAATCTTTAAGAAATACTCTAAGTATGCTATAAACTCCATGAATAAAAACTATGATAGAAATACACAGTAAGCTGGGCTCGTTGGCTCAGCCTGTAATCCCGCGCCTTTGGGAGGCTGAGGTGAGTGGATTGCCTGAGCCTGCAGTTTCGAGACCCGCCTGGGCAGCGAGACCTCATCTCTATAATAAATCAAAAAATCAGCCAGGTGTGGTAGCGCATGCCTGTAATTCCGGCTACTTGGAAGGCTGAGGTAGAAGGATTGCTGGAGCCCAGCAGGTCGAGGCTGCGGTGGCTGGGAGTGGCCACTGCACTCCAGTCTGGGCGACAGAGTGAGACTCCAACTCAAAAAAAAAAAAAAAAAAAAAAAAAACACACAGCAAGTGCAAATACAAATTTTAAAAACTCTGGAAAAAAAGGCCTGAATATGGCCTCATAAGATTGAGAATCATAGTAGATGCTTCAGAGTTTACCTTTTCTTTGTAGACACCTTTAACAACATCAGACATCCTATTCTCCAAAACGAGTTCACCAGGCATTCTTGATGAGCTTCCAGGTAAAGGAGGAAAATTTGAAGCTAATAAGTCAAACTTTGGTGTTGGAGTCTTTGCTTCAGCTGTTGAAGGATGAGGTCTCTAAAAGACAAAAACAACAAAATAGGTCACATGCCTACCTCATTCTCTAATCCTGTGCCACAGAAGTTGAAAGCTGCCAGAAAAAAACCAAACAAAAGTTCTACAACACTGCACAGAACTATTTCCCTATGAATTCTTGGCTTCTCATTTCAGTTGAGTCAATTAGTCTTTATCAATTTTACTTAAGGCAGTTCTCTCTATTTTTTTTTTCAAATGATAACAGTGGTCCAAATATGAAACCTTTATTATACTCCTTAGACCTAACCAATCTCCTTCATTTCACTTCTTTTTGTGAGTTGGAGTCTCACTCTGTCGCCAGACTGGAGTGCACTGGCATGCTCATGGCCACCGCAGCCTCAACCTGCTGGGCTCCGGCAATCCTTCCACCTCAGCCTTCCAAGTAGCCAGAACTACAGGCGCCTGCTACCACGCCCAGCTAATTTTGATTTATTGTAGAGATGAGGTCTCGTCAAGTTGCCCAGGCGGGTCTCAAACCTGCGGGCTCAGGCAATCCACTCACCTCAG
>NW_007260398.1:870189-876873 GCF_000164805.1 Carlito syrichta | reverse complement strand
CAGGCGTGGTAGCGCATGCCTGTAGTTCCAGCTACTTGGAAGGCTGAGGCAGAAGGATTGCCGGAGCCCAGCAGGTGAACTCTGGGTTGGACATGAGTGTGACACTGCACTCTAGCCAGGGCGATGGAGTGAGACTCCAATTCAAAAAAATAAAAATAAAAATACATACATACATACATAAAAGTTAAAAAAAACTTACTGGGATCCTGTCGTCTTCTCGTCGTCTTCGACCTCTGAAAATGGTTCTCCTTTTAACAACAAAAAAAGGGAGAGGTAGCAAAACTCATAAATTTCTTCAAATATACACATTCAGTCAAAGCTGGACCATCCTGAATAGCTGAGACTAAAGATCCACCTCCATCCCCTTGCTTCCTATCTCTCTCTCTTTCCTTCCCTTACTTTCTTTTGAGTCAAGGTCTCACTGTCACCCAGGTTGGAGTGCAGTGGCATAATCACAGGCATCACGGCTCACCTAGGCCCAACCTCCTGGGCTCAGGTGATCTTTCCACTTCAGCATCCCAAGGTGCTGGATCTATAGGTGCCTGGCACCATGCCTAGCTAGTTTTTTTATTTTTTGTAGAGATGAGGCTTTGCTATGTTCCCAGGCTGGTCTCAAACTCCTGAGCTCAAGTAATCCTCCCACCTCAGCTTCCCAAAGTGCTGGGATTATGGGCATGAGCCACTGCACCTGGCTATTTCTTAAAAATAAAATAAAAACAATTAAATCAACTTATGTAAACAATGTATTTATTTAGTGCAACTATATACCAATGATTAAGCTAAAAATAAAATAAAAACAAATTGCCAGATTATGGTCTTCAGGTTTTAAAATGATCACATTATGATCAAGGAATTTTCATATGAATCCATATCTCCTTACCTGCCCCTACCATAGTCCCCATTCTGCTCCATCTGCAAAGGGGAAGTCTCCTTTGAAAGATAAGTTTGCTCCTGATGTCCTGTTACTGTAGGGTTATGCCGTTCAGTTGGTAAGTTCCTTGAATTCGATCTGTTTAGTGGCCCATCCCCCAATGACACAGAGCCCTCTGTTGAGTGTTCTGAGCCACTGGATGACCTAAAATGAGGCTTCACACTGTAAGAAATACAAGACCATACACATAAAACAGCAAGTCAAAATATATTAATAGAAACCCCTTTCCTCAGTTAAAAATTGGCTTCTGTTATATTCTGATCTTCTAAAAACTAAGTTAGACAAAAAAGTGCTAACTTATATAAACGCAGTACCTTTTATATACCAGACATTACTAAAAGGCAAAAAAAAAAAAAAATGTGTTTGCTGAATAGAGGTGCATGCCACTATGCCTGGCTAGCTTTTTTAAAATATTATTTCTTATAGAGACAAAGTCTCACTATGTTGCTCAGGCTAGTCTTGAACTCCTAGGTTCAGGTAATCCTCCCACCTCAGTCTCCCAAACTGCTGGAATTATAGGCATGAGTCACTGTGCCTAGCCTCAGTCTATTTCTTTTTTTTTTTTTTGAGTTGGAGTCTCACTCTGTCGCCCAGACTGTAGTGCAGTGGCCGCTCCCGGCCACCGCAGCCTCAACCTGCTGGGCTCCGGCGATCCTTCTGCCTCAGCCTTCCACGTAGCGGGAACTACAGGGGCGCGCTACCACGCCCAGCTAATTTTTTGATTTATTATAGAGATGAGGTCTCGCCTGCCAGGCGGGTCTCAAACCCGCGGGCTCAGGCAATCTACTCAACTCAGCCTCCCAAAGGCAGGGGATTACAGGTTGAGCCACCGAGCCCGGCTAGTCTATTTTCATAGTTACAAATTTATAATATTAATGAATAACATGTGACAACTGGCTCTCTGAGTGGGACTTCAAACCTCATGAATGAGTCCAACAATTAAATATTAGTTCTAATAGTATCTCTAACTGTTCTATTTTATTCTTTAGAGACCATAAAAAATTAGGTTACTACTATTAAAACTCAAAAGATAAAAATCAGGCTACAAAAGTGGGCAAAGTTTAAGTGTCACATAAAATAACACTATTCCAGAGAATCACTTTATGTTACAAAACAGATTTTTTGTTTTTTGAGTTGGAGTCTCACTCTGTCGCCCAGAATGGAGTGCAGCGGTTGCTCCTGGCCACCGCAGCCTCAACCTGCTGGGCTCCAGCGATCCTTCTGCCTCAGCCTTCCAAGTAGCTGGAACCACAGGCGCGTTACCACACCCGGCTGATTTTTTGTAGAGATGAGTTCTCGCCAAGTTGCCCAGGCGGGCAATTTTACTTAAGGCAGTTCTCTCTTCTATTTTTTTTTTTTTTTTTTGCAAATGATAACAGTGGTCCAAATATAAAACCTTTATTATACTCCTTAGACCTAACCAATCTCCTTCATTTCACTTCTTTTTGTGAATCCACTCACCTCAGCCTCCCAAAGCGTGGGATTACAGGCTGAGCCACCGAGCCCGGCTACAAACAGATTTTTTAATAGCAATGATAATTAAAGTATGTCACCTAACTAAAAAGTAATTTTAGTATGTATTTATGTATTTATTTTTCAGTCATAGTCTCACTCTGTGGCTCTGGCTGGAGTGCAATAAGGTGATCTTTCTGCCTCAGCCTCCTAAGTAGCTGGGACTATAGGTATGTGCTACCGCAACTGACTAAGTTTTTAATTTTATTGTAGAGATGAGGTCTTGTGATGTTGCCCAGGCTGATTAACTCTAGGCTCAAAGAAACCTCCTTCTCAACCTAGAATTACAGGTATGACCCACCGTGCCTGACAAAAATAGTACTTTAAAAAATATTTATACTGCACATCATATCTATAAATGACTTTATGAGGTAGAAATGCTGTTTAGACTTATGTATGGAGAATATCATTCACCAAAATTTCACATTGCATTTTAATATGCCAAAAGAACAAATTATTAGGTTTAAACAGCCCTCAGATCTCATAATCTTATACCCTTCACCGAGAGGGACTAACAATCTCAATCCAGGCAAAATAGAAAAAGAATGAAGAAACGACTGATAAAAGACAGAGGGGAAAAGGAAAGTGAAAGAATAAAAAAGTGTGAAAGGCAGAAAACTGTCTGGACTTCTGAAAGTTAGTCCTGTTCTCTCTAAGGAGGACTACTGATCATCACCGGGCTGTCACAAGATTAATACAAAATCACAAAGTTACCTTCTCCTTGATTGTTAATAATAATAATAGCAATAATAATAAAGGCCTAGCAGCAGTCACTTATCAGAAGCAAAAAGGAAACTAGGATTTGGGATGGTGGTCAAAAAGCTCTTGACTGCCACCAGTGAAGTTGACATTTTTTAAAATAAGAAAGTATATATATATTTTTTGAGTTGGAGTCTCACTCTGTCACTCAGACTGGAGTGCAGTGGCTGCTCCCAGCCACTGCAGCCTCGACTTGCTGGGCTCCAGCGATCCTTCCGATTCAGCCTTCCAAGCAGCCAGAACTACAGGCACGTGCTACCACGTCTGGCTAAGTTTTTTGATTTATTGTAGAGATGAGGCCTCACCAAGTTGCCAAGATGGGTCTCGAAACCGCGGGCTCAGGCAATTCACTCACCTCGGCCTTCTAAAGCGTGAGATTACAGGCTGAGCCACCAAGCCCAGCCAATAAGAAAGTATTAATTTATTTACAATTGAAGACTATTCAACATAAAAAAAGTTTTCATTTCTTATGCCTCTAATTAAAAATTGACAACTTGTATCATTCGAATATACAGAAAACAAGTGAATACAAGTGGTTTTGAATCACATGCAACATTTTACCAAACATGCCCTGTATTTTCTTTCTTTTCTTTTTTTTTTTGAGTTGGAGTCTCACTCTGTCGTCCAGTCTGGAGTGCAGTGGCACACTCCTGGCAACCACAGCCTCAACCTGCTGGGCTCCGGCGATCCTTCAGCCTCAGCCTTCCAAGTAGCTGGAACTACAGGCATGCGCTACCACACCTGACTCATTTTTTATTTATTGTAGAGATGAGGTCTCGTCAAGTTGCCATGGTGGATCTTGAACCTCCAGGTTCAGGCAATCCATACATCTTGGCCTCCCAAAGTGCTGGGATTATAGGCTGAGCCACCGAGCCCTCTTTGTGTGTGTGTGTGTGTCAAGAGTCTCACTCTGTCTCCCAGGTCGGAGTGCAGTAGCACACTCACAGCCACCGTATTCCTGATCTGCTGGGTTCAGACTATCCTTCTGCTTCAGCCTTCCAAGTAGCTGGAACTATAGGCATGTACCACCATGCCCAGCTAATTGTTTGATTTAATGTAGTGATGAGGTCTCACCACATTGCTCTGGCTGGTGTCGAACCCATGGGCTCAGGCAATCCTCTTGCCTCTGCCCCCACAAAGTGCTGGGAATACAGGCGTGAGCCACGGCACCCAGCTGAAATTGTTTTTTTTTTTTTGAGTTGGAGTCTCACTCTGTCGCCCAGTGGCCGCTCCCGGCCACTGCAGCCTCAACCTGCTGGGCTCCGGCGATCCTTCTACCTCAGCCTTCCCAGTAGCCGGAATTACAGGCATGCGCTACCACGCCCGGCTGATTTTTTTTTTATTTATTGTAGAGATGAGGTCTTGCCAAGTTGCTCAGGCTGGTGTCGAACCCATGGGCTCAGGCAATCCTCTTGCCTCTGCCCCCACAAAGTGCTGGGAATACAGGCGTGAGCCACGGCACCCAGCTGAAATTGTTTTTTTTTTTTTGAGTTGGAGTCTCACTCTGTCGCCCAGTGGCCGCTCCCGGCCACTGCAGCCTCAACCTGCTGGGCTCCGGCGATCCTTCTACCTCAGCCTTCCCAGTAGCCGGAATTACAGGCATGCGCTACCACGCCCGGCTGATTTTTTTTTTATTTATTGTAGAGATGAGGTCTTGCCAAGTTGCTCAGGCTGGTGTCGAACCCATGGGCTCAGGCAATCCTCTTGCCTCTGCCCCCACAAAGTGCTGGGAATACAGGCGTGAGCCACGGCACCCAGCTGAAATTGTTTTTTTTTTTTTGAGTTGGAGTCTCACTCTGTCGCCCAGTGGCCGCTCCCGGCCACTGCAGCCTCAACCTGCTGGGCTCCGGCGATCCTTCTACCTCAGCCTTCCCAGTAGCCGGAATTACAGGCATGCGCTACCACGCCCGGCTGATTTTTTTTTTATTTATTGTAGAGATGAGGTCTTGCCAAGTTGCTCAGGCTGGTGTCGAACCCATGGGCTCAGGCAATCCTCTTGCCTCTGCCCCCACAAAGTGCTGGGAATACAGGCGTGAGCCACGGCACCCAGCTGAAATTGTTTTTTTTTTTTTGAGTTGGAGTCTCACTCTGTCGCCCAGTGGCCGCTCCCGGCCACTGCAGCCTCAACCTGCTGGGCTCCGGCGATCCTTCTACCTCAGCCTTCCCAGTAGCCGGAATTACAGGCATGCGCTACCACGCCCGGCTGATTTTTTTTTTATTTATTGTAGAGATGAGGTCTTGCCAAGTTGCTCAGGCTGGTGTCGAACCCATGGGCTCAGGCAATCCTCTTGCCTCTGCCCCCACAAAGTGCTGGGAATACAGGCGTGAGCCACGGCACCCAGCTGAAATTGTTTTTTTTTTTTTGAGTTGGAGTCTCACTCTGTCGCCCAGTGGCCGCTCCCGGCCACTGCAGCCTCAACCTGCTGGGCTCCGGCGATCCTTCTACCTCAGCCTTCCCAGTAGCCGGAATTACAGGCATGCGCTACCACGCCCGGCTGATTTTTTTTTTATTTATTGTAGAGATGAGGTCTTGCTGCCCAGGCGGGTCTCGAACCCGCGGGCTCAGACAATCCACTCACCTCAGCCTCCCAAAGGCGCGGGATTACAGGCTGAGCCACCGAGCCCGGCAGCTGAAATTGTTTTTAAGGAAAAACTTTGCTAGCTTATTGTAGAGGAGAAAAATGTTTAGATAGATGGCCTAATCTTAGGCCCGTTGATAATTAGCCATGTAACAACCCTAGCAAGAGACTTAGCTTCTTCAGCCTTCATTTTCTTCTATAAATGAGTTAAAACTAATCATAATAAAGGTCTTTACAAATTTAAATATCATTGTCTCTTATGTGCTTGTGGAAATTCATCTTTTTTTAAGACAATGGAGGTTGGAGGGGAGTGTGCGTACTTCTACTCGTATGTCCTGGCAGTACTTGAATTTTCCTGTTAGCTGCTACAGCAATTAGTAACATAACAGAAATGTTCTAAGTGACTTTGACCCATAATAAAAATTAGTTGCTATGTTCCTTAGGAATAAAAAACCACAGGGCACAAAAAATGGCAAAAAAATTCTTAAACTGCTTTCAAAATTATATGGCAATTGGTACTGTTAATCCAGTATCTTTGTGTATAATTACAGAAGAGAAAAATCAGTATATAGGAGTAACTGAGATCCAAGATCTTCCCAAGTTCTTTTATATCCATTATCAACTCTGAGGTCAAAGTGTGTTTATGAATTCCAGATTTGTTTGCATATTTTTTGTTATAAAAAACAGAAACATAGCCAGGCTTGGTGGCTCAGCCTGTAATCCCGTGCCTTGGGAGGCTGAGGTGAGTGGATTGCCTGAGCCCGTGGGTTCGAGACCCGCCTGGGCAACTTGGCGAGACCTCATCTCCAAAATAAATTTAAAAAACTAGGCGGGTGTGGTAGCACGCGCCTGTAGTTGCAGCTACTTGGAAGGCTGAGGCGGAAGGATCGCCGGAGCCCAGCA
>NW_007260398.1:867604-869998 GCF_000164805.1 Carlito syrichta | reverse complement strand
CTCAGACTGCCATTAAGCATTGCTATTAGCACAGTACCTTCTTGAGTGGGAACTGTTTCAAATAAACTTCAGCTAGAATTTTTGTCTTACCGATTTTTTTGGAATGGTCGACTCATATTCAGAGCAGCTGCATTTGTTTTATAAGATCCTGGTGAATTAAAGCCATTCACAAAACTACCATTGGGAAAGGGAGCCTAGAAAAAAAGTTTAATGTTTAAACAATATTAATGGTAAAGGCAAAATCTGGTGTGAGGGTCATAAGAATCAATTTCTTTTACAAGCCCAAAATAACTTAAAACATTTTCTTTGATTTACTTTCATAAAATTCACTTCCTCTTGATTTATAAACAATGAATACTTCTTCATAAATTAATGAAGAAAATTCTGCTCTGACAATGTTCCTTAACACTAAAAAAGCATTTACAATCAAGTAAGATTTGTCCAGTCTCTTCTTTCAATTTACCCAGCAAATTCTATGGAATAAAATTATACGAATGAATAACCCAACTCTTTGTCATATGCATATGTTTGGTATGGAGGGCTAGATATTCATTTCACTATTTAAAAGCCAAAAAATAACTGATACCAACACAAAACAAATTAATTCCTGCTCTAGCTGATTTCTTCAAATTTCAGTTTGAATTTTAAAATTCAATATCTTCTATTTTATTACTCTATAACGATGTCACTTACCAGTGGTGTTTCAAAGTAAGGTGCAGGATTTGGAGACCAAGACTGAGGCACAATACTATAGACCGAGTACTGTTGGTGAGGATTATATAGAGGCTGCATAAACACTGGTGAGGCATACTGTGCTTGAGTTTGAATGGGCTGACTATACATACTAGAATCCATTAATCGATAACCATTCTTAGCAAAAAATGTGTTGATGGCTTTTATCCTTGCCTAGAAGAGGAACACATTATAACAAAGTACTAAGTGTGTATCTTTACAAATATATTTAATTTTATATTTAACATATTTTATAACCATACTATGTCTGCCTAGTATTGTAGAATCAGTAAAGCAACAGAAAAGGAAATGATAGCTTTAGTCAATTAGCAACAATAAAATGTTTGCATGGCAAAAACCACAAAAAACAAAAACGATTTGGTCATACACAAGAGTTCTAACAGCCCTAATATAAAAATTATAAAAATAGACATGAAAAAAGTCCAACAATCCTACAGAAAAATGGGTTAGAGAAATGAACAGTTCCCAAAACAAAGAAAGGCAAATGATTCTTAAACATATGAAACAGATGTTAAACTTTGCTCATAAGAGAAATGTGATTAAAAATATGCATATGTATAAATAATGTTCAAAATCACTAATAATAAGAAATGTAAGTGAAAATCACAACTGTAAGTCCAACACTTTGGGAGCTGAGACCTGAGATATGAGGTTCACTTGAGCCCAGGAATTCAAAGCTAGTCTGGGTAACATAGCAAGATCTTGTCTCTACAAAAAAAAATTAGCTAGGCATGGTGGTGCTTGTTTGTAGTCCCAGCTACTGGGTGGCTAAGGAGGGAGGACTGCCTTACACAGGAGGTTGAGGCTGCAATGAGCTGGGATCACGTCACTGCACTCCATCCTGGGCAACAGTGAGATCCCCAACTCAAAAAAAAATAAAATAAAAGATGACTGATAACTGTTACAGAGGACATGGAGAAAAGGAAACCCTTGTACACTGTTGATTGGAATGTAAATTAGTATAGTCATTATGGAAAACAGTATGAAGTTCCTCAAAAATTTAAAATCAGAACCATCATGAGATTCAGCAATCCTGCTATTGCACACATAACCAAAAGAAATGAAATCAGTAAATTGAAGGGATTATCTGTCCTATTGTTTTCACTGTGGGATTATTCACAATAGCCACAATATGGAAACAACCTGAGTGTCTATCAACAAATAAATGAAAAAGAAAAGGAGGCATGTACACATTCACACACATACACAATTAAATACTACTCTGCCTTAAAGAAGAAAATTTTGCCATGTGTAACAACATGAATGAACCTGAAGGACATCGTGCTAAGTAAAACATGAATGAACCTGAAGGACATCGTGCTAAGTAAAACAACAAGGTATATAAAGACAAATACTGCATGATCTCACTTATATACAGAAATTGAAGAAATGCTCTAAATACTATTGTGAAGTGATTTCCAAAATATATAATGAAGTTAAAAGAAAAATATAGGCAAGATTAGGAGAAGAAAAGTTTGTATGGAAAGCTACTGTTTTAAGATAGGAGTATGAGCCTGTAATTCCAGCTACTTGGAAGGCTGAGGCGGAAGGATCGCCGAAGCCCAGCAGGTCGAGGCTGCGGTGGCCGGGAGCGGCCACTGCACTCCAATCTGGGCGACACAGTGAGACTCCGAATCAAAA
>NW_007260398.1:858812-867584 GCF_000164805.1 Carlito syrichta | reverse complement strand
AAAAAAAAAAAAAAAAAAAAAAAAAAATAAGAGTATGAAAATATACTTGAATAAAACATGAGTACTTATACTATGATTTAAATATTTCACTTTTAAACCACACAGATATTTTAAATAAAATTTAAAAAATAAGCTGGGGTAGGTGGCTCAGCCTGTAATCCCAGCGCTTAGGGAAGCTGAGGTGAGTGTATTGCCTGAGCCCGCGGGTTCGAGACCTGCCTGGGCAACTTGGCGAAACCTCATCTCTATAATAAAATAAAAAATTAGCTGGGTGTGGTAGGGCACACCTGTAGTTCCAGCTACTTGGAAGGCTGAGGCAGAAGGATCACAGGTCAAGGCTGTGGTGGCTGGGAGCGTGCCACTGCACTCTAGTCTGGGCGACAGAGTGAGACTCCAACTCAAAAAAAAAAAAATTTTTTTTTTAAAAGAAATGTTAAAAGCAAAAGGAATCTAAATGTGTAACCAATTGGTAAGACAACACAGAAAAGTCCAAGTGACTCTAATCCATAATAAAATAAATTGCTATCTATGTTGCTTAGAAATAAAAAACCACAAGGCACAAAATATGGCAAAACAATATTTAAATTGCTTTCAACACTATATGGCTATTGGTACTGTTATCCCAGCATTTTGGTGCAAAATTACAGAAGAAAAAAATCAGTATATAGGAATAAATGAGATATAAAATTTGCACATGGGAGAAAGAAGACAAAGATGTGAGACCGAAGAAATAAAAACCATGTAGCCTAGGCTGGGCATGGTGGTTCATGTCTGTAATCCTGGCACTTTGGAAGGCCAAAGCAGGAGAATTGCTTGAGCCTAGGAGTTCAAGACCAGCCTGGGCAACATAATGAGACTTTATCTTTACAAAACAACAACAACAACAACAACAACAAAAAGATTAGCTTGGTGTGATGGCACATGCCTGTATAGTCCCAGCTATTTGGGAGATTGAGCTGCAATCTGAGCCCAGAAGTCAAGGCTGCAGTGAGCTATGACCATAAAAAAGCAAAACCAAACCCATATAGCCTAAGTTTAAAGTAGAAGCATCAATATAAATTCTGTCTTAAAACAGTAACACATTTCTTGGCCTGTCCAATAAAAAGGATTAGAAACAATGATGAAAAAAGGAACCAAGAGCATTCCTTTGCCTAGCCAGTGGTCTGCAAAATACTATTTCCTCATAAAGTACTCTTGAGAACTGGCTGACCGTACGCCTTTGACATGAAATGTGTAGCAGCCTGGAACACTTTGTCATACTATGTAGCAAGGAAATGATTGAAGGTTACTAGGGATGTAAAAAAGAACTCAGGAGTCTACTGAAACAGGTCAAAATCAACATGGACAATAAATATATTTAAATATCCGAAAACCAAAAAACAACTGAAAGTTCCTATTTTAAAATTGCTAGAAAATACATTCTGTTCAAAAACTAGTAAGTAAAAGCTAGAACCAAGCATTTAGCATGCATTTCACATTGTAACCTCAGGGTAATGAAGATGAAAGCAAGCTTCTAAAAAACAGGTAAAAAGATAGAGAAATGGCACCATTCTGCAATCTTTAAATTTTTTTTTTTTTTTTTTGAGTTGGAGTCTCACTCTCACTCAGAAAGGAGTGCAGTAGCCACTCCCGGCCACTGCAAGCCTCGACCTGCTGGGCTCCGCCGATCCTTCCGCCTCAGCCTTCCAAGTAGCTGGAACTACAGGCGCGCGCTACCACACCCGGCTAATTTTTTTATTTATTATAGAGATGAGGTCTCGCCAAGTTGGCCAGGCAGGTCTCGAACCCGCAGGCTCACGTAATCCACTCACCTCAGCCTCCCAAAGGCGCGGGATTACAGGCTGAGCCTCCGAGCCCGGCTTTGCAATCTTTAATTAATTAACAGACTTCAGTCAATGATTATAGGACCTAGCTTTTCTTTCTTCTCTCTGTTGCCACCAAATCTAACCCAAATCCGATCAAGCCTCTAGATCTAGCTACCAATCTGTGTGAAATACAAGGAAAAGAAGACCACATTAAACTACTAAGAATAAAGGAGCACAATGTCTATTTTGAAAAACTCTGCAAGACAAACAATATGATTATTTTCACCAACACACTTGCAAAATAAAAAATACAAAGGTGAAGAAAGAAACCATTCATTTTAAAAAAGAAAAAAAGGCCAAGAATGGTGGTTCAAGTCCATAACCCCAGCATTTTGGGAGGCTTAGGTAGAAGGACTTTTTGAGCCTGAGTTCAAGGCCAGCCTAGGCAACATAGTGAGACCTTGTCTCTAAAAAAAATTTAGGCTGGGTACAGTGGCTTACGCCTATAATCCTAGTACTTGGGAGGCCAAGTGAGAGGACTGCCTGAGCCCATGAGTTCAAGATCAGCCCGGGCAACCTTGTGAGACCTCATCTCTACAATAAATAAAAAAATTGGCCAGGCTCAGTGGCTAAGCCTATACTCCAGCACTTTGGGGGCTGAGGCAAGAGGACTGCCTGAGCCCATGGGTTCGAGACCAGCCTGGGCATCTTTGGAGAGACCTGGTCTCTACAATAAAAAAAAAAAAAAATTAGCTGGGTGAGGTGGCATGAGCCTGTGGTTCCAGCTACATGGAAAGCTGAGGCAGAAGGATCACCTGAGCCCAGCAGGTCGAGGTTGCAGTGGTCATGAGTGTGCCACTGCACTCCAGACTGGGCAACAGAGTGAGAGACTCCAACACACACACCAAAAAATTAGCCAGGTGAGGGGGTGTGTGTCTGTAGTCCCACAGCTACTTCGGAGACTGAGATGGATGGATCACCTGAAACCAGGAAGACGAGGCTTCAGTGAGCCAGAATAGTGCCACAGTACTCCATCCCGGGTGATAGTGAGACCTCAGCTCAAAATAAATGAATACATAAATAAAAAAAAAAAGAAATGAGGAAAATATGAACAATGATTGGGTATTTGATGATGTTCAAGAAATTGTTCATTTTTCTTTTTTTAAATTGTTTCATTATAGGAATGTGCGGTACAAATGAGGATTAACTACATAAGTAGGCTGCATGCAGGTGAAGTTTGGGCTTCTAGCTGGTCCTCACTCTCCCTGGTAGTGGACCAGGTACGCTTTGTGCTGTCATGTGCCCCTCACTCTTCTAGTTCCCTCCCTCCCCTAACAGTGCCCAGAGACTGCCAATCCTTGTGCTACTGTGACTAATTCTCAAGGCACACTTATGAGTGAGATATCCTCCTAGTAGACTTAGAAGAATATTTTCAAAGGCTCAAAGCACAGGAAGGTGATAATAGGGAGCAGAGCATTAAGGGCAGAGAAAGTAGAATAATAACTAGTAAAAAGCTTCATCTATACTATGGAAACTAGTAATATTACCTACCAAGTTTTTAGAACAGTGTCTGACATAAACCTTCTTAATAAATATAAGTTCCTCTCATCCTAGTTCTTCCAATTACTGGTTGTGTGACAATGAGTAGCTTACTCCCATGCCTCATTATCCCCACCAGTAAAATGGAGAAATCAAGAACACTTAAGCATTAGGTTCTGTTTGTTTGTTTGTTTTGAGTTGGAGTCACTCCTTCGCCCAGATGGGGGTGCAGTGTCACACTCACAGCCACCCCAGCATCGACCTGCTAGGCTCCGGCAATCTTTCCGCCTCAGCCTTCCAAGTAGCTGGAATTACAGTTTCATGACACCACACCCAGCTAATTTTTTTTTAATTGTAGACACAAGAAGGTCTTGCCAAGTTACCCAGGCTGGTCTTGAACTCACAGGCTCAGGAAATCCACTCACTTAGGCCTCCCAAAGTGCTGGGATTACAGGCAGAGTCACTGAGTCCGGCCAGCATTAGGTTCTTATAAACATTAAGTGAGTCAATATTTGCTTAAAACAAACTGATACACAGTAAGAGCACAATAGGAGTTTGTAAGTATAACACGTTAATATTACATTTGCATTGTACTCTGCATCTTTAAAATAAAATATATATTAAAAAATAAAATAAAATCTCAACCAACTCAAAAAAATTATGTTTATAAATGGTAGTGAGATTAATTATTTCATATAGGAACAAGTAAAAATAAATATGTGTCTAGGATCATATTTTAGAACTGTGGCTCTGGTAGCAATGTGGAGAACAGATTGTTAAGAGGATCAAGCCAGGCTTGGTGGTTCAGCCTGTAATCCCGCACCTTTGAGAAGCTGAGGTGAGTGAACTGCCTGAGCCCGCGGGTTCGAGACCCGCCCGGGTACTTGGCGAGATCTCATCTCTACAATAAATCAAAAATTAGCCGGGTGTGGTAGCGCGTGCCTGTAGTTCCAGCTACGTGGAAGGCTGAGGCAGAAGGATCACTAGAGCCCAGCAGGACAAGGCTGCGGTGGCCAGGAGCAGCCACTGCACTCCAGTCTGGGCGACTGGACAACTCAACAACTCAACAACAACAAAACAAAAAAAAAAAAAGAGGATCAAGCTACAGCATAGCAGTCAAGAGGTTACTCCAACGGTTCAAGTCTAAACAAAGGCAATGACAGAAAGAAGTTCTGAAGCCAGATTTCAAGCGATCTGAAACAGATTAGACAAGGACAGATAGAGAGCAAGTGTTATCAATGAGAACCCCTAGGTTCCCATATGGCTATATGTTATTGTAGTGATGCAATTGATTGAGATGAGACTGAAAGTAATGTTTTTCATCTCCTGTTATTAAAAAAATATACCTACTGTTCATTTTGAGATCTGGAATTATCTTTGTCTTTTTTTTTTTTTTAAAGGCTAGTTAAGTGAGGCAATAGAAGTTGAAAAAGAACAAAGATCTCTTTAACTGGTTGTGATCCACTAGTTGGAGAAATCATTGGACTTGGACCAGCTTAGAATTATCTTATATGCTGCAAATCAGCATCTATGAAAACTTCATGCTATTTAAAGTCACACTTTTGAAAATAACTGCTGCATACAAAGTATTTTAATGCCCTATCAAATGATTTCCTAAAGTAGCATATAAAACAAGCCAGAAACTTTAAAAATATCATTATGGATTTTTACATAATATTATCTGTCAGTGCTTTTAAAATTCTTAAACAGATAAATGAACAAAAACTTTCTGGTTTCACATAGTCCTTTTCTCTGTTTACAAGTATTTCTTACCATGATTGGCTTGCCCTGAAATGTTTTAACTTCTTCTCTTAGGTATTTGAAAGCCTGTTAACAAAGCAGAAAGAAACTTTCACTAGCATTCAAACATTTCATTAAAGTAATCTTCCTTCTATTAAGATAGTTTAAGCAGCCAGGGACTATGGCTCATGCCTGTAATTACAGCTCTTTGGGAGGTAGAGGTGAAAGGATTGCCTGAGTCCAAGAGTTCAAGACCAGCCTGGGGAACACTGCAAGATCTTGTCTCTACAAAAAATCAGTCAGGCATGGTGGTGCACGCCTGTAGTCCCAGCAACTTGGAAGGCTGAGGCAGAAGATTGTCTGAGCCCAGCAGGTCAAGGTTGTGGTAGCCACGATTGTGCCACTGGTGAAAGAGTGAGACTCCGACTCAAAAAAGAGAGAGGGAGAGAGTTTAATATTAGCAACTTTTTCTAAACTTAACAAATTCTGAAGGTAATTCCATTGTGCAGGTGATAGGGAAAGAAAAAGTAAAAATTTAAACCCTCAGGCATAGTTCACATTTATTATAGAAGAGCTACAGTGGATTACTGCAAACAAAATATATACATTTCAAAACACACAAAATATCTCAGATGTCAATTTTTATAAATTTATTTATTTTAGGCCAGGCATGGTGGTGTATGCCTGTAATCCCAGCACTTTAGAAGGGAGAGGCAAGAGGACTGCCTGGGCTCAGGCGCTTGAGACCAGCCTGAGCAACATGGTGAGACTTTGTCTCTACAATAAATCAACAAATTAGACGGGCGTGATGGCGCACACCTGTAGTTCCAGCTACTTAGAAGGCTGAGGCAGAAGGATTGCCTGAGCCCAGCCAGTCGAGGCTGCAGTGGTCATGAGTGTGCCACTGTACTACAGCCTGGGCAACAGAGTAAGAGTCTAACTAAAAAAAAAAAAAAATTATTTTAAAGAGAAAATAAATTGTCATCCATGCTGGAGCGCAATGGCATGATCACAGTTCACTGCAGCCTCAAGTTCCTGGGCTCAAGCAAAACTCTTGCCTCAGTCTTCTGAATAGCTGAGATTATGGGCATAAACTACCATACCCTGCTAATGTTTAGATTATTGTAAAGACCAAGTCTTGTTATGCTGGCCAGTCTGGTCTTGAACACCTGGCCTCAAGCGATACTCTTCCCTCAGCCTCCCACAGTGCTGGGATTACAGGTAAGGGTCACTACAACCAAGCCTGGTTATCCAATTTTAAAACGATTTAAAAAATTCTAAGCTGGCTGGGCACAGTGGCTCACGCCTATAATCCTAGCACTTTGGGAGGCCGAGGTAAGAGGATTGCCAGAGCCCACGGTCCAAAACAAGACTGGACAACTTGGTGAGATCTCATCTATACAAAAAAAAAAAAAAAATTAGCTGGGTGTGGTGGCACGTGCCCAGCAGGTCAAGGCTGCGGTGGCCAGGAGCGTGTCAACTGCACTCCAGCCTGGGTGACAGAGTAAAACTCTGGCTCAAAAAAACAAAAAATAAAAATAAAAACTCTTAAGCTAAAGATTGTTTTTTCTTTTTTTTCCCAAAAGAACTACATCATTGAATGATTTAAAAATGCTACCATAGATTTATCTGTTTCAAAGGAATACCAGTTTTTTTAATGTAGGATATGGTAACAATTAAAAGCATTGAGCAAAACTCCAAGAATTTGTTTATTGCAGACCTATAATGTACTTAAAATACTACTGAGTACATGGTCTCAATCCCCATTTTTGTTTATTGCAGACCTATAATGTACTTAAAATACTACTGAGTACATGGTCCCAATCCCCATTTCCAAAACTGTGTGTCAATTTTTTATTGACAGAAGACTTTTAAAAATCAAAACTGAAAAGTTTTGGAAAAATGATTAAAAAGGAAGCCAATTAAACAAAAGCAAAAAGGTTACAGAGGGGCTCACAGGCCTTGATAAACATCAGTGCAAACATTTCTCAATTAAAATATACCACTACTTATTTTACAACCAGGAATTGTATCAGAAGAAAAGTGTTTTCTTCTCACCTGTTGGGCATCTGTGTCTGACTGGAACGTGACATACCAGCTGCTATTGTGTGCAAACTCACAGCTTATTACTTTGGGACAATTTTCATTTTTGAACAAAGCTTTCACTTCCTAAAAAAGAAAAAATTTAGTTAACTCTAAAAAGGTAACAATAGTTGGCATTTTTTTGGTGTCCTAGTAAGTTGAGCATCTTTTCATGTCTTTTGGTCTTTTCTACTGCTTCACTTGTTAACTGTTATTAACCATTTATGCCTTTATAGTAAAGAAAGATTATGTTCTGAAACAAAAACTTATATATATGGCTAGTCAAGTGAAGCACTGGGAGATACACACACACACACACACACACACACACACACACACACACACTCACACACGCATCACTTTTTTCTTTTAAATACATTTGAGGGGCCAGGCATGGTAGCTCACAACTATAATCCCAGCACTTAGGGAGGCTAAGGTGAAAGAATTGCCTGAGCCCAGGGGTTTGAGACCAGACTGGGCAATTTATCCAGACCTCATCTCTACAGTAAATAAAAAAAATTAGCCAGCTATGGTGGCACATGCCTGTAGTTCCAGTTACTTGGAAGGCTGAGGCGGAAGGATCACCTGAGCCCAGAAGGTGAAGGCTGTGGTGGTAGTGAGTGTGCCACTGCACTCTAGCCTAGGCAATAGAGCGAGACTCCAGTTCAAAATAAATAAATAAATAAACAGAGATGAGGTCTTCACTTTGTTCCTAGGTTGGTCTCTAACTCCCGGGCTCAAATGATCCTCCTGTCTCAGTCTCCCAAAGTGGTGGGATTACAGGCATAGGCCACCACACCCAGGCAGTTATAGTATATTTTATACACGATTGGAATATTTCATTTCCAGTGGCAAGCTAAATTTTCCTCACAGTAAAATCTCTGCAGTCCTTTTCCTACCTGGCCTGAATTTTTTTTTTTAAAATAAAGTAATGTCCTTTAATAACATTTTTTTTTTCTGAGTCGGAGTCTCTGTTGCCCAGGCTGGAGTGCAGTGGCATGCTCATGACCACCGCAGCCTTAACCTACTGGGCTCAGGTAATCCTTCTGCCTCAGTCTTCCAAGCTGGAACCACAGGCACATGCCACAACGCCTGGCTAATTCTTTGATTTATTGTAGAGACAAGGTTTCATCATGTTGCTCAGGTCGGTCTTGAACCCCTGAGCTCAGGCAATCCTTTCACCTCAGCCTCCCAAAGTCCTGGGACTACAGGCTTGAGTCACCATGCCCGGCTAACATTTTTCTAAGGAATAAGAATTTTCATACATTCTCATTTAATCCAGATGCACTGCCTATATCAGAGACCTAGACATGAACTCTGTGCTAACATATCTTCTTTTTTCCATTACTGATAGATGTAAACACAAGCTCCAATAAATATACAGCTTCAGAAAAAGATAATTACCACCCAAACTCAGAATGGTAAAAATGTTGATGGCTTGAAAGATGCTTATAAAAAGAAAAGAAAGTCAGGTGTAGAGTCTCACACCTGTAATCCCAGCACTTGGAGAGGCTGAGGCAAGAGGATTGCTTGAGCCCAGAAGTTCAAGATCAGCCTAGGCAATATAGCCAGAACTGGACTCTTAAAAAAAAAAAAAAAAAAAGTT
>NW_007260398.1:834222-858753 GCF_000164805.1 Carlito syrichta | reverse complement strand
GAGGTGAGTGGATTGCCTGAGCCTGCAGGTTCGAGACTCGCCTGGGCAACTTGGCAAGACTTCATCTCTACAATAAATCAAAAATCAGCCGGGCGTGGTAGCACATGCTAGTAATTCTGGCTAATCAGAAGGCTGAGGCGGAAGGATCTCCGGAGCCCACTGGGTCGAGGCTGCGGTAGCCGGGAGCGTCTACTGCACTCCAGTATGAGCGACAGAATGAAACTCCAACTCAAAAAAAACAAAAAACAAAAAACAGCCGGGCTCAGGGGCTCAAGCTGTAATCCCATGCTTTGGGAGGCTGAAGTGAGTGAACTGCCTGAGTCCGTGGGTTTAAGACCCGCCTGGGCAACTTGGCGAGACCTCATCTCCACAATAAATCAAAAATTAGCCAGGTGTGGCAGCACGCGCCTATAGTTCCAGCTACTTGGAAGGCTGAGGCGGAAAGATTGCCAGGGTCCAGCAGGTCAAGGCTGCAGTGGCCAGGAGCGGCCACTGCACTCCACTCTGGGTGACAGAGTGAGACTTCAACTCCAAAACAACAACAACAACAACAAAAACTTGGGCCAGGTGCAGTGGCTCAAGTCCGTAATCCCAGCACTTTGGGAGGCCAAGGCAGGAGGACTGCCTGAGCCCAGAGGTTCAAGACCAGCTTGGGTAACATGGTGAGACCTCATCTCTACAATAAATAAAAAATTAGCCACGTGTGTGGTAGCACATGCCTGTAGTTCCAGCTACTTGGAAGGATCACCTGAACGCAGTAGGTTGAGGCTGTGGTGGCCGTGAGCAAGCCACTGCACTCCAGCCTGGGCAACAGAGTGAGACTCCAATGCAAAAAAAAAAAAAAAAAAGCTGGACGAAGTGGCTCATGCCTATAATCCCAGCACATTGGGAGGCTGAGGTGAGAGGACTGCCTGAGCCCACGGGTTCGAGATCAGCCTGGGCCACTTGGAGAGCCCTCATCTGCACAATAAATCAAAAAGAAAAATTAGCTGGGCATGGTGATGCATGCCTGTAATTCCAGCTGCTTGGAAAGCTGAGGGAGGAGCACCTGAGCCCAGAGGGTTGAGGCTGCGGTGGCTGTGAGCATGCCACTGCACTCCAGATTGGGTGACAGAGTGAGACTTCAACTCAAAAAAAAAAAAAATTAGTCTGCTGTGGTGGCACATGGCTGCAAATTCCAGCTTCCTGCGAGGCTGAGGTGGGAGGATCACCTGAGCTCAGGAGTTCAAGGCTGCAGTGAGTTGTGACTGTGGCGCTGAACTCCAGCCTGAGGAGAGTGAGACCCCAACCCCCCCCCAAAAAAGAAATAAAGAAAAATGAAAAGAAAACAGCAAGTTAACAATAAGCATTCCTAAAATAGAAGGAGAGGAAACAGTAGCTACTGAAATGTCACAAAGGATCAGACACTGATCTACTCCTCAAAACCACCCTGTGTCAAAGCTTTTAACACCTCCATTTTATACATGAGGAAATGACAGCTTAGATGGCTTAACTGTACTCACACTACCTAAATGTGACACTCAAACCCAGCTCTGTATACCATCAAAATTCAGTTTGTCTAATACTTAAAATTCAAGAAAAATAACAACCAGCAACTAGCCGGGCTCGGTGGCTCAGCCCGTAAATCTACACCTTTGGGAGGCTGAGATGAGTGGATTGCCTGAGCCCGCGAGTTCAAGACCCGCCCAGAAAACTTGGCGAGGCCTCATCTCTACAATAAACCAAAAATCAGCTGGGCATGGTAGCACGCCCCTGTAGTTCCAGCTACTTGGAAGGTTGAAGTGGAAGGATCGCTGGAGCCCAGCAGGTCGAGGCTGCGGTGGCCGGGAGTGGCCACTGTACTCTAGTCTGGGCAATAGAGTGAGACTCCAACTCAAAAAAAGAAAAAAAAAAAAGGAAAAAAAATAACCAGCAACTCCCAAATATTCAAAGCATCTGAGTAGGCTAAACTGCCCCACAAGATATCAAAATATGACTAGGTATGAATTTTTTTAAAAGATTAAATACTAAGCTGATGGGAAAATCAACATGACAATTATGAAGTCTAGTTTGCATTCTAACTCCTTCCAGTTTTCAGTACACCGAGTTTAAAAAATAAAATGTTTATAGTTATGATGAAATGTTCTTGTGTCAAATACTCCTTAAAATAAATAAAAGGGCAACCAGCTTAATTCTGTGACTTTTGTGAATATGGTAAAAGATCACCAATTTCGAACAAAAAAATTCTCATCCAGGCCTGATGCAGTGACTTATGCCTTAAATGCCAGCACTGCGGGAGGCCGAGGCAGGAGGATCGCTTAAAGCCAGGAGTTTGAGCCTAACCATGGCATCATAGTGTGACCCTATATCTAGAAAAAAATACAAAAAATTTGGTAGTTGTGGTTGTGCACATCTATGGTCCTAGCTCCTGGAGAGACTGAGGCAAGAGCATTGCTTGAGCCCAAGAGTTTAAGTTTGCAGTGAGCTATTATTGGGCTCAAGACCTCCTCCCAAACCCCAAAACACTCCCATTCAGTCCAGAATTATCAGAATTTTGGTGATCTATCTGTGGAACTATTAGGTTACCACCCACTGGTCTCTACCTTCAAACATCCACACAAACTCTCTGAATATTTCTAATTCCCTTAAAGTATGAAATGAAGTTATTCAAATGCTAACATAATCTCTATTTTCAGGCTTTACCTTTTTTTTCTTGAGTTGGAATCTTACTCCATGCCCAGGCTGGAATGCTGTGGCACACTCATGGCCACCCCAGTGTCGACCTGCTGGACTCCGGTGATCCGTCCACCTCAGCCTACCAAATAGCTGGAACTATAGGCACATGCTACCATGCCTGGTTAATTTTTTTTTTTTTAATTTACTGTAGAGACGAAGTCTCGCCAAGTTGCCCGGGATGGTCATGAACCTGCGGGCTCAAGCAATCCATTTGCTTCGGCCTCCCAAAGTGCTGGGATTACAAGCTGAGCCACCAAGCCTGGCCAGCTATCCTTTTTTTTTTTCAATAGCTTTAGGGCTACAAGTGGTTTATGGTTACATGGATGAATTGTATATTCTGGGCATTGGATACACCCATCATCTGAACAGAGCATTTTATATCCATTGGGTAATTTTTTATCCCTCACTCTTCTCACCCTCTCTCCCAAGGCTTTATCATTCTAAGGGAACAGTTAAGCTCATAGATTTATATTCTCAAGCATAAGGGAAGCCTGGATTTAAAGTAATCAAAAATGTATTCCATCTGATAGGAACCATAAGAGGTGATCATCCCAAACTCTCATTTTAATATGAAATTTCATAAGGCTGGGTTGAGAGGATTGCCTGAGCCTAGAGGTTCACGACCAGCCCAGGCAACTTGGTAAGAACTCATCTCTACAATAAATCAAAAAATTAGCTGGGCGTGGTAGCATGTGCCTGTAGTTCCAGCTACTTGGAAGGCTGAAATAATTGCCTGAGCCCAGTAGGTCAAGGCTGTGGTGATCGCAAGCGAGTCATTGCACTCCAACCTAGGCAACACAGTGAGACTTCAACTCAAAAAAAAAAAAATTCATGATTACTACTTAGGTTAGGCTACCTTTCTCTGGCTATTTT
This sequence comes from Carlito syrichta, assembly GCF_000164805.1. Taxonomy (NCBI): domain Eukaryota; kingdom Metazoa; phylum Chordata; class Mammalia; order Primates; family Tarsiidae; genus Carlito; species Carlito syrichta. The sequence goes on along the minus strand of NW_007260398.1, from coordinate 855,165 downwards.
AGTCATCTGGATCTCCTTTACATTTTAAAAAATAAACATTATGTTGCTGCTTTGGTCATTTTATTTACCATTTGTCATGTGTACAAACCCTTTATGTGTCCAATATATGAATTATAATAACTATAAAAATGATAATACTGGCTAATTTTACTTGCCGGATACCGAAGCTCTTCATATATTACATTATATAATGCTCACAACATCCCTACACTCAATACTACACTCATTTAACACATGAGAAAACCAAGGCAAGAAAGGTTAAGAGGCAAGGTTACAGCTAACATAAAAAAAGCTGGAATTCAAACCCAAACTGCCTGGCTCTATAGTTTAGGTTCATATCCTTTATCTGGTTTTTTTCGTTTGTTTTTGAGTAGGAATCTTAGTTGCCCAAGGTTGGAGTGCAGTGGCACGCTCATGCCCACCGCAGCCTCGACCTACTAGACGATCCTTCCACCTCAGCCCTCTATGTAGCTGGAACTACAGGTGTGTAACACCACACTCAGCTAATTTTTCTTGATTTATTGTAGAGATGGGGTCTCACTAAATTGCCCAAGCTGGTCTCAAGCCCCCGGGCATAGGCAATCCTTTCACCACTGCTGGGATTATAGGCGTGAGTCATCGCACCAGGCCTTTTTATTTTTTTAGAGACAAGGTCTCACTCTGTCACTTAGATGGGAGTGCAATGGTGTGATCAGCATTCACTGCAGCCTCGAACTTTTGGGCTCAAGCAATCCTCTTGCCTCAACCTCCTGAGTAGCCAGGAATATAGGTGCATGCAAACATACTCAGTTACTTTTGAACTTTTTTTGCAAAAACATAGTCTTGCTATGTTGCCTAAGCTGGTCTTGAACTCCTAGACTTAAGCAATCTTCCTGCATCAGGCTCCCAAAGTGCTGGAATTATAGGTGTGAGCATCCAGGACCAGTCTACATTGTTTCTTAATATTGTAAATATTCCTCTACTCCACAGTTTTCTTTCAATATGTTACTTTTAACATATAGTTCCTTTTCTCATTTCTCTCACCACTCTAAATTTTAGAAAATATTCATTCTGAGATTTAATATTGAATAACTTTAGACAAAAAGATTAACTATTAAGGCATCAACTTTGTTATGTGGCAAAGGTCTAAAGATTTTTTTTCTAAATGACTAATCAGTTCCAATAGATCAGTTACTGATTAATCCTGCCTTCTTTAATTTATGGTGCCTTAACATGGCAACTTAAAGCAAAGCTCTATGGCACAGTGGTTAAGAAGTATGTGCTTTAGAATCAGAGGAATCAAGTTCAAATCCAGACTGTCATTTATCAGCCCATTTATCCTTTGGCAAGTTACTTAATCATCCTAAGGCTCGGTTGCTTCAACTTCAAAACAGATAACAAAGCCTTTGGAATTAAGTTAACTGCAAGGTATGCAACACTTGGTAGAACCTAATTGCTGAACAGATTACACTGTTTCATTCAAATATTAATTTACTCTTGCACCTGTAACAGGACTTCTTAATGACTGCCATTTTGCTTTATATTTTGCCAACAAACAGGTTAGTCCTGCCTCATTAATCCTACGTCAAAATACTCTTTTACATTCATTCTTACAGATTAATTCTCAAGTTTCCAAAACAGCATATTTATATTTTAACTGCCATTTGTCAAACCATTTAATTCAGAATCAGTATCACCGCAATACAGGCTACCCTTCCCTTTTTTTTTTAAAGAGACGAGGTCTTGCTAGGCTGCCCAGGCTGGTCTCAAATTCCTAGGCTCGAGCAACCCTCCTGGCTCAACCTCTCAAAGTGCTGGGATTATAGGCATGAGACACCATGCCCAGCTGCTAGTCTACCCCTATAAGAACATAGAACTATGTAACTTTTCCACCCTCTGTATCATTCAGGTACTTCAGAATTAAACACATATTATCCTATTCATAGTAATGGATATGAGGGCATTGGCTTATACTCTGCTTATATATCTATTCAAATTTATAGTTAAAGAACATTTAGCTTTAAAAATGATTGCCGGGCTCGGTGGCTCAGCCTGCAATCCCGCACCTTGGGAGGCTGAGGTAAGTGTATTGACTGAGGCCGCAGGTTCGAGACCTGCCAGGGCAATTTGACGAGACCTCATTTCTACAATAAATCAAAAATTAGCTGGGCATGGTAGAGCACGCCTGTAGTTGCAGCTACTCGGAAGGTTGAGGCAGAAGGATCACCAGAGCCCAGCAGGTTGAGGCTGCGGTGGCCGGGAGCGGTCACTGCACTCCAGTCTGGGTGACAGAGGGAGACTCCAACTCAAAAAAAAAAAAAAAAAAAAAAAAATTAATGACTTACCTCTATTGGTGTTGTTTCAGGAATTTCTCGAAGAATCAAGATACAACGCTTATGACTTGGTCTTACTTTCTCACCCTTCTCATCAACTTGTACCATGGGAGAAGCTAAAAAAGTTAAAGAAGTTAAAAAAGAAAGGATCTCATTCAAAGGCCACAAGTAGTAGGTTCAGGTGCTGCAGCTCATGCCTTTAATCCTAGCACTTTGGGAGGCCAAGGGAAGAGGATTACTTAAGTCCAGGGGTTCAAGAGTAGTTGAGGCAACATAATGAGACCTCATCTCTACAAAAAATACAATAAACTTAAAAAATAAAAGATCTTAAAAGTCACAAGTAGTGGGCCAGGCATGGTGGCTCACAACTGCAACTGCAGCACTTTGAGAGGCCCAGAAGTTCAAGACCAGCCTAGGCAACATAGCAAGACCTCTACAAAAAAATTAAAAAATTTGCTGGGTGTAGTAGTGCATTCCTACAGTCCCAGTCACTTGGGAGGCTGAAGCAGAAGAATCACCGAAGCTCAATAGGTCAAGGCTGTGATCAGGCCAATATACTCCAACCTGGGCAACAGAATAAAATCCCTAACTCATAAAAGTTTATCTGAGTATGAAAGAGTTTTAAAAGAAATTAAAATCTAAAAGTCTTTAAACCAAAAACTATACATAGATGATTAAAGCTGTCTTTAATTTCAACTTTACTTTTAAATACTACTACAGAGACCTAGAAGTCACCTTTTAGATGCTGATTTTGAGGAAATACTGAATAAATTTAGTACCACAAAGCCAAAATTTTAATTTCTATTCCCTCAGGGAGATAATATGCCACATATCTCAGAGCAGGTAAATAAAGGGACTAAAAGAAGCAGTTAAAAGTGAAGGCTAGGAAACAGGTGGAGGACTCTGCCTATCCCTGCCAATTTAGTTATGTACATAAGACTGGGTCATTTTAAGAAATGATGTCAAGTTGGGCTCGGTGGCTCAGTCTGTAATCCCACACTTTGGGAGGCTGAGGTGAGTGGATTGCCTGAGCCCGCAGGCTCGAGATCTGCCTGGGCAACTGGGTGAGACCTCATCTCTACAATAAATAAAAAAATTAGCTGGGCGTGGTAGTGCACACCTGTAGTTCCAGCTACTTGGAAGGCTGAGGCGGAAGGATCGCCAGAGCCCAGCAGATCGAGGCTGTGGTGGCCGGGAGCGGCCACTGCCCTCCAGTCTGGGTGACAGAGTGGGACTCCAACTCAAAAAAAAAAAAAAAAAAAAAAGAAAGAAAAAGAAACGATGTCTATACAAAGCAAGTAGAGAATCTAACAATGTTTATAACCCTTGGGGAATGAAAATCTTCTATCCCACATAAGTCTGTTATTGGACTGGCTATATTTTAACTTTGAAACATTTCATATAAAAGTGAAAACTGCTTTTATTCAGCGAAATAGTTAACAAAACCCACTAAAGAGAGCTTACCAAGAAATACTGATACAAGACACAAAATCCACTAAAAATTCCTTCAATCAAAAATGTATAAAACCTTTACCAAACGACAGATTGGAGTTTGTCAAACTATAGGTTGCAACTCATTAGTTTATAAAATAAGTTTAGAATAAAAAAGATAAGTTCATTACAAATATTTAGTATTGGCCAGGGGCGGTGTCTTACGCCTGAAACCACAGCACTTTGGGAGGCCAAAGGCAAGATGGTTCCAACATGGATGACAGAGTAAGACTCTGACTGAAAATAAAACAAAAATGTGGTGTTAACACACATAACTAACATGTCAGTTGATGGAGGAACATGGTGTATATTGGGCGGTGATATAAAATGTACTTCTTACTTGGGTTCAAAAGTTTGAAATACACTGCTTTAAAGGGGTGTGATAATGACACATTGGGTTTTTTTTCTTTTGAGTCAGTCTCACTCTGTTGCCCAGGCTGGAATACAGTGGCATGCTCACGGTCACAGAAGCCTCAACCTGCTGGGCTGGGCTGGGCTGGGCTGGGCTGAGGCAATCCTTCAGTCTCAGTCTTCCAAGTAGCTGGAACTACAGGCATGTGCCACCATTCCTGGCTAATTTTTTCACTTATTGTGGAGACAAGGTCTCACCAAATTACCTAGGGTGTTCTTGAACCCCTGGGCCCAGACTTTCCTCTCTTCATCGACCTCCCAAAGTGCTAGGATTACAGGTTTGAGCCACCGCACCTGGTTGACACATTGCTTTCAAACAACCCAGAAAAAAATGAGATTTAATTTCTTATACTTGCTAAGTAGGCATCAAGATGAACAACTAAGGTATAGAGCTGATATAGAAGCTGTATACACATACAAACACACACACACCATTCAATAAAAATAAAACTAAATTACTGGATCAGAAAGAGGGTGGCAGTTTAAAAAAATTCCCTGCATGATCAGAAATCAAAATAATATTTAGCTTTAAAATTTTTAAATATAAGCTAAAAGGCATTTTTACATACATCTCAATACTTCAAGAATCAGATCAGGGTCTGTGGTCAGCTTTTTTATTTCTTCCATGTTGGCAACTGTCCAAATTGGGATGAACTGATCACTATCCATTTGAGATATCAAGTAAAGATCCTTTGATAAATTTTCTCTGAAAGAAACAGAAACAACAGTCCTATAAAACAAGCAATTCTTAAAAAGCACCTAAAGAGGCAGCTTATTTACTTTTATCACAAAGTCTAGGGAAACAAAATTATGCTATCAGAAATAACATAGCAGGCCAGATGTGGTGGATTACACCTGTAATGCCAGCAGTTTGGGAGGCTAAGATGAGAAGAATGCCTGAGGAGTTCAAGACCAGCCTGGACAATATGGTGAGACCTTGTTGTCTCTACAATAAATAAATAATTAGCTGGGCATAGGTAGTGTGCACTTCTCAGGGGTTCGAGATCAGCCTGAGCAACATGGCAAGAACTCATCTCTAAATAAATCAAAAAATTAGCCAGCATGGTGGCACATGTCTGTGGCTCCAGTTACTTGGAAGGCTGAGGCGGAAGGATCACCTGAGCCCAGAAGTTCGAGGCTGCGGTGGCCGTGAGCATGCCACTGCACTTCAGCCTGGGCAAGAAAGTAAGACTATGACTTAAAAAAAAAAAGACAATAACATAGTACACATATATCAGATAGTACCTAGTATTTATTACAGCTTATGAATCCCCAAACATATGTGAACCAACAGTTAAGGACAAAGGATTACATTTATATGGAAAGAGGTTTAATATTAAACAGCATGGTAAAATATTATATATAGTATAGTTCTATAATTTAACTTTGAACTGACTCATGAAGGATTTTTCCATTTCTAAATGTTTACTCTTTTATGAGCATGTTTGACTTTAATAATTTAAATACATACATATTCATTCATATATATATATATTTTTTTTTAAATAGCATCTCACTCTGTCACTTAGGCTGGAGGGCAGTGGCACACTCCCGGTCACCACAGCCTGGATCTGCTGGGCTCAGGTGATCCTTCCATCTCAGCCTTCTAAGTAGCTGGAACCACGGGCACACGTCACCACACCCAGCTAAATTTTTGATTTACTGTAGAGATGAGGTCTCTCCAAGTTGTCCAGTGTGATCTTGAACCAGTGGGCTCAGGTAATCCTCACACCTCGGCCTTCCAAAGTGCTGGGATTATAGACGTGAGCCACCACACCCAGTCTAAAATATATATATTTAAAATTAAGACAAAAGATTATCTAAGGTGCATTAAAAATGAAGATGTATCTCAGTGCTTTGGCTGAGGCAGAAGGACTGCTTGAGGCCAGGAGTTCAAGAGCAGCTTGGGAAACACAGTGAAACTTCATCTCTACAAATAATTTAAAAATTAGCCAAGTGTGGTGGTGTGTGCCTATAGTTCCAGCTGCTGGGATGCTGATGTAGGAGGATAGCCTGAGGCCATGAGTTCGAGAATGCAGAAAAAACTATGATCATGCCAAAGTACCCCAGCCTGTATGACGCGGTAAGACCATTTGTCTTAAAAAAAAAAAAGTTGCAAACACTTTTATCTCACACATAATATCTTATTTAACAAACTGAGATAAAGTCAAATTCATGTCTTATTATTAACAAATATTCTCTGAAGTAACCTTTTTTCTCAAAGAGGCTTAATCTGACCACCCTATTTAAAACTTCACGAGCCGAGCTTGATGGCTCAGCCTGTAATCCCGCACCTTCGGGAGGCTGAGGTGAGCAGATTGCATGAGCCCGTGGGTTCGAGACCTGCCTGGGCAACTTGGTGAGACCTCATCTCTACAATAAATAAAAAAAAATTTAAAAATTAGCCAGGCGTGGTAGCACGTGCCTGTAGTTCCAGCTACTTGGAAGACTGAGGCAGAAGGATCGCCAGAGCCCAGCAGGACAAGGCTGCAGTGGCTAGCAGCGGCCACTGCACTCCAGTGTGGGCGACAGAATGAGACTCCAACTCAAAAATAAAATAAAATAAAATAAAACTTCACACAAGCACTCCTAATTCCTTTAACCTTGCACTTGAATGCTTTTCCATAGCTTTTATCACATAACATATTTCTATGTTGCTTATTATGTATATTGTTTTGTTTCCCCCATCAAGGATCTTTGTGTTCAATAAAGTGTTTCAACACCCTAATATTTGGCAAAGAGTAGGTTCCTTATGTTCAAATTCCATTAAAATAGAGTAGTAATGACATTTTTAGGTTACAGGTAGTGGCTGTTTTTGGAGGAGGTGAGAATATATATTAGTAATGGTTAAAACTAACACTTCAGCATAAAATAAATTAATATTTCCCCAGGCCAGGCACAGTGACTCACACCTGTAATCCCACTGAGCATTGCTTGAGTCTAGGAAGTCAAGGCTACAGCGAAAGTTGTGACCGTATGACTGTACTTCAACCTGGGCCAGAGTGAGACTACAACTCAAAAAAAAAAAAAAAAGCCAGGTGCAGTAATGCACCTGTAGGCTCAGCTTCTCAGGAGGCCAAGATAGGAGAATTGCTTGAGCCCAGTCCAGGGTTGCAGTGAGCTATGATCACACTATAGCATCCAGCTTGGGCAACAGAGCAAAATTCTATCCCAAAAACTAAAAATAAAAATTTAACCAAGCGTGGTGGTATGTGCCTGTAGTCCTAGCTTTTTGGGAGGCTGTGTCATTGCACTCCAGTCCTAGGTGGGTGACAGAGTGAGATTCTGTGTCTTAAAAAAAAGAAAAGGTAAATAAATCAGCCCAATCAAGATACTCCTTAAGAACCTGAAAATAAGACTTCTATAAACATCTTTGTACAACTAAAAAGTTGTAAGCCTAAATCAACTTTTAGCAGGTCTTTTTTTTTTGTAAATGAAGAGATGGAGTCTCACTGTCACCCAGGCTAAAGTGAAGTAGCATAATCACAGCTCACTGCATCCTCAAACTTGTGTCCTGCCTCAGTCATCCATGTAGTGAGAGCTACAGGTATACACCACCATACCCAGATAATTTTTTATAGAGACGAGGTCTTGCTATGTTGTTCAGGCTAGTCTCAAACTCCTTGCCCAAGTGATTCTCCCACCTCGGACTCTCAAAGTGCTGGAATTACAGGCATGAGCAGCCCAGCCTATCACGTCTATTCTTATAAAACAGTGTGTCAGGCCGGGCTGGGTGGCTCAGCCTGTAATCCCAGCACTTTGGGAGGCCGAGGCGAGAGGATTGCCTGAGCCCGCAGGTTCAAGACCCACCTGGGCAACTTGGCGAGACCTCGTCTCTACAATAAATCAAAAAGTAGCCGGGTGTGGTAGTGCGCGCCTGTAGTTCCGGCTACTTGGAAGGCTTGAGGTGGAAGGATCACCAGAACCCAGCAGGTTGAGGCTGGGGTGGCCAGGAGCGGTCACTGCACTCCAGTCTGGGCAATGGAGACTCTAACTCAAAAAAACAAAAACAAAAACAGTGTGTCAAAACTCTTAGCAAAAGAGACTGTACTTTGTCAGAGGTAAATCAAATGAATGAATATAACATTTAAGGTTTACCTATTTATGAGTAATACTTGTATGAACTAATGGCAATTTTGCTGAGCTACAAATTATCAATTGCAGAGCTGGTTTTGAGCTGTATCATGGTCCTGACTAGAATGGGGTAAATCATGACAAGTGGGAACTCCCAAAACAACAACTAAAATAGAGTGAATAAATTACACAAAACACGTTTTTGGAGGTGTAGGAGAGCTATAGAAGCTTCAAGGACAAAATGACTAAAATACTAGAAGGAAGATCTTTCCTTCCTGACAGCATTTACAGATCCTTGCTGAGACCCTACTGGGCAACAGAGAAACCAGCAGAGCTTCAGGCAATCGTGCCCAGGCATGGGGTGTATGTACTAGTGTGTATAAGACAGTCAAGAATTCAAGCTACAAAAGCCCCTGAAACACAGTTAATCTTCCACAAACATGTCTTCTATTTCTTTTTTTTTGAGTTGGACTCTCACTCTGTCGCCCAGATTGGAGTGCAGTGGCACGGTCACAGCCACCCCAGCGTTGACCTGCTGCTCTGGCGATCCCTCCGCCTCAGCCTTCCAAGTAGCTAGAACTACGGGGGCACACTACCACGCATAGCTGATTTTTGACTTATTGTAGAGAAGAAGTCTCGCCAAGTTGCCTGGGCTGGTCTCAAACCTGTGGGCTCAGGCAATCCACTCACCTCAGTCTCCCACTTCTGAGCTCTAAGGAGAAAAATAGGATATTGGGAGCCATGCAGAAAAGGTAGAATAAAATCCATGTGGTCTTGTGATTAAGTCCCGGTGGAAGGAGAAAAACTGCATCAAACATAAGTCTCTCCCATAGGAAATTTGCCAGATTTTGAGGCTGTATGGGGTAAGAGGCTAAAGAGCTAATCTTAAACCTCTGAAGAACAGATCTAAATTTTCTTGGTGTTTGAGGATTAAGGTGACAGAAAACTGCCACCAAACTCTAAATCAGTAGTCTGAGAGGGCTGTATAGGAGGGACAGAGATAAATCAGAGATGAACTAAGTCTAACTAAAATGGTTGCTCAGCCCTGACCCAGCTCAATTCCTGACTGGATTGTAGCAATCAGCATTTCACTCTAACAGAAAAAAGTTCACACTCTGTAGCAGGGAGAAAATATGTCACCTGCAGCTGCTAGGCTTCTTTTATGTACAGCATACAATTAAAATTTATAAGACACACAAAAAGGCAAAAATTTAAGACAGAATCAAAGGAAAAAACTCAGACAATATAAGCAGACCCACAAATCATCCAGTCAGTAGGAAAGATTTTTAAAATAGGCCAGGCAGAGTGGCTCATGCCTGTAATCCCAGCACTTCGGGAAGTGGAGGCAAGAGGGCGGGCTGAGTCCATGGGTTCAAGACCAAGCCTGGGCAACTTGCTGAAATCTCATCTCTATAATAAAGCAAAAAATTCAGCCGGGCATGGTGACACACGCCTGTTTCCAGCTATTTGGAAGGCTGAGGCAGAAGGATCGCCTGAGCCCAGCAGGCCGAGGCTGCGGTAGACATGAGAGAGCTCCCAGCCTGTGCAACAGAGTGAGATTCTGACTCTAAAAAAAAAGAATATAAAGGCAAATAATACAGAGGAGGGGAAAATGGGAGATATTTAGGACAAAGAGTCAATTAAACTCGAGCCAAGATTGTACTGTGTATAACGAAATAAAGAAGACTATCATAAAAACCAGGTTTCTTCTTTTTTTTATTATTTTGAGTTGGAGTCTTACTCACTCTATCACTCAAGTTGGAGTGTGGTGACACGCTCACAGCCACTGCAGTCTCGAACTGCTGGGCTCAGGTGATCCTACCACCTCAGCCTTCCGAGTATCCTTAACTACAGGCACATGCCACTGCTCCTGACTGATTTTTCTTGATTTATTGTAGAGACGAGGTTTTGCCAAGTTGCCCGGGCAGGTCTCAAACCCCTGGACTGCTCAGGCAATCTCCTCACCTTGACCTCCCAAAGTGCTGGGATTACAGGCATGAGCCACCACATCTAGCCAAATTCAGGTTTCTAGCTTGAAAAATAGGTTCACTGGTCTTATCATTCACCAGAGATAGGAAAAATGGAAGGCATTACATTTGCAAGTATATCCAAACTCCTGTCTAATTTTGGAAGTGGTAGTTCTATATACTGACATTTTAGGACCTTCGAGCTGTAAGAGGTTGACTGAAAGAACTCCTTATTTAACAGACGATGCTGATAATGTAAACTCTTTGCCTATCTGCTTGCTATCTTGCTAAAAATAACCATGGCTAGGAGGGTTGTGAAGAATGAAAAATTTAGGTGATGATTACATTAAAGGCTCAGACTTCACCACTACACAATATGCCCAAGTAACAAAACTGCATTTGTACTCCTTACACTTATACTAAAAGAAAAACATCTCATGACCAAGGTTAAAGAGCCAACTAAATATATAAATTAAGAGAGAATTACTTATTGAGACCTCTAAACCTGAATATGCTCATAGAAAAAGTATCTGGACCAGGCACGGTGGCTCATACCTATAATCCTAGCACTTTGGGAAGCCGAGGTGATAGGACTGCCTGAGCCCGCGGGCTTGAGACCAGCCTGGGAAATTGGTGAGATCTCATCTCTACAATAAATCAAAAAATTAGCTGGGCATGGTGGTGTGTGACTGTAGTTCCAGCTACTTGGAAGGCTGAAGCAGAAGGACTGCCTGAGCCCAGCAGGTCGAGGCTGCAGTAGCTGTGAACATGCCACTGCACTCCAGCCTGGGTGACAGAGAGACTCTATTCAAAAAAAGAAAAAGAAAAAAGAAAAAGTATCCAGCCAGGCACAGTGGCTCATTCTTATAATCCCAACACTTTGGGAGGAAAAGGTGAAAGGACTGCCTGAGCCCGCAGGTTCGAGACCAGCCTGGGCAACCTGGCGAGACCTTATCTCTACAATAAATAAAAACATTAGCCGGGCATGTAGTGTGCGCCTATAGTTCCAGCTACTTGGAAGGCTGAGGCAGAAGGATCGCCTGAGCCCGGGAGGTCCAGGCTGCAGTGGCCATGAGCATGCTACTGTTCTCTAGCCTGGGTGACAGAGTGAAACTCTAACTCAAACAAAAAAGAAAAAGTATCCAATGAAAAAGTTTTTATTATCTTTCTACTGAGAATAGATCGCCAGCCTAACAAATTGAAGTAGATTTCTTTAAATCTACTTAAAAAATATACTGGTGGGGTATGGCAGCACATCCGTGTAGTCCTAGCTGCCATACTTTGGGAAGCCGAGGTGAGAGGATTGCCTGAACCCGCGGGCTTGACACCAGCCTGGGAAACTTAGTGAGACCTCATCTCTACAATAAATCAAAAAATTAGCTGGGCATGGTGGTGCGTGCCTGTAGTTCCAGCTACTTGAAAGGCTGAAGCAGAAAGACTGCCTGAGTCCAGCAGGTCTCAGGCTGCGGTGAAAGGACCACTTCATCTCAGGAGTTCAAGGCTACAGTGAGCTGTGATCATCCCACTACACTGCAGTCTGGGCAACAGAGTAAGACTGACTCAAAAAGAAAGTAAGTGGCTGGGTGTGGTAGCTCACACCTATAATCTTAGCAAAAAAAAAAATTTAAAAATTGGCCAGACGCGGTATGCGCCTATAGTCCCAGCTACTCAGGAAGCTGAGGCAAGAGGATCACTTGACCCCAGGAGATCGAGGCTGTGCTGAGCTGTGATCTTGTCACTGCACTCCGTGTCCTGGGCAACAGAGAGAGACCCTGACTCCAAAAAAATAAAAAATAAAAAAACAGCTGGGGGTGGGGGGAATACACTGATACCAAATAGATCATTCAAAGGCTACAACCATCATTAACTCTATTCTACAAGTGTTTGATACAGACTAACCAATCTCAATAAAGGATTATATCAATAAAAATGATTATGTACCGTGAGAAACAGAATTCTAATTGTTTCTTCAGACATTCTTTTAGGTCTTCTGTAGAAATTGCTGAATTGCTTTCTCCTGATGGCAGAAAACAAGGGGGGGGGGAGAAAAGTTAATATCAAGTTACCACAGGTGGTGAACTTTACATAGTTATATTCAGAAGTCACCAAGTAGCCATAAATTAAAATTCACCGCAAACCTGTTGTTATTATTCTTACAACTGGATAGTTCAGGGGCTAATTAATTTCTTTTAACATAGTCTTTCTTCAGATAAACATCATATTAGGTTAACAGTTATTTCATCAGAAAATTAACTCACCATTGATACTAGAAGCACTTAGCTATCATATTGTAAGTCACTGCCCTAAACACTTAAAAAATGTTAACTACTTATTCCTTTAACGAAAACTCAAAGAACAAAAACAAGAGTAATTTTAATTATTTTTTTGGATTTTTTTTGGAGTCAGAGTCTCACTCTGTCGCCCAGGCCACAGCAGCCTCGACCTGCTGGGCTCAGGTGATCCTTCCACAACAGTCTTCCAAGTAGCTGGAACCACAGGTGTGTCATGGGCTGTCCGGCCAATTTTTCTGATTTATTGTAGAGATGAGGTCTCAGTAAGTTGCCTCCCAAGTTGCTGGGTCTACAGCCATGAGTCACTGCACCCAGTGAGTAATTTAAATATGAAGACAGAAACTAGCTAAACCAAATGAGATACATTTTTATATTACTATATCTTTTATTGGTAATAAATCTGAGGTTTCTCATTCCTTAAATTTCACTCTCTTAATACTTTTTTCATTCCATGATTTTAGAGCACTATACCTTCCTGGGCATGCTTATTTTATTTGTTTTTATTATTTTTTTGAGATGGAGTCTCACTCTGTCACCCAGGCTACAGTACACTAGTGCGCTCAAGACCATCACAGTCTTGACCTCCTGGGCTCAGGTGATTCTTCCACCTCAGCCTTCTAAGCAGCTGCAAACACCATGCCCCGCTGATTTTTTTTATTTATTGTAGAGACAAGGTCTCCCCATAATGCTCAGGCTGGTGTCGAACCCCTGAGCCCAGGTAATCCTCTTGCCTCCGCCATCTATAGTGCTGAGATTACAGGCGTGAGCCACTACACACAGTGGGACATAGGTTTTTCATTCTTTTTTTTGATACTTGGTTCAGCATCTAGGAGTCAGTAACACATTTTTTATCCCCAGAGTAATTTCCTCCACTATTTTAAAGATTTTCACAAAAAACAATATGCAGAAGCCTATTGATCCACATGATCAACACTGTTCATATTTACAATATAATTTAGAATCATTTCAGGCTTTTTGACTGGTATGTTTTCACCATGTAATGTCCTTGTCATAGATTTCATTCCTACATGATTCCAAGTGCTGAGAATTTTAACAATCATTTTGACCTTTCATGCACAAAGTGTAAGATTATTTTCCCTACCTATATACAAAGTTTTCTCATTAAAAACTTCAGCTTTTTGGGTTCTGCTGGTATTCTGGTTCGATTGACTTTGTGCCAGTAAGATGATATTTCATCTTTACTAGCTCTTCTGCTAGGACAACACTAGTGTAATATCAGTCAGTAAACATATGGTATCCTGCTGCATTGGGAGCTTTTTCCAACAACTTTTTATATAAATATAATGGAATACTGGTGCTTACTGGAAGATCAGGTCGAATGATGCTTTTGGCTGTTATGCTGCCATAGTTGAGAAGAATTGAAAAAAAGATACTCTGGTTTCGAATCAACATTCTTGATAAATGTGTAATACCCCATTTGGTAGATTTATATGGATTGTATGTCATAAATGATATTTACCCTCTAAATTGAACAATGGATTCATCAACAAAAAGTGCCTGATCTGGTATGAAATACTGGGAAAATTTTGAAATGTATTCCAAATAATTACTGGTCTTCTGAATACGAGTTCTGATCATCCCATCACTCAACATTGGTATTTTCAAATGAAGCATCTAGGAGATTTGCATAAATCTTTCTCTACTGAATGTTCTGAAGAGTATTTTACTACTGAAAGCAGTTGACCAGTACTCTTGCAAATTTAGCACTTGAGTTATTCCAATATTAAGGATAACTGGTAGAAACTAAAAATTTCTGTCATCCTCATACCACTTATGCCAAATCAATTTGTGTGACAGTTGCTTTTTCTATATTTTCTCATCCTCATAACAATGTGTTTCTTAGCCGGACTTGGTGGCTCAGCCTGTAATCCCAGCACTTTGGGAGGCTGAGGTGAGTGGACTGCCTGAACCCGCGGGATCGAGACCCACCTGGGCAACTTGGCGAGACCTCATCTCTACAATAAATCAAAAATGAGCCGGGCATGGTAGTGTGCGCCTGTAGTTCCAGCTACTTGGAGGGCTGAGGTGGAAGGATCACCGGAGTCCAGCAGCTCAAGGCTGCGGTGGCCGGGAACGGTCACTGCACTCCAGTCTGGGCGACAGAGTGAGACTCCAACTCAACCCCCCCCCAAAAAAAACAATGTGTTTCTTTTATTACACTGTCCAATAATTCATTTGTAAAATACAGAGTAAAATAGTCAATCAGTGCTCTTATATTACTTGCCCTGTTGTCTGAAGATATACAACAAAATTTATTTCTGCTGAAGGACTGTCTTTTTCCGCAACATCTTCCCATTCTTCACTTAACAATGCATTGTCTTCTAATTCTTCGAAACTACTAACACTTTCACTGCTATCACTTTCACATCCACCTGTTTTCTTCTTAGTGGAATGATATCACTAGCGCTACTATTGTTTTCTTCTACAATATTTACTTTTTTAAAACTTATTTAAGTCTAAATCTAACTAATCTTCACTGCTGGTTATATTTTAACTCTCACTTTTGTGTATAAACTAAATAAGTGGACAAAAGTTTCTAATTATAAATAAAATTAAATTTATCAAAAGAACATTACTTTTCCAATTTTACCTTTCCAACTTAGTGCAGATCGATATATTTGACCTGTGCCACTCCATACTACAATATGTTCTGCCTTCAACTTTAAAGTCTCTTTCTGGCAGGGCGTGGTGGCTCAAGCCTGTAATCCCAGCACTTTGGGAGGCTAAAGCGAGAGATTACCTGAGTCCAGGGGTTCAAGACCAACCTGGGCAACTAGGTGAGACCTCGTCCCTAAAATAAATCAAAAAATTAGCCAGGCGTGGTGGTGAGTGCCTGTAGTTCCAGCTGCTTGGAAGGTTGAAGTGCAAGGACAGCCTGAGCCCAGCAGGTCAAGGGTACAGTGGCCATGAGCATGTCACTGCACTCCAGCCTGGGCGAAAGAGTGAGACCCAAACTCAAAAAAAGAAAAAAAAACAAAGGAGCAGCAGTTAGGCAAATTTTGACCACACGTAGAAAGAACTTATCACCTTAAATTATCACATAAAAATACGGTACCCCTCCTACTTTAGAAATCACCTTATAAGCCAACAGACCTCAGAAATCAAATGCAAATGTTTATTATGAGGAAATTGAGGACAAAGTTCATGTATCTTTTTCAAAGTCACAGAGTTATTTAAAAGAAGAATTAGAAATACCTACTTTGCATTTATAATTATTATTATTATTTTTGAGTCAGAGTCTCACTCTGCCACCCAGGCTGGAATACAGTAGCATGCTCACAGTCATCCTAGCGTTGACCTGCTAGGTAGGTTCAGGCAATCCTCCTACCTCAGCCTCCCAAGTAGCTGGAACTACAGGCGGGCTCTACCACATCTGGCCAATTTTTTAAAAAATTTATTGTAGAGACAAGGTCTTGCTAAGTTGCCTGGATTGGTCTTGAACCTGTGGGTGTAGGCATCCCACTCGCCTTGGCCTCCCAAAGTGCTGGGATTATAGTCTGAGCCCCCGAGTCCCGCCTATAATTAATTTTCAAAAAGATCCTTTAGATATTAGAAAAATTAGTTAGAAAAAGTATTTGGAAGGTTGAGGCGAAAGGGTTGCCTGAGCTCAGCAGGTCGAGGCTGCAGTAGCTGGGAGTGTACCACTGCCCTCCAGCCTAGGTGACAGACTGAGACTCCAACTCAAAAACAAGAAAAAGAAAAAGAAAATTAGATAGGATCTGTGGTTCATTTGTAGTTTCTTTAAAATTTTGTCCGTTTTAAATTTGACTACTAAATATCCATTTTTGGCCGGGCGTGGTGGCTCATGCCTATAATCCTAGCACTTTGGGAGGCCGAGGTGAGAGGATTGCTTGAATCCACAGGTTTGAGACCAGCCTGAACAACTTGGTGAAACTTCATCTCTACAATAAATAAAAAAATTAGCCCACCGTGGTGGTGCACGCCTGTAGTCCCAGCTATTTGGAAGGCTGAGGTGGAACGATTGCCTGAGCCCATCAGGTCAAGGCTGAGATGGCCATGAGCCTGCCACTGCACTCCAGCCTGGGTGACAGAGTGAGATTCTGATGACTCAAAAAATAAAAATAAAAAATAAAAATCCATGTTCATTAAATTAACATGAAAAAGTATTTCAGATGTTGAACTGTAGCAGAATCCACGTTTTTAATACAGTTTTTTCCCTTAAAAATCACCTCGGCAATTTAAAAGTTATACATAAATTTCATGCAGACAAAAGTGACAGGAAAACTTGACAGAACTTGCCTTAACCTAACAGATTGAGAAACTTGGACACACTGAAAAACTGTAATTTAAGTCTCTTACTTATTTTTTCCTATATCTTTAATTTCACAATTTCCTTTTTTTTTTCTTTCTTTTTTTGAGTTGGAGTCTCACTCTGTCGCCCAGACTAGAGTGCAGTGGCCGCTCCCGGCCACCGCAGCCTCAACCTGCTGGGCTCTGGCGATCCTTCCGCCTCAGCCTTCCAAGTAGCTGGAACTACAGGCACGTGCTACCACACCCAGCTAATTTTTGATTTATTGTAGAGATGAGGTCTCGCCAAGTTGCCCAGGCAAGTCTCGAACCCGCGGGCTCAGGCAATCCACTCACCTCAGCCTCCCAAAGCATGGGATTACAGGCTGAGCCACCAAGCCCGGCTTCACAATTTCTTTAATAAAACCACACTCAAAGTAAACAATCATTTTAAATTACAAATTTCATGTCTGATTATCTGAAAATGGCTTAACAATCACCTGACATTTTACTAACACAAGTTCCTTTTCAAATAAGAAAACAATGACACAGGTTTCTCAAAACAATGATAAAGAGACTCTGTAGGGGCCTAGGGGAGAGAAAGTATACTGAATTTTCATTTTAACAATAAAAACATCAAGTTTACCAGAAACATCATATATTTGGTAACTTAGATCTTCTGGTCCTAAAATCATTCCATCAGTTGATTCCTCAATGCCTGCAGTATTTCTTGTGGTTTCGCAAGATGAAGAATACATTACTTCATATTCCTTACACATATCTTCTGATAGGTCTGTATTACCTGTAGTCAAGAAAAAAAACACAAATAATAATTATTTAAATCCTATCTTTAGGAATTCTGAGCAATATGTCTCCTATAACAAGATGTCAAGGAATTCTACCAGTTGAGAAAAATGTTCATATGGTTTTGTTTATTTTTTATATTTAGTAGGCTCACTGTCACCCAGACTGGGGTACAGGGTCATGCTCATGGTCACTGCAGGTTTGACTTGCTAGGCTCATGTGATCCTTTCATCTCAGCCTTCCAAGTAGCAGGAACCACAGGCGTGCACCACTGAGGCTTACTAATTTTTTGATACAGTGTAGAGATGAGGTCTCGCCAAGTTGCCCAGGCTAGTCTCAAATCCCTAGACTCAGACAATCCTCTCACCACTGCCTCCCAAAGTGCTGGGATTACAGCCACGAGCCACCACACCGGGCTATATGATTTTAAATAAGAGTTATCTCTGGACAGGCACAGTGGATCACACCTATAATTGCAGCACTTTGGGAAACCGAGGTAGGATGATTGCTTGAGCTCAGGAGTTTGAGACCAACCTGGGCAACATAGCAAGACCTTGTCTCTCCAAAAAAAAAAAACCCCCCAAAACAAACAAACAAACAACAACAACAAAAGATTAACCGGGTATGGTGGCCCACACGTGTAGTCCCAGCTACTTAGGAGGCTGACGCATGAGGAATGTTTGAGCTTGAGAGTTTGGAGACTGAGGTGAGCCATGATTCTGTCACTGAATGACAGCATGGGCAACAGACTGAGACTTCAACTCAAAAAAACAGAAAAGGGTCAGGTGTGGTGGCTCAAGACTGTAATCCCAGCACTTTAGAAGGCAGAGGTGAGAGGACTGCCAGAGACCAGGGGTTCAAGACCAGCCTGGGCAACCTGGTGAGACTTCATCTCTACAATAAATCAAAAAATTAGCTAAGCATGGTGACATATGCCTGTATTTCCAGCTCCTTGTAAGGCTGAAGTGGAAGGATCGCCTATGCCCAGCAAGCCGAAGCTACAGTGGCCGTGAATGTGCCAATGCACTCCAGCCTGGATGACAGAGTGAGACTCCAACTCAAAAAGAAAAGAGAAAAGAAAAGAAAGTTATCTCCCAAAAGGAGATATGTTTTGGACACGATAGATAAACTAAAATGATTAACAATAGCTAAAACTTATATAGCACTATGTATCAGACTGCTTTATGTACATTATTCACTTAATTCTCAGAAAATCCTATGCTGTAGGTAATTGTTGTTTCTGTTTTATAGATGAAGGAAACAAGCAGAGAAATTAAGTTATTTGCTCAAAGTCAAACAGTGAGTAAATAACAGAATCGAAGATTATAGATCAAAACGGATTTATATATATTATAAATGGGTTAGATGCTGGACCCAAAGACATAGCTACTACTTGAAATTAGTGACAATTGGCCGGGTGTGGTGGTTCACACCTATAATCCCAGCACTTTGGGAGGCCGAAGTGTGAGGATTATCTGAGCCCAGCCTGGGAAACTTGGTAAGACAACAAATTAAAAAATTATTCAGGCATGGTGGCGTGTGCCTGTAGTTGCAGCTACTTGGAAGGCTGAGGCTGAAGAAACGCCTGAGCCCAGCAGGTTGAAGCTGCGGTGGCCAGAAGCATGCCACTGCCCTCCAGCCTGGGTGACAGAGTGAGACTCCTACTAAAAAAAAAAAAACATTAAAAATTAAAAAAAAGAAATTAGTGACAATCTTCAGGTTGGATATAAATAAAATTACTTACAAACCACATATTATATATTTATATTTAATATATATTTAATCACATAATTAAAAGATATATGCCCAGGTTAATGAACTGGTTTTGTCATACATTTAACCAAAATGTAATTATTCTTTTAGCCATTAAAAACAATGAAATAGCCAGGCTGGGTGGCTCAGCCTGTAATCCTGCACCTTTGGGAGGCTGAGGTGAAAGGATTGCTTGAGCCCGCGGGTTCGAGATCCACCTGGGCAGCGAGACCTCATCTCTACAATAAATCAAAAAAATCAGCCAGGCATGGTAGCGCACACCTGTAATTCCGGCTACTCGGAAGGCTGAGGCAGAAGGATCGCCGGAGCCCAGCACGTCGAGACTGAGGTGGCCGGGAGCGGCCACCACTTCACTCCAGTCTGGGCGACAGAGTGAGACTCCAACTCAAAAAAAAAAACAAACAAAAAAAACCCAATGAAATAGCCGGGCTCGGTGGCTCAGCCTGTAATCGCGTACCTTTGGGAGGCTGAGGTGAGTGGATTGCCTGAGCCCGTGGGTTCAAGACCCGCCTGGGCAGGCGAGACCTCATCTCTACAATAAATAAAAAAATTAGCCGGGTGTGGTAGCGCGTGCCTGTAATTCTGGCTACTTGGAAGGCTACGGTGGAAGGATCGCCGGAGCCCAGCAGGGCGAGGTTGTGGTGGCCGGGAGCGGCCACTACACTCCAGTCTGGGCGACAGAGTGAGACTCCAACTCAAAAACAAAACAAAGCAAAACAAAAAAAAAATGAAATAATGTCTTTTGCAGCAACTTGGATGAAACTGTAGAATTAATGCAAGAACAGAACACCAAACACCACATGTTCTCACGCACAAGTGGGAGCTAAACTAAGGATCTGCAAAGGCATACACAATACTGTAATGGGCACTGGAAACTTGAAGGCGGAGGGTAAGAAGGGGTGGAAGGATGAAAAATCACCTATCAGGTACAATGTGCACAGGTGGAGGTGGTGGGTACATTTAAAGCCCAGACTTCTTTGCCATATATAATGTAACCATGTAACCGAAGACCATTTGTAACCCCTAAAGCTACTGAAATAAAAAGAAAAAACAAAATGTGGCTATTCTGATGAAATATTTAATACTTACCCTCAGGATGAGACACTGATGTAGCTGCTGTTTCATGCCAAGAGCTTTCAGTTTCATGGGTTACTGGAGTGGCATCAGTATTTCCAGGAGGAATTTCTTGCCATACTTTGGCATTGGGATTTAAACCAGTTCCTTTAGATGTTACCTGCTAAATATCAAAGGATCTATTAGTAAATTTTAAAAGTCAGGGTAATAAAATCATTAATGTAGATGAAACGGTCTTTACATGACTTAAATGTAGGAAGAAACAATAATCTCAAATAAATAATTTAATACTATTAAATAGTTTAATAACAAGAATTACATAAATAGTATGAAATTTTTTTGGTTTTTTGGGGATTTTTTTTGTTTTTGTTTTGAGTTGGAGTCTCACTCCGTCGCCCAGACTGAAGTGCAGTGGCCGGCACCACAGTCTCGACCTGCTGGGCTCCGGCGATCCTTCCACCTCAGCCTTCCAAGTAG
>NW_007260398.1:807149-834036 GCF_000164805.1 Carlito syrichta | reverse complement strand
GCCTCCCAAAGTGCTGGGATTACAGGCTGAGCCACCGAGCCCGGCTAGTATGAAATTTTTAAACAGGCCGGGTAAGTGGCTCACAGAGGTCGAGGTGAGAGGATTGCCTGAGCCCACAGTTTGAGACCAGCCTGGGCAACTTGGTGAGATCTCATCTCTATGATAAATAAAAAAAATTAGCTGGACGTGGTGGCACATGCCTGTAGTTCCAGCTACTTGGAAGGCTGGGGCAGAAGGATCGCCTGAGCCCAGTAGGTGGAGGCTGTGGTGGCCATCAGCGTGACACTGTAGTTCAGCCTGGGTGACAGAGTGACACTTCAACTTAAAAAAAAAAAAATTCAGCCGGGCTCAGTGGCTCAGCCTGTAATCCCGTGCCTTTGGAAGGCTGAGATGAGTGGATTGCCTGAGCCCATGGGTTAGAGACCTGCCTGGGCATTGAGACCTCATCTCTACAATAAAAAAATAAAAAAAATAAAAAAATCAGCCGGGCATGGTAGCACATGCCTGTAATTCCGGCTACTTGGAAGGTTGAGGCGGAAGGATCCACGGAGCCCAGCAGCTCCTTCCGGCCACCGCACTCCAGTCTGGGCGACATAGTGAGACTCCAACTCAAAAAATAAATAAATAAATAAAAATTAAAAAAATTTAAACAACTTGAAAATATAAGATGGGCTCGGTGGCTCAGCCTAATCCCATACTTTGGGAGGCCGAGGTAAGTGGATTTGCCTGTGCCAATGGGTTTGAGACCAGACAGGGCAACTTGGCGAGACCTTGTCTCTACAATTAAAAAAAAAAAAATCCATCTAGTATAGGCTGGGCGTGGTGACTCAAGCCTGTAACTCCAGCACTTTGGGAGGTGGAGGTGAGGGGACTGCCTAAGCCCATGGGTTCGAGAACAGCCTGGGCAACTTGGCGAGACCTCATCTCTACAATAAATAAATTAAAAAAAAAAAATTAGCCAGGCATGGTAGCGCACAACTGTAGTTCTGGATACTTGGAAGGCTGAGGTAGAAGGATCACCTGAGCCCAACAGATTGATGCTGGGGTGGCCGTGAGCATGCCACTACACTCTAGCCTGGGCAACGGAATGAAAATCGAACTCAAATAATAATAATAATAATAATAAAGAAAAAGAAAATGTAAGACTTTTTCAATTAGGTTTATTTGAAATGTCTACATAAAGTTTAGCAACTGGCCAGGTGTGGTGGCTCATGCTTGCAATTCCAGCACTTTGGGAGGCCAAGGCAAGATAATCTGAGCCAAGAGTTGGAGACCAGCATGGGCAACATGGCGAGATTTCTACTCTACTATAAATAAAAGAAATTAGCCAGATATGGTGGCACGTGCCTGTAGTCCTAGCTATTTGGAAGACTGAGGCAGAAGGACCACCAGAGCCTAGTAAGTCAGGGATACAGTAGGTGTGAGCATGCCACTGCACCCAACCTGGATGACAGAGTAGGACTCTGACTCAAGCTTATAACCTGCAGATACTGAGAATTCAGTCTTTGTGAAAAGTAAGTGACACACATACAACCATTTATAAGGAAGTTGTCAAATTCCCTATCTGCAGAGGGTTCTTAATGCTGACCGCAGCTAACAGGCGTTTTATTTACTTTTTTGAGTCTGGGTCCCCAAGCTGGAGTGCAGTCACAGAATCATGGCTCCCTGCAGCCTTCAACTCGACTCAAGTGATCCTTCTACCTCAGCCACCCGAGTAGCTGGGACTATGACTGCATGCTACTATGCCCAGCTAAATTTTTTTTTTGGTAGAGGCAAGGATCAGCTATGTTGCCTAGACTGGTCTTGAACTCCTGGGCTCAAGCAATCCTCCCACTTCAACCTCCCAAAGTGCAGGGATTACAGGCATGAGCCATTGTGCCTCATCAGTTTTATTTATTTATTTATTTATTGAGTTGGAGTCTCACTCTGTCGCCAGGCTGGAGTGTAGTGGCAAGATCATGGCCACCACAGCCTTGACCTGCTGGGCTCAGGCGATCCTTCTGCCTCAGCATTCCAAGTAACTAAAACTACAGGCATGTGCCACCACACCCAGATAATTTTTGATTTATCACAGAGATGTGATCTCACCAAGTTTCCCAGGCTGGTCTTGAACCTGTGGGCTCAGGCAATCCTCTTGCCTCTGCCTCCCAAAGTGCTGGGATTACAGGTTGAGTCTGGGGGTTCGAGACCTGCCTGGGCAACTTGGTGAGACCTCATCTCTACAATAAAATCAAAAAATTAGCCAAAGGTGGTGGTGCATTCCTGTAGCTCCAGCTACATGGAAGGCTAAGACCAAAGGATTGCCTGAGCCCAGCAGGTCAAAGCTGCAGTGGCTGTGAGCGTGCCACTGCATTTCACCCTGGGAGACAGAGTGAGAATTCAACTAAAAAAAATAAAATAAAATAAATTAGTTTCAGGGAACCCTATGTATGCTTCCTGCAATTATGTCCTATGTACTCTTCTAATAAAACCAATTTTTTACTTGAGTTTTAGTGGAGTTTCCATACTGTGCAACTAATATGACTTATATGTATGAACCAATGAAACAATATTATTTAATTACACTCTACTGCTTGCCACATATATACATACATACATATATATATCTATATATATATGTATGTATGTATTTTTTCTTTTTTAGTACAGTGGCATGCTCGCAGCCACCGCAGCTTCGATCTGCTGGACTCAGGCGATCCTTCTGCCTCAGGCTTCCAAGTAGCTGGAACTACAGGCATGTGCCACTACACCAGGCTAATTTTTTGATTTATTGTAGAGGCGAGGTCTCATCAATTTGCCCAGGCTGGTCTCAAATCCTTGAGCTCAGTCATCTCGCCTCCACCTGCCAAAGTGCTGGAATTTCAGGCGTAAGCCAGCGCGCCTGGCTTGCCATGTATTTTTTATTCCTTCCTTTTAACAACTGAAAAGATAGGTTTTGAAACCCAAACTGGGAAAAAAAAGTATCAGACACAATGCCCTTTTCCATATCTAAGTTCATTCATGTCTTGGGAGGAAGGGCTGAGCCAAGAAATGGTGGTAGTAGCAGGGAGTATTTTATCAGACTGTTTAGAATTTCCAGTGTAGATAAGAAGTATTAGTCCATTTTATTCTTTTAAAATTCTCTACAGAAAACACTTCTTTTCTGCCAACCTGAGTGTGTGGTACACTCCATCATCCTGCCTTTGGTAGGCCAGGATTTGAAGGTGAGTTGACTGATAAATGTCATTTGGAAATTAAGGTATAGCATAATATTTTTTTCATGTTGAATTTTAATAAACTGCTATTTATATATTTACCCCAAAAGAGAAAAAAATGAAAACAGCTTTTACAGCTTAATCTCTGCAGGCGATCCTTTCGCCTAAGTCTTCCAAGAAGCTGGAAATAAAAATAAGTTCTCTGGCCAGGTTCACGCCTATAATCCCAGTACTTTGGGAGACCAAGGTGAGGAAGGATTGCCTGAGCCCACGGGTTCGAGATCAGACTGGGTAACTTGGCGAGACCTCATCTCTACATTAGATCAAAACATTAGCCAGGCATGGTGGTGCGTGCCTGTAGCTCCAGCTACTTGGAAGGCTGAAGCAGAAGGATCACCTGAGCCCAGCAGGTCAAGGCTGCGGTGGCTGTGAGCGTGCTACTGTACTCCAGTCTGGGCGATAGAGTGAGACTCCAACTACAAAAAAAAACAAAACAGTTCTTTGGGTATAACTGAGCACTGAGTTGGAGGTCAGATACACACCTGGCAACACACTCGCCCTAACATGCCATGAGAGCCTGGAAAAAGGACAGTGGGAAGGAGACAGCAGGCTCAGCCCAGAGACACCCCTGTCCTCCTCTTCAGGAGTTCAATGTAGTTTGATCCTGACATTCAACCCTTCATGATATACTTCTTCCTGGTCAGGAAGGTGGTTGTGTACAGAAAGTAGGGGGTGGGGAGCAGAAGGAGGTACAGGGTAGGACAGAATTATTGAGTAAAAGAGAGATCATGGCTGTCATAAAAAAAGAATGAAATCATGTCCTTTGCAGTACCATGGCTGGTGCTGGAGATCAACCTAAGTGAATTGACTCAGAAACACAAAACTAAATACAGCATATTCTCACTCATATGTGGGAGCTAAATGGTCACAAAGACGGAAATAATAGACACTAGGGACACCAGTAAAGGAGCAGGGGGATGCAGGGCTAGGGTTCAGGAACTACCTACGGGGTGCAATGTTCACTGTCTGGGGAATGAGCCACCTGAGACCCAATCCCCACCACTAAACAAATGTCCATGTAAGGAATATGTCATGCATACCCCCAAATCTAAAATAAAAATGTATAATCAGAGAATTTTAAAAAGAGAGGGAAATCTCAGAGAAGGGTAAATTAGGGTAGGTAACAGGAGCAAGATGCTTCTATCTGTTAATCCCAGATTCTGGCAGGGGAATAAGGAAAAAATGGGGAATGGGGTAGACAGAAAAAAAGAGCTAAGGTGAGGCAACTTACTTATTTCTCCCTATCTCTCTTGGACAGTTCTGTTCCTTTATGTTAAGTCTAGTCTGAGACAGGCCAAGAGGTTCCAGTGATAAATGAGTCATCTGTGTCCTATGGGAACAAAGTGATCTAGGAAGTGAACTGCAGAGCTGGCAGGAAAAGTTGAGGTCCTCCCTCAGTAAGGTCTGCGACCTGGCTCCTGGGAAGCTTTGGCATTGATGAAGTAGTAGATGACAGAGAAGATGAGTAAGCCAAAGCACACCACAAATGTGACAAGCATAATTTGTGACTGACAGCAGAAAAGAACTATGAGGAACTTGTGATAGTCTAGCCCTCCTGCCATGTCAACAGTATTTAATTTGATATTAAGCATTTTTCAATAGGAGAAAATATATGTATTCACATACTTATGCTCCCTCTCCTCCATTCTGAGAAGAAATATCAGATATGTCCCTACCCAAGAAAATGGCAGATGACAAAAGTGTAGCTCCCAGAAAGAGATATCAGACATCTGCATCCTGCACACAGCAAATACGCTTTGCTGTTCTTCATGTGTCTCCTCTTTAACAAACCCACCTTTATTAATTAAAAAACAAAAAGTCTGAATAAGATCTGTCCATGAAAAAGATACAGTGGAATGACTAAATACCTACTAGAAATACCCCTAATTCATAGAACTACTATGCAGAGTATTACGTGGCTTTAGTCAAGTAAAACAGTTGTTTCAAGGTATGAGGGAGGACCCCCCCAAAAACCAAAATTATCTTTTGAAGGATGGGCCCCTTGTAATTCAGGCTTCCCAAGCTAGGCAAGCGTTCTAGGAGCCCATCAGCACCAGTGTACCAGCTAGCACTGCTGTGAGAGGCTGTGTTTGGCTTCGGTGAATTTTTTTTTTAGATTATTTTTCATGATTAGAGATTTACAAGTACACTTGCCCACACCATGCTGAGTGTTTTAAACCCAAAAACGGCATGACTCCCATCCCCCTAATTTACCTGATCTCACCCTTTTATTTTGTTTCCCTGATGAAAAAGATCCTCAAAGGGAAATGTTTGCCCAGGTGGAAGAGGTGAAATACTATGGTCCCCCCTCATAGTTTAATAATTACTAAACACATAATGATTAAGTTGCTAGAAACACTTCAGAATCCAAAACAGAGCTATAATATAAATTACTGTAGGCTTTGGGAAAATTTATGTTTAATTTTTATTTTATGTTGCTCAGGCTAATTTTGAACTCCAAGCTTTAAACAATCCTCCCACAACAGCCTCCCAAAGTGCTGGGATTACAGGCAAGGGCCACTGCACCTGGCTTTGGAAAACTTCTTAATTCATCTGAGCCTCAATTTTGTCAACTGTAAATTGAGGTAAGAATTTTTTATTTTAAAAGTTAAATTATATTAATGCTTGAAAAGCAGTTCATGCTCAGTACAAACATTCCATATCCTTTTATAAAGCATGTTGGTTTTGAATGAAAGACAATTTTGCTGTCTTACCCCCAAAAGTATATATATATAAGTATACAACCTCAAAAGTAGGCACTGCACCCAGCTAAAAGTATATTACATAAACACCTATGCCTTCCATCAAAATCATTGCAAGATGAAGTTAAAACTTAAATGTCAATTATCATATTGTTAACGCTGACACCAGGCATTCACATCTGTAATTCCAGCACTTTGGGAGGCCAAGGCAAGAAGATTGCTTGAGCCCAGGAGCTTGAGGTCACCTGGGCAACATAGGAGGCCTGCTCTCTACAAAAAAAAAAATCAGAAAATTAGCTGAGTGTGATGGTGTGGGCATGCTGCTTGGGAGGATGAGGTAGAAGGATTGCCTGAGCCCAGGAGGTCCAGGCTGCGGTGAGCCTTGATGATGCCACTGCACTTCGGCCTGGGTGACAGAGTGAGAGCCTGACTCAAAAAGTAAAAATGAGCAGTCAGAGCAACATGATGGCATCACTGGCCTGAATATCTCAAGCCCTAACTCTTGGTCCAGGGCCTAGACAAAATGTGGCAGGGGCTGGCAAGGATGGTGGGAACAAAGCAATAGATGTTAACAGATAAGTACCACTGCAGAAACATTCAACTCTTTTGTGATGCTTGATTATTCTCAACTTTAAATATGTTTCACGGTAAACCTGAAAAATACCAATATGTAAAAATAATATCATTTACTGGGGGAAAAAAAAGCAAAAATGATGAAGTTTGGTCTTTTTGGAAGAAGAAAAGTTAGCGGGTGCTGCGGGGCTCTGGTCTGCTTGCCCTTTCCTGGTTCATCGCTGTTGACTCTGGCCAAGCAACAAATCAGTCAGGACGCTGTGCCAGTCTTGGTTTTTAAAGACATCAGAAAAGCTGGGCTCAGTGGCTCAGCCTGTAATCCCGCGCCTTTGGGAGGCTGAGGGGAGTGGATTGTCTGAGCCCGTGGGTTCGAGATCCGCCTGGGCAACTTGGCGAGACCTCATCTCTACAATAAATTTTTAAAAAATTAGCCAGGCATGGTAGCGCGCGCCTGTAGTTCCAGCTACTCGGAAGGCTGAGGCGGAAGGATCGCCGGAGCCCAGCAGGCGAGGCTGCGGTGGCCGGGAGCGGCCACTGCACTCCAGTCTGGGCAACAGAGTGAGACTCCAACTCAAAAATAAAATAAAATAAAATAAATAAAGACATCAGAAAAACACTTGTGGAGCCAGAGATGGCAGTTGATGGAGTCAGAATTCCCCTAACCAGCCACAATGTAAAATCCCTGGAGATGTGCTGACTTGATCAAAGGCAAAAAATAAAAGAATCTCAAAGTGAAAGGACCAGTTTAGATGCCTACTAAGACTGAGAAACACTACAAGAGAAACTCCTTGTGGTGAAAGTTCTAAGACATGGGACCCTTCCAGATGAGAAGCCACAAGCAACCCGTTGACTTACACATTCCTTCCAAGGTGTTAAACAGGTTATTTCCAGAAGTTGAGGTGAGGTGAAGACAGCAGTTTTTGACCAAACAGCGGCATGATCCCCATCCCCCACTCTCCCTATTCACCTGATCTCACCCCTAGTGACTTCTTTGTTTTTGTTTTCCCAATGAGAAGTCCTCAAAGGGAAATGTTTACCCTGAGCCCAGGAGATGAAGATTGCAGTGAGCTGTGATCCTGCCAGTGGGCTCCAACTTAGGTGACAGAGACATCGACTCAAAATAAGTAGAATAAAATAAAATAAAAATCAGCCGGGCGTGGCAGTTTACGCCTATAATCCCAGTACTTTGGGAAGGCAAGGTGAGAGGAATACCTGAGCCCATGGGTTCCAGACCAGCCTGGGCAATTTGGCAAGACCTCATCTCTATAATAAATCAAAACAATTACCCGGGCGTGGTAGTGCATGCCTATAGTTCCAGCCACCTGGGAGGCTGAGGAGGAAGGATCACCTAGCAGGCTGAGGCTGCGGCATCAGTAAGTGTGCCACTGCACTCCAGCCTGAGCGACAGAATGAGATTCCTACTCAAAAAATAAATAAATAAAATAAAAATCAAACCTTTTCATCCTATGTTTTAGGTATCAACTTCTGTTTTTCATTTTCCATTCTTTGTCATTCTAGTTGCATCCTGAGCAATTTCTCATAATCTTTCTTCCAGTTCATTGACTCTCAAGCTGTTTCTAAGTTGCTGTTCAACTTGTCTAACAAGTTTCTAAGCTCCTTTTATATTTTTCATTATTCTTAAAGTTTCCTTTTTTTTTTTGAGTTGGAGTCTCACTGTTGCGCAGTGGCCGTTCCTGAACACCGCAGCCTCGACCTGCTGGGCTCCGGCGATCCTTCCGCCTCAGCCTTCCAGGTAGCCGGAACGACAGGCATGCGATACCACGCCCCGGCTAATTTTTTGATTTATTGTAGAGATGAGGTCTCGCCAAGTTGCCCAGGTGGGTCTCGAACCCGTGGGCTCCGGCAATCCACTTACCTCAGCCTCCCAAAGCGCAGGATTATAGGCTGAGTCACTGAGCTCAGCTATTCTTAAAGTTTCTTTAGGTTCTTTTCTCAAATCTATCTAATCAATTTTTTTTGTTTCTTAATCAACCTTTCAGTGTTTTCCTTTAAGCAAATTAAGCATTATAATTTTATAGTCTATATCCGATAATTCTAGTATTTGTAATCTTGAGGCCTTGATTTTGGGATTTGTTGTTCCTGCTAAACCAAAGCCCCAAAACATCGCCCACCACATCTTCCTCCAGAAAGACCAGACATATATAAGTTTTATAATTTTATGTTGTAAGCCCATTTTCCTTAGAATTTTATTTGTGGGAATTTTAAGGATTATGTTTAAATGGGCTCCTAAGGAATTTGTTTACTTTCTGTTAGATGTATGCCTAGAAAGACTACCAATCTGGAATCACTTTAAATGTTCGACTTAGTGGGAGCAGTAACAAGTGGATTGCCTGAATCTGTTGGTTCGAGACCAGCCTGTGCAACTTGGTGAGACCTTGTCTCTACAATAAATGGAAAAAATTAGCCAGGCGTGGTAGCATTCGCCTACAGTTCCAGCTACTTGGAAGGCTGAGGCGGAAGGATCACTGGAGTCCAGCAGGTCGAAATCTGCGTGCCACTGTATTCCAGCATGGGTGACAGAATTAGACTCCAACAAATATAAATACATAAATAAATAAATAAATTTTAACCACTGGGTGCAGTGGCTCACGCCCGTAATCCCAGATTTGGGAGGCCGAGGAGAGAGAATAACCTGAGTGCAGGGGTTTGAAACCAGTCTGGGCAACTTGGCGAGACCTCGTCTCTACAATAAATCAAAAAATTAGCAATTAACAATAAATTAGCAATAAATCAAAACATTACATGCCTGTAGTACCAGCTATACAGAAGGCTTAGGTGGAAAGATAGCCTGAGCCTAACAGGCCAAGGCTGTGGTGGCTGTGAGAGTGCTACTGCACTCTAGCCTAGGCAACAGAGTGAGACTCTGACTCAAAAAAAGTTTGAAAGAAAAAGAAAAAACGAAACAATAAGTTAGCTGCTACAATTTGTATAACTCTTCTGAAGAGTTGGCAATATTTACTAAGAGCTTTAAATATATACTTTCTTTGATCCAGAAATTCCTCTGTCAAATTTATTCAAAGAAACAGTCGGGTGTGGTGGCTCACACCTATAATCCCAGCATTTTGGGAGCCCATGGGTTTGAGACCAGCCTGGGCAACTTGGTGAGACCTCATCTCTACAATACATTTAAAAATTAGCTGGGCATGGTGGCATGTGCCTATAGTTCCAGCTACTTGGAAAGTTGAGACAGAAGGATCGCCTGACCCTAGGCAGGTCGAGGTTGTGGTGACCATGAATGTGCCTTTGTACTCCATCCTGGGCAACAGAGTAAGACTCCAACTCAAAAAAAAAAAATTTACTCAAAGAAACAGATATACAAAAGACAAGTAAGTACATGGATGCTTATCACACTCATTTTATAATAATGAAAAGCTGGAAGCATCTAACAGTAGAGTATTTGTTCAATACCTGATAATCTGTTTAATACCATATAATAGAATATGCTAGAACCCTAAAACTAGATAGACTGTATACAAAATTGATGAAATCTAATTAAGTTCTATGAACTGTATCAATGCCAATTTGATGTTCTTTACATCATACCGTATTTATGAGCGCACAGAATCACACTCTACATTGTTTTGCAACCTCTGGTAAATTTGTAATCAGTCATGCATTGTATAATAACATTTTGGTCAAGAAAGAATAGCATATACAACAGTGATGCCTTAATATTAATTATAATGGCTATATCATATAGCCTGGGTGTAGTAGGTTATATCATTCAGGTTTGTTTAAGCATAGTCTAATGTTCACACAACAAAATTCACTTAACAACACACAGCTCTCAAAATGTTATCCCCTTTATATGACTATATTTCAAAATTAAAAGATTCTAAAAATGAGGAAAAAACACTGTAGAAAACATGGGAGACGTGGAAAAAAAAGGTAAGTTACTGTCTGTGATAAGGTAAAATACATATTTGGTCTTCAATCCCATTACCTGGCACACAACTTCTAAAAACCCCAAAGTGATGTATTTTGTGTGTGTGTGTGTTGGAGTCTCACTCCATCGCCCAGGTTGCAGTACAGTGGCACAATAACAGCCACCCCAGCGACGACCTACTGGGCTCCGGCAATCCTTCCACCTCAGTCTTCCAACTAGCCAGAACTACAGGCTAGGGTTGGTCTTGAACCTGCACCCACAGGGCTCAGGCAATCCACTCACCTCGGCCTCCCAAAGTGCTGGGATTACAGGCTGAGCCATGGAGCCCGGCCTGATGTTTTTTTTATATGCTAATGATTGACCAATGGCTGGCAGCCCTTTAAGTCAGTTTAACTAGACCAAACCAAATTCTAAATAGCCAAATGTTTAAAATCTGTTATTTATTTATCTTTGCCTCAAACTACACTCATACCACAACAGTGGGTTGTAAAATCATATACTACCATTATAAAATGCAATCAAAATATCAGAGTACATTTCATAGGCAAACTCTTATTTTTATGTATATATAGGATAGGGAATTAGGTATTTGGCCTGAATGCAGACAAAGAAGTTAATTACAATTTTCCCAGTCAGTTCAATCACCAGGCCATAAGGCCAGGCTGAGGTGGGGAAACAATATTATATCCTTTATTTGAAAAGTTCCAGTCCCGGTAGCTCATGTCTGTAATCTCAGCACTTTGGGAGGCTGAGGCAAGAGGATTACCTGAGTCTAGGAGTTCGAGACCAGCCTGGGCAACTTGGCTAGACCTCGTCTCTAGGAATAAAAAAAAAGTTCCAAAATTTGAAACTCTTTGAGCGCCAACATGATACTCAAAAGAAATGCTCATTACAGCATTTTGTATTTTGGGATTAGGGAATGCTTAACCAGTAAGTACACAAGTAAATGCAAATATTTCAAAATCAAATAAAAAAAACCCCAAAATATGAAACACTGACAGTTCCAAGTATTCAGATATGGGATATATCTTTTTATTTTTTTTTTGAGTTGGAGTCTCACTCAGTCGCCCAGACTGGAGTGCAGTGGCCACTCCCGGCCACCGTAGCCTCAACCTGCTGGGCTCCGGCGATCCTTCCGCCTCAGCCTTCCAAGTAGCAGGAATTACAGGCATTCGCTACCACGCCCGGCTGATTTTTTGATTTATTGCAGAGATGAGGTCTCACTGCCCAGGCGGGGGATATATCTTATACTACTCTTTTTTTTCCTCTAAAGAAATTAAATGACCCTGGTATAATGACCACTGCATTCTGAGAAGAGCGAAGTTTTATTCATCCATTGACTAAGGTTTAATAAAGACCTCCATTAAAATGCTTATCTCTTCCACAGAATTACAAGCCCCTGAAGTTACAAAGTTGCATAAGATATCTATTAAAAAATGTAGATTGTCCAACATAGGCTCAACTATCTACCAACATATACCATGGTATGCAAACACATGGATACTCAATAAAAATATCTAAACTATCCATAAATTGACAGACCAACTGCCACCCTTATTTCTAAGCAGTATACCATCCACAAATAAGCCAAAAGCAGTCATGATTATTGGCCCACTTAATGCCTAATTCTAGCTGGAGAAAGATATAAAAGGAAAAAAGGAAAAAAATCAAATTTTCATCAAAATTATAGCTTTCTGTGCTAAGAAACTGCAGTTCTAAAATAATAGAATCAAGAGTTAAGAAAAAGTCACTGGCCAGGTACCGAGGCTCAAGTCTGCAATCCCAGTGTTTCGAGACCAGTCTGGGCAACTTGGTGAGACCTCGTCTCTACAATATATCAAAAAACTAGCCAGGCATGGTAGTGCATGCCTATAGTCCCGACTACTTGGAAGACTGAGGCAGAAGGATCAACTGAGCCCAGTGGGTCGACACTGGGATGGCCGTGAGCATGACACTGCACTCCAGCCTGGGCAACAGAGTGAGACTCTGACTCAAAAAAAAAAAAGAAAAGAAAGAAAGAAAAAGTCACCAATGGGAAAAAATATTTGCCAACTGTACATCTAAAAAAAATCTAACATCCAGAATCTACAAGGAATTCAAACATGCCGAGAGGAAAAAACAAACAGTCCCATTAAAAAGTGGGCAAAAGACATGAATAGACACTTCTCAAAAGATACACGGGCAGCCAACAGACACATGAAAAAGTGCTCAGTCTCACTAATCATCAGAGAAAAGCACATTGAGATACCACTTAACCCCAGTAAGAATGGCCATTATTAATAAAACAAACAACAAGAGATGCTGGCGAAGATGCAAAGAAAAAGGAACGCTTCTACACTACTGGTAGGAACGCAAACTACTGCAACCTTTTTGGAAAACAGTGCGGTGATTTCTGAAGAACTTAGAAATCAACATTCCATATGACCAGAAATCCCCCTACTGGGAATATACCAGGAGGAACACAAACCACTCTATGTAAAAGACACCTGCACAAGCCTGTTTATTGCAACACTATTCACAATAGCAAAAACATGGAACCAACTGTGCCGCCCATCGAAACTGGACTGGATAAAAAAATGTGGCACATATATGCAACGGAATATTATGCAGCCATAAAGAAGGACAAACATGGACTTCGCAGTAACTTGGATGGATTTACAGTCTATCATACTCAGTGATCTAGCACAGAAACAAAGAACAGAGTTCCATATGTTCTCACTCATAAGTGGACCTTGAACAACCATCATAATACTAGAAGAAAGGGATTGGCAGTAGCGGGAAACTGCCAGGGGAAGAGAGAATGGGATTGGCAGTAGGTGGAAACTGCCAGGGGAGGGGAAGCACACCTCATCAGCAAGGGTACCTGCATAATTAATATTTGTATACCTAACCCTGAATTGTACTCCACATCTTTAAAATTTAAAAAAATGCCGGGCTCGGTGGCTCAGCCTATAATCCCGCGCCTTGGGAGGCTGAGGTGAGTGGATTGCCTGAGTCTGCGGGTTTGAGACCCGCCTGGGCAACTTGGCGAGACCTCATCTCTACAATAAATTAAAAAAAAAAAAAATTAGCCGGGCGTGGTAGCGAGCGCCTATAGTTCCAGCTACTTGGAAGGCTGAGGCGAAAGGATCGCCGGAGCCCAGCAGGTCGAGGTTGCGGTGGCCGGGAGCGGCCACTGCATTCCAGTCTGAGCAACAGAGTGAGACTCTGACTCAAAACAAAACAAAAAAAAAATTTAAAAAAATTTTAAAAACTTAAAAACAAAAACAAAAAGTCACCATAAATATGGTGAAACCATCTCTTTGGGCATACATAACCTTTTGTTTTACTTACCTATTTACTATCAGAAACAGAAATCCCATGCCATTTAACCCCATAAATGCTGTAAAACAAAAATAACATGCATAAATTGATTAATTTTATTTGCCCCAAGGCAGATCAATCATCAAGATTCAATTTTTAAACCTCCAATATTTAGAGGTCCACTAAATTACAAGTACTTAAAACAAAAATAACAACAAAAAATGGCCAGGCATGGTAGCTCACGCCTATAATCCCAGCACTTTGGGAGACCAGGGTGAGAGGGTGCCTGAGTCCAGGGGTTTGAGACCAGCCTGGGCAACTTAGTGAGACCTTGCCTCTACAATAAAACAATCAAAAAATTAGCTTTGCATGGTAGTACATGCCTGTAGTTCCAGTTACTTGGAAGGCTGATACAGAAGGACTGTCTGAGCCCACCAGGTTGAGGCTGTGGTGGCTGTGAGTGTGCCACTGCACTCCAGCCTGGGCGACAGAGTGAGAACCTGATAAAAGGAAGGAAAGGAAAGAAGGAAGGAAAAAATGATAATATTTGTGGTAGTTTATGCAAGCACTTATCTAGTCTGAAAATATTTTTGTCTCCAAGTTCCACATATGCAGTGCAGAATCTGATTCAGTAATTCAAAGGCAGAATCTGGTTCAGTAATTCAAAGGTAAAGCCAGATTTTGTATTCTAACAAGTCCCTGGGTTAAAGGAGTTGCTAGTCTGAGGATCACACTGAATAGCAAATCAACTGGACCAGCCTATATCATTTCTGTGAAGTTCTCCAAATTGTTAAGAATCAGGATTCACTCATTCTCCACTGTGGAAGAGAAGATGAAGTTTATCCATCAAAAAGCTACTACCAGCCGGGTTCGGTGACTCAGTCTGTAATCCCCCGCCTTTGGGAGGCTGAGGTGAGTGGACTGCCTGAGCCTGCGAGTTTGAGACCCACCTGGGCAGCAAGACCTCATCTCTACAATAAATCAAAAAATCAGTCGGGCATGGTAGCGCATGCCTGTAATTCCGGCTACTCAGAAGGCTGAGGTGGAAGGATCGCCGGAGCCCAGCAGGTCGAGGCTGCGGTGGCCAGGAGCGGCCACTGCACTCCAGTCTGGGTGACTGAGTGAGACTCCAACTCAAAAAAAAAAAAAAAAAAAAAAAGCTATTACCTCTGATCCTCTAGTACCAGAGGAAGACGGTACTTATAACTCAAAATTCTGACTATCAGATGGCATCTGTCAATTGTAAAACAAAACAAAACAAAAAAAACCCCTGAAGCTTCCACAGATGAGTGGGCACTTAACTTTTGGGGGGTCATGGACTGCTCTGAAAATATAATCAAAGTTACAGACTTCTCCCTAGAAAGTTCTACATATGAGACTTATTAATCAATTCCCTAATTAAAGATTAAGAACTCTATTAATAGATATCTAAAATTTAGCAGTTAAATAATTTAGATAGTCCTCAAAATTCTGAGCCATTATCTCAACTGGTCTGCTGATAAAGTCAATGGGTAAAGACACAAATGAACTGGTCAGGCATAGTGGCTCACAGCTGAATCCTAGCACTTTGGGAGGCTGAGGCGGGAGGACTGCTAGAGTCAGGAGTGAGACCAGTCAAGGCAACACAGTGAGACCCTGTCTCTACACAAACATACAAAAAAACAAAAACAAAAACAAAAAAATTACCCAGGTATGGTGGTGCATGCCTGCAATCCCAGTTACTTAGGAGACTGAGGTGACATGATTGCCTGAGTGCTGGAGGTTGAAACTGAGGTGAGCTGGTAAGCCAGGATCATGCCCTGCACTTCACCCTGGGCAACAGAGTAAGACTCTGACTCAATAAATAAATAAATAAATAACCTCAAATATCAATATTAAATATCAACATAAGTCTAGGGCGTGGTGGCTCACACCTATAATCCCAGCACTTCAGAAGGCTGGGGTGAGAGAACTGCCCAAGTCCATGGTTCCCCAGACCAGCCTGGGCATCTTGGCAAGAATTCATCTCTACAATAAATCAAAAAATTAGCTGGGTATGGTGGCACGTGACTGTAGTACCAGCTACTTGGAAAGCTGAGGTGGAAAGATCACCTGAGCCCCACAAGTTGAGACTGCAGTGGCCTGTGGCTGTGAGCATGCCACTGCACTCCAGCCTGGGCAACAGAGTGAGACTCCAACTATAAACAAACAAACAAACAAACAAATATCAACATAATTCTTTTAGGTATAAGGGATCCTCTTTACCCTAATGTGCATAGTAAGGTCAGGAAACCCTTTGTTATTTTCAAATGTAAATAAGCAGAAAACAAAAGATGATAATTATCTTTCATATGCATATGTGAAAGTAGCCGGCTGGGTGTGGTGGCTCACACCTGTAATCCCAGCACTTTGGGAGGTGAAGGTAAGAGGACTGCCTGACCTGCAGGCTTGAGACCAGCCTAAGCAACACGGAGGAGAACTCATCTCTACAACAAATCAAGAAAAATTAGTGGGGCATGCCTGTGGTTCCAGCTACTTGGAAGGCTGAGCTCAGAAGGATCACCAAAGCCCAGCAGATTGAGGCTGCAGTCACTGTGAGAAGTGTGCCACTGCACTCCAGCCTGGTTAACAGAGTGAGTGAGGCTCCGAATAAAAAAAAAAGAAAAGAAAAAAGACAAAAAGACAGCAGCAGCTCACATTGATATAGTGCTTATGCACCAGATACCATTCTAAGTGTTTTACCTCAACTGTCAATCCTCAACATTCCCATGAAATAAATATTATTGTTACCATCAGATAGATCATCCTCAATTTACAGGTAAGTAAACTGAAAAAGAGGTTAAACAACCTGTGGTCAAACCACTAGAAAGTGGCACAGCTGGCGGGGTGTGGTGGCTCAAGGCTGTAATCCCAGCACTTTGAGAGGCCAAGACGAAAGGATTGCCTGAGCCCACAGGTTCGAGACCAGCCTGGACAACATAGCGAGACCCTGTCAAATAAATTAAAAAATTAGCCTGGCGTGGTAGCACAGTCCTGTAGTTGCAGCTATTTGGAAGGCTGAGGCGGAAGGATCGCCGGAGCCCAGCAGGTCAATGCTGATGTGGTCATGAGCGTGCCACTGCACTCCTCCAACTCAAAAAAAAAAGAAAAAAGAAACTGGCACAGCCTGAGCAGGGATTTGACCCAGGCAGCTTGACCCCAGAATCCATGTTTTTAACCACTTGTATAAAAATGTTACTTTATTATTATTCAATCACTGCCTCTTTTCCCCCTTCAACTCAAAAAGGAAAAATAATCCTATTTTCCTTAACTAGCTTAACTGCAACTTTTGTGTCCTATAAATTTACACTTCCTATAGCCAATTTAATAATAAATATTTTAGTACCAATTTATGTGCGCTATGTTGCTTTGTTATAATAGGGAGGCTGTGTGTGGTGGTTCATACCTATAATCACAGCATTTTGGAAGGCGGAGGTGAGAGGATTGCCTGAGTGGGTGCAGGTTTGAGACAAGTTTGGGCAACCTGGTGAGACATCATCTCTACAATAAATCAAAAAATTAGCCAGGCATGGTGGCATGTATCTGTAGTTCCAGCTACTTGGAAGGCTGAGGTGGAAGGATCACCTGA
This sequence comes from Carlito syrichta, assembly GCF_000164805.1. Lineage (NCBI taxonomy): Eukaryota > Metazoa > Chordata > Mammalia > Primates > Tarsiidae > Carlito > Carlito syrichta. The sequence continues at coordinate 816,690 of NW_007260398.1, read as the reverse complement.
GTCCAGCAAGTCGAGGCTGCGGTGGTCGGCAGCATGCCACTGCCCTCCAGCCTGAGTGACAGAATGAGACTCCAACTCAAAAAATAAAAAATAAAAAAATAGGGAAAGGAAAGGGGAAAAAAACCTCTTGCCAATAAGCACAGTGAACCTCCGGGTCTTTTCTGAAAAACCAAAAATTATCATACAAACCACGACATATTTTGAGAAGGAAACAGTAAGCTATCTGTCCCAGAAAATAAGTGTATGCTTGTAACCATCCAGGACACAATGAGAGGTATAGTCATCTTACTTGTTTCTCAGTAAGCAGTAAGAAATAACTGGTCAACTAAGCTACACAAGCCCTGCATTACTCCTGACTTTTCTGTCCTGACAAGGAAATCCTTTTCTCTTCCCTCAACAACAAAGAGAACTTAACTCTTCATCTCTGTTTTGGCTTTATGCATGCAGTTTCTATTCTACCCCTAGTAATATTTATATAAATGGTCAGGCAGTAGCTCACACCTGTGATTCCAGCACTTTAGGAGGCCAAGAGGGGAAGATTGCTTGAGCCCAGAAGTTTGAAACCAGCCTGAGCAACATAGTAAGACCTTGTCTCTACAAAAAAAGTTTAAAAATGAGCCAGGTGGGGTGGCACACACCTGTAGTCCCAGCTAAGGTGGGTGGATGACCTGAGCACAGGATTTTGAGGCTGCAGTGAACTGTGATCATGTCACTGCATCCCAGCCTGAGTTACAGAGTAAGACCCTGACTCAAAAAAAAATTATATAAAGTATTCTTCTGTCTTTGGCTTAGAGCCAGTCATTTAAAAATAATAGAGATATTCCATGAACCAAAGATTGGTTCAAGTGGTCTGGTAAGGGAGCAACAGGAGGAAAGATGAGTACATGATACATAGTATTTAACTGTTTCTTTTTCTCACATTTACTTACATTTTCTTTTGAGACAGTGTTTCACTCTTTGCGCCCCCCCCCCCAACCCCCGCCGGCTGAAGTGCAGTGGCACCATCCTGCTTACTGCAGCTTCAATCTCCGCAGTAGCTGGGACTATCAGCATAAGCCACCATGCCCAGCTAATTTTTTAATTTTTTGTAGAGATGAGTTCTCACTATGTTGCCCAGACTAGTGTCAAACTCCTGGGCTCAAGTAATCCTCCCATCTCGATCTCCCAAAGTGCTAGGATTATAGGTGTGAGCCTAAGTGCTTGCTTGATCTGCTTACACTCTTACATTAGAATTTTTTCTTCAAGAGTAAAATAAAAAGTACCCACTTGTATTTCATCATTTGTATTTCTTTAAATCTTGCATATACACGGGCACAGAGGCTCATGCCTACAAGTGTTGGGATTATTCCCAACACTTTGGGAGGCCGAACTGAGAGGACTGTCTGAGCCCAGGGGGTTCAAGACCAGCCTGGGTAACATGGTGAGACCTTGTCTCTACAATAACTCAAAATATTAGCCAGACATGGTAGCGCATGCCTGTAGTTCCAGCTGCTCAGAAGGCTGAGGTGGAAGGATCACTTGAGCCCAGCAGGTCGAGGCTGCGGTAGCCATGAACGTGCTACTACACTCCAGCCTGGGCAATACAGTAAGACTCCAACTCAAAAAAAAAGTTTTATTTGCCCAACCAAAAGTATACTCTTCAATTATAAACCTTATTTATTTATTTATTTAGAGTCTCACTCTTGTCGCCGGGCTGGAGTGCAGCGGTACGCTCACAGTCACCGCAGCCTCCACCTGCTGGACTCAGGCGATCCTTCCTGAGTACAACTCTTAAATCAGTACTATGTCACAGTAGTTTGTGCATTTACTAGTGCTACTATCATGCAACTCAATAAACTTTCCAGAAACTTCAGAGGTTTTTAGAAGACAACTACTTTTTTTTTTTTTGAGTTGGAGTCTCACTCTGTCACCCAGACTGGAGTGCAGTGGCCGCTCCCGGCCACCACAGCCTCGACCTGCTAGGCTCCGGCGATCCTTCCGCCTCAGCCTTCCAAGTAGCTAGAACCACAGGCGCGCGCTACCATGCCCAGCTAATTTTTGATTTATTGTAGAGATGAGGTCTTGCCAAGTTGCCCAGGCGGGGGACTCAGGCAATTCACTCACCTCAGCCTCCCAAGGCGCAGGATTACAGGCTGAGCCACCAAGCCCAGCGACAACTACTTTTATACCAATAATTTACATCATAATAGAGGTTGTGGGCCGGGTTCGGTGGCTCATCCTGTAATCCCAGTACTTTGGGAGGCCGAGGCAAGAGGATTGCCTGAGCCTACAAATTCGAGACCCATCCAGGCAACTTGGCGAGACCTCATCTCTACAATAAATCAAAAGTTAGCCAGGTGTGGTAGCATGTGCCTGTAGTTCTGACTATTGGAAAGCTGAAACAGAAGGATCGCCTAAGCCCAGTAGGTTGAGGCTGTGGTGGCCATGAGACTTTGCAGCCGGAAGCGGTGGCTCAAGCCTGTAATCCTAGCACTTCGGGAAGCCAAGGGGAGAAGATTGCCTGATCCCAGGGTTTCAAGACCAGCCTGGGCAACCTGGTGAGACCTTGTCTCTACAATATATCAAAAAATTAGCCGGGTACCGTAGCACACGCCTGGAATTCCAGCTACTTGAAAGACTGAGGCAGAAGGATCGTCTGATCCCAGCAGGTCAAGGCTACGGTGGTCATGAGCATGCCACTGTGCTCCAGCCTAGACAACAGAGTGAGACTAACTCAATTAAAAAAAACCAACAACACATAATATCATTAGACTCAGAAAGAGCTTTTGATAAAATCCAGCACCCTTCTTGATAAAAACCCTTGAACATCTAGGCACAGATGAGACATACTCCAAAATAGTAAGAGCCATCTATGAGAAACTCACAGCCAGCATACTGCTAAACAGACAGAAATTAAAACCATTTCCCCTGAAAGCAGGAACAAGACAAGGATGCCCACTCTCACCCCTCCTTTTCAACATAGTTTTGGAAGTCCTAGCTAGAGCAATCAGACAAGAGAAGGAGATCGGGGTATCCAAATAGGAAACGTGGAAGTCAAGTTACCCCTCTTTGCAGATGACGTGACTCTATACCTCGGAAACCCAAGAGAATCTGTCAAAAACTTCCTTGCACTGATGAAGGACTTTGGCAAAGTCTCAGAGTATAAAATAAATGTGCAAAAGACAGTCGCATTTCTATACACCAACAATAAACAAACAGAAACCCAAATAAAAAGCACAATCCCATTCACGACAGCCACAAAAAATAAAATAAAATACCTTGGCATCTTCCTAACCAGAGACGTGAATGACTATTACAAGAAAACTACAAAGCTCTGCTCAAAAAAATCAAAGATGACACAAACAAATGGGAAAATATTCCATGCTCATAGATTGAAAGAATCAACATTGTTAAGATATCCATTCTACCCAAGGTAATCTACAGATTTAACACAATACCCACTAAAGTACCGCCAGCATTGAATTCATATGGAAACATAAATGATCACCAATAGTCAAAACAATCCTCAAAAAAAAAATAAAGCGGGAGGTATCACACTTCCAGACTTTAAACTTTATTCTAAAGTTATAATGATCAAAACAGCCTGATATTGGCATAAAACCTGGCATACAGACCAATGGAACAGGACAGAGATTCCAGAAGCAAAACCTCAATTTCTCAACCAACTCATCTTCAGCAAAGCCTCCACCACCAACCAGTGGGAAGAGGAGAATCTATTCAGTAAATGGTACTGTAAAAACTGGCTGATCACATGCAGAAGATTGAAACAGGATCCCTACCTATCACCATACACAAAAGTCAACTCTAAATGGATCAAGACCTAAACACAAAACCTCAAGCTATAAGAACCTTAGAAAATGCAGGAGACACCCTTATGGAAATTGGAACTGGCAACCAATTCCTGATCAAAACTCAAGTGCCACTGGGTGTGGTAGCTCACGCCTATAATCCCAGCACTTTGGGAAGCAAAGGTGAGAGGACTGCCTGAGCCCAAGGGTTTGAGACCAGCCTAGGCAACTTGGTGAGACCATATCTCTACAATAAATCAAAAAACTAGCTGGGCGTGGTAGTGCACGCCTGTAGTTCCAGCTACTTGGAAGGCTGAGATTGAAGGACTGCCTGAGCCCAGCAGGTCAAGGTGGCCCTGAGCGTGCCACTGCACTCCAGCCTGGGTGACAGAGACTACGACTCAAAAAAAAAAACAACAACAACCCCAAAACTCCAAGTGCCCATGCCATAAGAGATAAGACAGACAAGTGGAACCTCATCAAACTGACAAGCCTCTGCAAAGCCAAAGAAACCTTCAAGAGAGCAGGGAGACAGCCCATGAACTGGGAAAAAATATTTGCCAACTATAAATCTGACAAAGGCCTAACATCTAAGATCTACAAGGAACTCAAATGTGCCAAAAAGAAAAAAAAAAAAAGCCCCATTACAAAGTGGGCAAATGATATGAATAGGCACTTCTCAAAAGAAGACATATGACCAGCCAACAGATACATGAAAAAATGCTCAACCTCACTAGTCATCAAAGAAATGCAAATTAAAACCACACTGAATTGGCTCAGTGGCTCAGCCTGTAATCCCGCGCCTTGGGAGGCTGAGGTGAGTGGATTGCCTGTGCCCGCGGGTTTCTGACCCGCCTGGGCAACTTGGTGAGACCTCATCTCTACAATAAATAAAAAATTAGCTGGGCGTGGTAGTGCAAGCCTGTAATTCTGGCTACTCGGAAGGCTGAGGCGGAAGGATCGCCGGAGCCCAGCAGGTCGAGGCTGCGGTGACCGGGAGCGGCCACTGCACTCCAGTCTGGGTGACAAAGTGAGACTCCAACTCAAAAAATAAAATAAAATAAATAAAAAATAAAAATAAGACCACACTGAGATAACACCTAACTCAAGTCAGGATGGCATCATTAATAACTCAAAAACAACAGATGCTGGAGAGGATGCAGGGAAAAGGGAACACTTCTACATTGTTGGTGGGAGTGTAAACTAGTACAACCTCTGAAAAACAGAGGTTCCTAAAAGGTCTAAACATTGATCTTCCATACAACCCCATAATCCCCCTACTGGGAATATACCCAGAGGAACTCAAACCACTCTATGAAAAAGATACCAGCTGGGCTCAGTGGCTCAGCCTGTAATCCTGATCCTTGGGAGGCTGAGGTGAGCCCGCGGGTTCGAGACCCACCTGGGCAACTTGGTGAGACCTCATCTCTACAATGAATAAAAAATTAGCCAGTTGTGGTAGCGAGTGAGACTCCAACTCCCAAAAAAAAAGAAAAAGAAAAAGATACCTGCACATGCATGTTTATTACAGCATTGTTCACAATAGCAAAAACATGGAGCCAACCATGCTATTCATGGAAGAAGACTGGATTAAAAAAATGTGGTACATATACACAATGGAATATTATGCAGCCATAAAGAAGGATAAAATTATGAACTTCACAGCAACTTTTTTTTTTAGTTGGAGTCTCACTGTCACACAGACTGGAGTGCAGTAGCACACTCATAGCCACCACAGCCTTGACCTGCTGGGCTCAGGTGATCCTTCCGCTTCAGCCTTCCAAGTAGTTGGAGCTACAGGAACATGCCCACCATGCTAATTTTTTATTTATTGTAGAGATGAGGTCTCACCAAGTTGCCCAGACTGGTCTCGAACCCATGGGCTCAGGCAATCCTCCCACCTCTGCCGCTCCAAGTGCTGGGATTATAGGCATGAGCCACCACGCCTGGCCAGTTGGCTGTACTTATAATCACTTACTTACATAGCTATGACTTTTGTACACCCTAGAATGCTTTAATAACTTTTATGTAATTGAAAAAACTTTTAATTATTTTACTTATTTTTTTAGAGACAGGCTCTCACTATGTTGCCCAGGCTGGAGTGCAGTGGCTATTCACAGGTGTGATTATAGTGCACCACAGCCTCACTCCTGGGTGCAGCCTTACTCCTCGGTGCAACCTTACTCCTGGCTGCAGCGGCCATGAGTATGCCACTGTACTCCAGCCTGGGTGACAAAGTCAGACTCCAACTCAAAAAAAAAAGTACAGCCAATCTTCCATATTAGCAGGGTCTGTGTCCATGGACTCAACCAACCTCAGATCAAAAACATTTAGGGAAAATATACAGACTTTTTTTCAGAGCCGGGCTCGGTGGCTCAGCCTGTAATCCCGCGCCTTTGGGAGGCTGAGGTGAGTGGATTGCGTGAGCCCGAGGGTTCGAGACCCGCCTGGGCAGCGAGACCTCAACTCTACAATAAATCAAAAAATCAGCCGGGCATGATAGCGCATGCCTGTAATTCCGGCTACTTGGAAGGCTGAGGCAGAAGGATTGCCGGAGCCCAGCAGGTCGAGGCTGCGGTGGCCGGGAGCGGCCACTGCACTCTAGCCTGGGCGACTGAGTGAGACTGCAACTCAAAAAAAAAAAAAATACAACAGACTTTTTTTTCTTATCACTATTCTGTAAACAACACCATATAACTATTTACCTGCATTGTGCTAGTTATAAGTAATCTAGAAATGATTTAAAGTACATAAGAGGGTATGTAAAGGTAATATGTAAATATTAGGCCATCTGATATAAGAAACCTGAGCATCCGAGGATTTTGGTATCTGCAGAGGGTCCTGGAACCAATCCCCTCCAGATACCTTAGAATGATTGTCTTGTTTTCAGAAAAAAATTCAAATAGAACAGACACCCAATTTTAAGTCATTGAAACACTGTCAGGCTGGGTGCGGTGGCTCACACCTATATCCCAGCACTTTGGGAGGCCGAAGTAAGAGGATTGCCTGAGCCCACGGGTTGGAGATCAGTCTGGGCAACTTGGTGAGACTTCATCTCTACAATAAACAAAAAATTAGCTAGGCATGGTGGCATGTGCCTGTAGTTCCAGCTACTTGGAAGGTTGGGAAAGAAGGATCACCTGAACTCAGCAGGATGAGGCTGCAGTGACTGTGAGCGTGCCACTGCACTCCAGCCTGGGCAACAGTGTGAGATTCCAACTCAAAAAAATAAATAAATTAAAATAAATAAATAAAACTTTAAAAAACTGTCAAACTACTAAAGCAAGCATAACTGGCTGAAAATAGTAAAGGGGCAAAATGACCTGAAAAATGAACAAAATGTTAACCACACACAAAAAAAAGAAAAATATATGTACTGAAACAACACTGTACCCCATAAATACGTACAATTACGTGTCAATTTAAAATTTGGATAATACTCTTGATAAAATTAATTTAATTGATATATAATATTTTATATATTTATAGGATATATGATACTTTGATACATGCACAGAATGTGTAATGTAAAGCATTTAGGATAACCATCACATTGAGCATTTATCATTTTTGTGTTGGGAATATAGCAAGTCTTCTAACTATTTTGAAATACACAATACTAACTATAGTCACCCTACTGTGCTATCAAACACGTTATTTCTATATAACTGTATGTTTATACCCATTAACTAACCTCTCTTTATCCCACCCCTCCCATACCCCTCCACCTCTCTGATACACACACCCTCCTCAGCCTCTGGCTTTAATTTTTTTAATTAATATTTTTTAAAAAGTGGAAGAAATTTAACAAATGAAATCTGTCTCCTCGTGCTCACAATTTAAGTAACTGGACAACTCAGATGAAGGGGGCATACTGCACTTTCAAACTTACAGAATTTGTTGTGAAGAAACTTAAATCATGTTTGACAACTTTGTGAATCACTCCAACTGTTTTTTATCTCTTCCCAGAAACTGTGTGTCTCCTTCAGAAGTAACAAAAAAACCAACACACTATTGGTCAGTATAGTCCCTTGTTTATAAGACCAGGTTTTTAAAAAGTACATCTAGGTATTACTTAAAATAGGATTCCTTGTCTGCCCATAGATTCTCTTTTTTTAAAGTAGCAGCTGAATTTTTTATGTTTTTTCTTTAAAGACAGAGTCTTGGCCAGTGTGGTGGCTCACACCTATAATCCCAGCACATTGGGAGGCCGAGGTGAGAGGATTGCCTGAGCCCAAGGGTTCGGGACCAGCCTGGGCAACATGGTGAGACCTCATCTCTACGATAAATCAAAAAATAAGATGGGTATGGTAGGGCATGCCTATAGTTACAGCTACTTGGAAGGTTGAGGCGGAAGGATCTCCTGAGCCCAGCAGGTCGAGGCTGTGGTGGTGGTGAGGGTGCCCACTGCACTCCAGCCTAGGAGACAGAGTGAGGCTCTGACTCAAAAACAAACAAAAAAAAAAAGACACAGTCTCCCTTCAATCTTGAACTCTTGGCCTCAAGCTATTTTTCCATCTGGGCCTCCTCAGTAGTTGGAACTACAGACACATGTCACCACACCTTGTTGTTGTTGGTTTTTTGTTTTTTTTTTTTAGAGACAGGGTCTCATTATGTTGCCCAGGCTGGTCTTGAATTCCTGAACTGAAGTAATCTTCCTGCCTTGGCCTCCCAAAGTGCTGGGATTACAGGCATGAGCCACTGTGCTGAGTATTGCATGCAGATCTCTACTGCAATATAACTAGGCAGTTGATGAGTTATAATTCCATCTTCAACACTGACTAGTTAGCTATACAATCTTGAACAAGTTTAACTTCTCTATGCCTTAGTTTCCTTATCTCTAAGTGGAGATACCAATAGATGTGCTATGAGGTTTGAGTTGATGTATGTATATGTATACATGCAAAAACACCTCCACTGTGCCTGATACATAGTAAGCACCATACATGTGTAAACCACTATTATTATCAATACTATTATCTATTCCACTGACTTTGGTCATAACTAGTTAAGCTAGGATCTCTCCAGAAACGTGTACATTAAGTAAAAGATATTGAACACAACTGTAGAGGCCTCATGGATCCAAGATTAACACTGCCAAAGATCTATAAGTAACTTGGTTTAAAGTGATTCTTAGGACGGAAGCGTTGGCCACTCAGGCCTGAAATCCCAGCACTTTGGGAGGCTGAAGCAAGAGGATTGCTTAAACCCAGGAGTTTGAGACCAGTCCAGGCAACACAGCAAGATCTTGTCTACAAAAAATAAAAAAATTAGCCAGGCATGATGGCATACACCTGTAGTACCAGCTATTTGGGAAGCTGGGATGGGAGAACCACTTGAGTCCAAGAGGTAGAGGCTGCAATGAGCCCAGACAGTGCCACTGCACTGCACTGCAGCCTGGGTAACAAAGTGAGACTCAAAAAAACAAAAAAGTGCTTCTTAAACTTTTTTGTAACACAGACTTCCTTAATAGTTCAATTAACTTACGGATCTCCTCAGAATGTTTTCAAATGTATAAAATACAAAAGATCACAGAGTAAACTGACAGACAGTTGTTAAAATATATTAAAATTTCGAATATAGTAATATATTAAATAAGATTTTTTAGAGCCGGGCTCGGTGGCTAAGCCTGTAATCCCATGCCTTTGGGAGGCTGAGGTGAGTGGATTGCGTGAGCCCGCGAGTTCGAGACCCACCTGGGCAGGCGAGACCTCATCTCTACAATAAATAAAAAAATTAGCCAGGTGTGGTAG
>NW_007260398.1:798257-807129 GCF_000164805.1 Carlito syrichta | reverse complement strand
CGGAAGGATCGCCGGAGCCCAGCAGGTCGAGGCTGCGGTGGCTGGGAGCGGCCACAGCACTCCAGTCTGGGTGACAGAGTGAGACTCCAACTCAAAAAAAAAAAAAAGATTTTTTTAACATATAATAATAAGCAGTGGCCAAGTACAATGGCTCCTTCCCATAATCCCAGCACGTTGGGAGGCTGAGGTAGGAGGATCCACTTGAGCCCAGAAGTTTAAGACCAGCCAGGGTAACCTCATCTCTACAAAAAGATAATAAAAAGCAAGCAGTAATGAGTATAAACCTTTCAAGATAATTGCAAAAACTGTAATACGATATGAAAAAATATGATTTCTCCTGGTGACAAGGTCACAGACACTGTTGCCTCCACTGAAATTTTTAAAATTTTCAATTCTTTTCCATCTAGATTTCAGTTAGAAGCTAGTGAAAATAAACACGCAAATTTTCCCTCAACTTAGCTCATGTACTTCTTCAGTTCTATCCAAAAACCCAGATTAAGAACTCTTGGCTTATGAGAAAGTGCAAAAATAAGTTCTGGAGCCAGAGACCTGTGTTCTAGAAGCCAGACTTCAGACTTTAGTCCCCATATTATTTACACTTGAATGACCTTAGACATCTAACTTCTGAGCTTTGGTTCTCTCACTGAAAACAATTCCTATATCATGAGGTTAGAAGGATCAAATATTAGTTAACAAAATGACAAATAGTCAATGTGCTCTTTTTTTTACTGTTTTTAATACCACATATGTAGCCCCAAATATTGAATGACATTACTAATTTTCAATAAACCTCATTATATGATAAAATAAAGAACATACTGGTTCGCAAAGAAAATGCTTATTGGTGATATTAGCTTTAAATAGTTTAGTGAAAGATATGGTAGAGTTTGTCTAAACTGAGAGGTCAGTTAGGCCTGAACTGCTAAAAGCCTGTCCATATGATTTGACATCAGAACCGGAATATACATCGTAATTCCACTACTTTACTTTTACTAAGTCACTTAACTTCTAGGCCTCTGTTTTCTCATTTGGAAAAAATTACAATGTTGCTTCAGAGACAGGAGAGGATATAGCTTAAACAATAAATAGAGCGATTATTAAAGTTCATATTTCAATAAAGCCAAAGAAATCAATTTGGAATTCAAAAGTTTATTTTGGAATTCATGTTGATATAAATCAAACTTCACAATCTTTCTTTTGCCCAGTAAAACATATACACACTTAAAACCTGCGGTATTTGCATGGCACGACATTCCTACAATGAACTGACACTGCTTAAAATCTTATCTGATTTCTTATTCTGCCACAGGAAAATAAGGATCAAAAATGGTAGAATAGAGCCGGGCTCGGTGGCTCAGCCTGTAATCCTGCGCCTTTGGGAAGCTGAGGTGAGTGGATTGCCTGAGCCCGCGGGTGCGAGACCTGCCTGAGCTAGGCGAGACCTCATCTCTACAATAAAATAAAAAAATTAGCCGGGCGTGGTAGCGCGCACCTGTAATTCCGGCTACTCGGAAGGCTGAGGCGGAAGGATCGCGGGAGCCCAGCAGGTCGAGGCTGAGGTGGCCGGGAGCAGCCACTGCACTCCAGTCTGGGAGACAGAGTGAGACTCCAACTCAAAAAAAAAAAAAGGTAGAATGATAGTAATTTTAAATATTTTCATGATTTGCCTGTAATGTTCCAATGAACGCTTATTATTAATGTTGGATATACCCTAAGATAGCACTCTTTTTAAAAACTAATTTAAAGATCTCAAACTTATCAATTACACAATATCAGTTAGTTTAAAAGAAAAAAGTAAAATCATATATTTATGCTGGAATATTACGGAGCAAGATTTTTCCTCTACCCCCCCCCCCCCGGGGGGGGAAGCCATAGGCTGGCCCCGACTCCCGGATCCATTATACAACCTGTAAATTCCTTCTCTCATCGAAAAGATGCTTTTAATGGACATAGTTAACAAATGCCAAGTTGCGAAGTTGCAGCTTTGCTGGTTTGACGTTTTCACAATGTAAGAACAATATGATCTGGAATCTACTCAAAGCATTAGCCAGACAGTCAGCTGATGCTCACTGCACACAAGAGGACAGAAATATGAGAAATAAAACTTCGGATTTGTGTAAGGCAGGTATCCACTACCTTGAAAACTAAAACTGGCCAACAGCCGACGTTCAGGTTAAAGTAACAAAAGTATTCTTATTGTTCAAGAAACAATACAAAAAATAAAAAACAAAACACAGCTTTTCCCCGAATAAGTTACTCTCGTTCTTGGAATTCTCCTCGCAAAGGACTTTTAATCGGTTCACAGAACCAACCCCCAACACGCAGCCGCTGCCGGAGTAACTTTTACAAAAGGTCAAAGCGGTGCCTTTCAAGGCTTCCAAGCCCTACTGGCTTCTCGGTTCAAAGTAACTCGCTTTTAGCCGCAGAACGTTCCAGAGATCCAAGGACGGGAACTGAACTCAACTGGGTGCAGGTTGCTAAGAAGAAGTTTTCCGTTTTCTTTCCAAAACACTCCCCGCGCCTCACCTTCCTCCCTCCGCGGCCCCACATGTTGCGTGCCTCCCTCCCAGAGGGCCCCGCGAGGCCTCGCCGCACCCCCGGAACGCGCCCACCTGATCACCCTCTTCCCCGGCCGACTCCGCCCCCCCGCCGCCCCCCCCCCGCGCCTGTTGGCCTCCCTCGGGAGGTCCATATGGGACACCTTCTCCTTCCTCCGGTCCCCGCGCCACACCGGACAAGCCCGCGACCCTCCGCCTCCGATCCTCCCCACTCCCGGCCTCACCTCCAGCCGCTTCCTAAACTGTTGTGGGCGCGCGGAGCGGAGCCGCAGGCCTGCACGGCCCAGGTGCTGTGTCAGCCTGTCGGCCGGCTCCGCGGCGTGTACGGCCTGGAAAGTCACATGGCGGGGGGACCGGCCGGCGCCTCCACACTCCCGCTCTCCTCGGAGCAAGACGAGACCCCCGAGTCCACTCACCTCCACGAAAAGCAACATGTCTTCCTCCGCTCGGCCCAATCGTCCCCGCCGCCGCGACTCCAACTGGCTCACAGGCCCGAGCCCCAGTTGCCAGGATAAGGACACTCGCTCGCCTTGCCCCTCCACCCGGCAGTGGACCCGGCTCCTCCCCCGCCGTCAGCCGCTGCGGCCCGACCCGCCCAGTCCCACCTCCCTTGAAACAACAACTGTTTCCGGTTCTAGAGAAGAATTACTTCCGGAAGGAGCGACGGCCCTCGGCGCGCTCAACTTTTGCGCTACCTTTTCCAGCGGGGGTATGGAATGTACTATCATCTGGCGGGTGCGGGGGGGAGGGGGGAGTGACGAGCAGAAGGAGAGACCATTCTGTGCCACGGGGGTGCGTGCAAAGCTCATTGACGCATTTTATGACTTGCCACAGATAGCTACCTAGGCCCTAATCATTGCGTAGTTTTCTTGGTTCAAAATATAGATCTGATCAAAAGCTGATCTTGTAAGAAGTGTGACTGAACAAACGCACAACCTGCCGAAATCGTGGTGGCTCGCAGAAAAAAAGGAGAAAAGAAAAAAAGCTGTTGTAGTAGTAAGTATATTAGTAGCAGCTACTGTATATTAAATGCTTACTCTGTGCTTGGCACTATACTGAGCATTTTGCGTGAATTAATCTTAAAACAAGCCTATGCAAGAAATACTGTTATCTCCATTTTACAGTTGAGGGGGCCCTCTAGGAAGGGAGTTTTCCCCTAGACACACCTTTAAAGAGCTCGCTTGAATCAGGCACCCTCATTTTAACATAATGCTACTTAATAATACCTCGTCTGGATAGCCTCTTCATTGATGTTCTGCAATTATTTCAAAGGAAATACAGTTAAAACAATTTCAAAAAATTATCTTTATCATTCTTTGTTAGAGGATCCAAATTTCTTACTATTTTCATCAATACCTGGTAGGATTTCTCTCTCTCGTACCAATCCCAATTTTACATCCTAGTTCAGACACTTATGTTTTGAAATAATCATGTCTTGATCTTTTCCAGGGGATTTTCGCGATCCTCTTATTTTAAAGTTTTTTCTGAAGTGAAAGTTTCATTTTCACCAAACCACTGTTACTTGTTTTCAAGACTTTCCTACTCTGATCCCATGTAATCTTCCTTGCTTTAACCTCAAAAGAATCTCCTCACTCAGATACCAAATTCACTACATCATCAAATCACTGAAATTTGTATCCCAGACCCAACCTAATCTGATCTTCTGTAAACTCCTGTCAGGTCATTAGAATTAAACCAATCTCCTCACTTTCCCCCTAAGATACAAACTCATTAGCACTCACCTTTAAAGCCATGGCTCAAGGCGTCTTGCCTATATGGATTGCCTTCATTTGTCAAACAACTTTCTTTTTCCATAAAGTTTCCCAAGAGGCTCGGCTCCCCACAGACCTCCTCTTCATGTCCCTTGTGAGCACTTGATTACTATTTTTTATTTTTAATTATTTTCTTCACAGGAACTCTATCATATATTCTTCAGTTTAGGATAATGGTAGCTGCATAGTAGAGTTTCAACAAATGCTTGTCTAATTGAAAGGGAAGGAGAAGGATTTAAAAGTTTGCTTTAAAAAGTCTTCATTTCCAGTTGCTGATTGATGAATTCCATGCTAAATGAAAAAAATACAAGTAAGAGATGGAGAGAGAGAGAGAGAGCAATAATGCTAAATTAGTTATTTGACAAGTATTTAGGCTGCTTTGTGAATGCTTGAGGTAAGCAATGCAAGAGAAAAGTTATTCAAGGATATCACAATCTAATAATATTATCAACAAGGTACTTAACTAGGTGAATTGATAATGTCAAGAAATTCAGAACAATGTATATTTTAATCAGACCTACATTTATAAAAAATAATTCTCCTTAACTGTGATCCTTTCAGATGACATTGTGAACTTCTTTGAGTAAACAGACTTAGTCATGATTTATAGGAAAGGAGAGAGTAATGTTTTATGACTGTAGGGTGTAGGGGAAGAGTTTGGTCTAACAATCACAGAAAGTATTCTGGGGCTTAGAAAAGTGTCCATAAAGAAAGGAATCTGAAACTATAATGGTTCTCAAAATTTTAGACAGTTTCTGTGAATGAACATGCCAAATGGGAGAAAAAGTGCAGCATCTGGTCTTGAGATGTTTGCCAACTGCTGGATAGAGACAAATAATAAATAGTTACACTTCAGCAAGATAAGCCCTATAACAGAAAGTTCACAAAGTGATTTGGGAACAGAGGAGGGAGTAACTTAGGAAATGAGATCTTAAAGAGAGAGGAAAATATTTAATTTGCTCTCTATCTATTGACTGACATACTTAAAAAACAACTATTTTATGACGCTCTGCTCTCTCTGAAGGACTGAACACATAAATTGTTTAATTTTATAAGTTTACAAGAACTCAACACAGGACTAATTTTACAATGTTTATAACAAGGACTCAAAAGGAAGTACTTGCAGAGAAATGAAATTATATATCCATAGTTTGCATAAAACTTAAAACCTATGAAATGATACTATATAGCTTATGAGTACATACACCTATATTAAAACTATATAAAAATAGACTAGACACAAGTACATTAAAATCATGATTGTCATGCCGGGCTCGGTGGCTCAGCCTGTAATCCCGCGCCTTTGGGAGGCTGAGGTGAGTGGATTGCCTGAGCCTGCGGGTTCGAGACCCGCCTGGGCAGCAAGACTTCATCTTTTACAATAAATCAAAAAATCAGCTGGGCGTGGTAGCACGCGCCTGTAATTCCGGCTACTTGGAAGGCTGAGGCGGAAGGATCGCCAGAGCCCAGCAGGTCGAGGTTGCGGTGGCCGGAAGCGGCCACTGCACTCCAGTTTGGGTGACAGAGTGAGACTCCAATTCAAAAAAAAAAAAAAAAAAAAAAAAAAAAAAATCATGATTGTCATTGCCTCTGGAATGGGACAGAGTAGAAGGATGGACTCTGGGGAAGACCACAAAGGGGACTTCAACTCTCTCTAATGCTTCCTTTTATTTAAAAATATTGGAAGCAGGCCAGGTGCAGTGGTTCATGGCTGTAATTCCAGCACTTTGGGAGGTGGACATGAGAGGATTGCCTGAGCCCAGGGGTTCGAGACCAGCCTGGGCAACTTGGCAGGACCTCATCTCTACTAGAAATAAAAAAAAGTATCCGAGATGGTGACATGCACCTGTGGTTCCAGCAACCTGGCGGACTGAGGCAGAAGGATAGCCTGAGCCCAGCAAGTTGAGGCTTCAGTGGCCATGAGTGTGCCACTGGACTTGAGCCTGGGTGACAGAGTGAGACTCTGACTCAAAATAAATAAAAATATTGGAAGCAAATATGACAAAATGTTAATATTTGTTCATTCCAGGTGATGAGTGCATAATACTCATTATTTTCTGTACTTTCATTTTTTTTAACTTAAAAAATAAAGTGGCTGGGCTCGGTGGCTCAGCCTGTAATCCCAGCACTTCGGGAGGCCGAGATGAGTGGATTGCCTGAGCCTGCGGGTTCGAGACCCGCCTGGGCAACTTGACAAGACCTCATCTCTACAATAAATCAAAAAAATCAGCCAGGCGTGGTAGCGCGCACCTGTAGTTCCAGCTACTCGGAAGGCTGAGGCGGAAGGATCACCGGAGCCCAGCAGGTCGAGGCTGCGGTGGCCGGGCGTGGCCACTGCACTCCAGTCTGGGTGACAGAGTGAGACTCCAACTCAAAATAAATAAATAAAGTGACTGGTTTCAGTGTCTCATGCCTGTAATCTCAGCACTTTGGGAGGTGGAGGTAAGAGGATTGCCTGAGTCCAGGAGTTTGAGACTACTCTGGGCAACTTGGCAAGACCTTGCCTCTACAAAAAAATCAAAAACTTAGAGGGGCGTGGAGGCGCACACCTGTGGTTCCAGCTACTTGGAAAGCCAAGGTAGAAGCATCACCTGAGCCCAGCAGGTCGCGGCTGCAGTAGCTGTGAGCGTGCCACTGCACTCCAGCCTGGGTGACAGAGTAAAACTCCTACTCAAAAATAAATAAATAAATAAATAAATAAAGCAAGCTACCCAGCAAACAAAACCACCCTGTCTCCAGTCTTCTGAGTCCTTCGCCTCCTCTGCAATAAAGAGCTGCCCAAGGCATCCTCTTTCCAGTTGGAAAGCAGCTTCTAGCATCCCCTTCAATTTCTTTAGCCAACTCTGGAACTTCGAAGCCTTTTTGAGTCAAGCTTCTTGAAAAAAAATGGGTAGTTAGGCAGTGCAAAGTGTGATCTTCATCCAAATGATACCTTCCAAGTTACTACATGTCTAGGAAAAGTTAAGGAACAGCTGAAGAAGTTGTGACACTCATTACATAACAGGTTTAAACATACTTAAGAAAATCCCCAGGGAGAGAGAAGAACCAGGAGTTACATTTGATACACTGGATCTTGGGTTCTAACATGTAGATTTTAAGCTTGTTTAAGAAGAGCTATATCTTCTATTTCTTTTAGTGTTCTTACCCTCCCTCCCCGCCTCACCCTTCTACCATCACAGCATATAGAATGTCCAGTTCTCTGCAGGTAGTAAGTACTCTTTAAATGTTTGAGTCAATGAGAACATCACAATGGGTCTATTATTACATCAAAAGGGCCAGAATACCGTGGTTAGAAACCATTCCGTAGCAGGATAAGCCACAACCTCTGGAAACAGGAAAGAACTTTCAGCTTCCTAGTGAACACCTTTACTAGCATTTTCCTATATTATTTGAAAAAGAAGAACTAAAAGAAAATCACCCCGATTTTCAAAATGTTTATCAAAATGGAAAATGAGGTCGAAAATGAATCTGACTCAGAAAAAGAATTTGATGATTCTGTCATCATAAGAAGACAGCCCAGAAAGGTCTTTGATTCTCCAGTGGTTCCTAAACTTGAGATCCCAAAGACAGTAAAGGAAGTCATCGCTAAGATCGAGCAAGCACAGCTCCAGAGAGCCAGAGAGGTAGGTAGCACAGCAGAATTTTACAGCCTGCAAGTTTTCATTTAACTTTTCATGATCGGGTACTTTTTTTATTTTTTACTTTTTTTTTTTAGAAATCACATTACTAGGCCGGGCACAGAGGCTCATGCCTGTAATCCCAGCACTTTGGGAGTTGGAGACGCGAGAATTGCCTGGGCTCAGGGGTTCGAGACCAGCTTGGGTAACTTGGCGAGACCTTGTCTCTACAAGAAATAAAAAAAATTAACCAGGCATGGTGGCATGCACCTGTGGTTCCAGCTGCTTGGAAGGCTGAGGCAGAAGGATCACCTGAGCCCAGCAGGTCGAGTCTGCAGTGACTGTGAGCATGCCTCTGCACTCCAACTCAAAAAAAAAAAACCAAAAAAAAGAAACACTTTACTTTCATATTTGACTGTATTTGAGGTAACTTTGATTTCAAATGACAATTTCACGTGATTCTGATTCTATGCTCTAATTTGATATTAATCTCTTCATTTGAGAATTAATCAAGCCATTTAATAAGTAAATTATGTGCTCCTGAATGACTAAGATAGAAAAAAACTATAGCTATCACTGATATCTAATTGCAGCCAATAGTTTTCATTTGTTCCCTATTTTTATCAAACAGCTATTAACCAGAAGGAACATAGATTGCTCTGAATTTCAACTCCTTTAATTTTTATTTTTTGAGTTGGAGTCTCACTTTGTCACCCAGGCTGGAGTGCAGTGGCAATGCTCACAGCCACCGCAGCCTCAAATTGCTGGGCTCAAGCGATCCTTCCACCTCAGCCTTTCAAATAGCTGGAACCACAGGTGCACGTCACCACACCAGGCTAATTTTTTGGTGTTTTTTTTTTTTAGTTGGAGTCTCACTCTGTCACCCAGACTGGAGTGCAGTGGTCGCTCCCGGCCACCGGAGCCT
>NW_007260398.1:786416-798208 GCF_000164805.1 Carlito syrichta | reverse complement strand
TAGAGATGAGGTCTTGCTGCCCAGGCGGGTCTCGAACCCGCGGGCTCAGTCAATCCACTCACCTCAGCCTCCCAAAGATGTGGGATTACAGGCAGAGTCACCGAGCCCGGCTCAAGCTAATTTTTTTTACTTCTTGTAGAGGCAAGGTCTCACCAAGTGGCGCAGTCTGGTCGAATCCCTGAGCTCAGGCAATCCACCTCCCAAAGTGCAAATTACAGGCATGAGACACTGCACCCAACCTCCAACTCTTCTTATTCCTCCTGAACACGTCAAAGGAGAGATGCTTACTAGCTAAGAAATCCAAGGAACTGGGCACAATGGCTCACATTTGCAATCCCAGCACTTTGGGAGGCAGAGGTGAGAGGATTGCCTGAGCCCATAAGTTTGAGACCAGCCTGGGCAACTTGGTGAGACCTCATCTCTGCAATAAATCAAAAAACCAACCGGGCATGGTGGCACATGCATATAGTTCCAGCTACTTGGAAGGCTGAAGTGGAAGGATCGCCTGAGCCCAGCAGATCGAGGCTGTGGTGGCCATGAGCGTGCCACTGCGTTCCAGCCTGGGTGACAGAGACTCCTACTCAAAAGAAACAAAGAAAGAAATCCAAGGACAATAGGCAAAGAGATTAAGTAATAATCAAATAGACCCCAAACAATTATACTGCATTCTGTTCTCTCAGACAAAATATGAAAATCAGTCAGGTTAGAAGAAATTGATTAAGGAGATGTTCTTTCGTATGTTTAAGAAGAGCTAGCCGGGCTCAGTGGCTCAGTCTGTAATCCCAGCACTTTGGGAGGTTGAAGTGAGTGGATTGCCTGAGCCCACGGGTTCGAGACCTGCCTGGGCATCTTGGTGAGACCTCATCTCTACAATAAGTCAAAAAAATTAGCCGGGCGTGGTAGTACGCGGCTGTAGTTCCAGCTACTTGGAAGGCTGAGGCGGAAGGATCGCCGGAGCCCAGCAAGTCGAGGCTGCAGTGGCTGGGAGCGGCCACTGCACTCCAGTCTGGGTGACAGAGTGAGAATCCAACTCAAAAAAAAAAAAAAAAAAGAAGAGCTAAATATAGGTACTATCTCATATACTGACTTTCCCTGTTCCAACTAGCACAATAACACAGTGTTAGGCTGGGCATAGTGCCTCATACCTGCAATTCCACCACTTTGAGTAGCTGAGGCAGGAGGATTACTTGAGCCTGGGAGTTTGAGACCAGCTTAGGCAACATAGCAAGACCTTATCTCTAAAAAAAAACATTAAAATTAAAAAAAAGGTGCAGTGGTTCAAGTCTGTCATCCTAGCACTTTGGGAGGCAAAGGCAAGAGGATTGCCTGAGTCCTGGGTTAAAGACCAGCCTGAGCCGGGCTCAGTGGCTCAGCCTGTAATCCCGCGCCTTCGGGAGGCTGAGGTGAGTGGATTGCCTGAGCCCGCGGGTTTGAGACCCGCCTGGGCAGGCGAGACCTCATCTCTACAATAAGTCGAAAAAATTAGCCGGGCGTGGTAGTGCGCGGCTGTAGTTCCAGCTACTTGGAAGGCTGAGGCGGAAGGATCGCCGGAGCCTAGCAGGTCGAGGATGCGATGGCTGGGAGTGGCCACTGCACTCCAGCCTGGGTGACAGAGTGAGACTCCAACTCAAAAAAAAAAAAAAAAAATTAGCCAAGCATGGTGGTGCATGCCTGTGTTTCCAGCTTTTTGGAAGGCTGAGGTGGAAGAATCACCTGAGCCCAGCAGGAAAAGTCTGCGATGGCCATGAACATGCTACTGCATTCCAACCTGGACAACAGAGTGAGACTCCGACTCAATAAATAAACAAACAAATAAATAACACAGTATTTGATTTTAACAGCTTTATTGAGGTGTAATTGGCATACAATAAACAGTACATTTTAAAGAACATTGATACAAGCACCTGTGAAACTTCGCCATGATCAACAAAATGAACTTTTCCATCAGTCTCAAAAGTTTCGTGCCTCTTTATAATCCCTTCCCCAGCTCTTCCCTGCCCTCCACCTCAATGGAGGGCTAACCACCAATATGCTTCTGTCATTGTATATTAGTTTGCTTTTTTTAGAATTTTATATAGTGGAATCATACAGTATCTACTTTCTTCTGTCTCACGTCTTTCACTTAACATAATTATTTTGGGATTCATCCACATTTTTGCATATATGAATAGTTAATTCCTTTTTATTGCTGAGTATTTTTCCATGGCATAGACTGTTTCTGGTTTTGGCTTATTATAAATAAGTCTGCTATGAACATTCATGTACAAGTTGTTATATGGACATATGCTTTCATTTCTGTGGGATAAATAAGTTTGAAAATAGCTAGGTCTCATGGGAGTAAATGTTCAATTTTTTTTTCTTTTGGACTCAGAGTTTCACTCTATTTCCCAGATTGGAGTGCAGTGTCATGATCAGGGCTCACCACATCCTTGATCTCCTGGGCTCAGGTGATCCTTCCCCTTCAGCTTTCCAAGTAGCTGGAACTACAGGTGCATGCCACCGCACCCGGTTAAGTTTTTATTTTATTGTAGAGACAAGGTCTCGCCAACTTTCCCAGGCTGGTCTTGAACCCCTGTCCTCTCGTCTCAGCCTCCCAAAGTGCTGGGATTACAGGTGTGAGACACTATGCCTGGTCAGATATTGCTTCTCATTTCAATTTTTGATTGTTCACAACTAATGTATAGAAATAAAAGCTCTCCGCCCTGGGTTGCGGCTGCCTTCACCACTTTCAGGCTCAGCAGGCTAAAGCAAAAAAGAGAAGACGAGCCAGGTTCGTGGGTCAGCCTGTAATCCCGTTCCTTTGGGAGGCTGAGGTGAGTGGATTGCCTGTGCCCATGGGTTCGAGACCCACCTGGGCAGCGAGACCTCATCTCTACAATAAATAAAAAAAATCAGCTGGGGGTGGTAGCGCATGCCTGTAATTCTGGCTACTTGGAAGGCTGAGGTGGAAGGATCGTCAGAGCCCAGCAGGTCGAGGCTGCGGTGGCCGGAAGCAGCCACTGCACTCCAGTCTGGGCAACAGAGTGAGACTCCAACTAAAAAAAAAAAAAAAAAAAAGAGAAGACGATTTTAAAAAGAAATAAAATATATTTGTTTTGTTTTGTTTTTGACTCAGAGTCTCATTCTGTTGCCCAGGTTGGAGTACGGTGGCATGATCACAGTTCACTTAGCCTTGACTTCCTGGGTTTAGGCAATCCTTTCTGCCTCAGCATCTCCATCTTGAGATGGGACTGCAGGGGGATGCTACCATGCCTGGCTAATTTTTAATTTTTTTGTAGAGAACAGGTCTCACTATGTTGTCCAGGCTAGTCTTGAACTCCTGGGCTCAAGCAATCCTCTTGCCTCAGCCCTCCAAAGTGCTGGGATGGAACCACTACACCTGACCATAAAAATACAATAGAATTTTGCATATTGGTCTTGTATACTGAAAACTGTTTATTTGTATTCACAGATTTTTTTTGATAGATTATTTGGGATTTTTTACATTTTTTTACATTTTTTACTATAGTACTATCATGTGCTAATAAAGTCAGTTTTATTTTCCCCTTTCATATTTTTGTGCATTTTTTTTTTTTTGACTTGGAGTCTCAGGCTGGAGTGCAGTGGCACACTCAGACACCCAAGCATCAACCTACTGGGTTCTGGCAATCCTTCCGCCTCAGTCTTCCAAGTAGCTGGAACTACAGACGCGTGCTACCACACCTGGCTAATTTTTTTATATATCATAGAGACAAGGCCTCACCAAGTTGTCTGGACTGGTCTCGAAACCACAGGCTCAGGGAATCCACTTGCCTTGGCCTCCCAAAGTGCTGGGATTACAAGCTGAGCCACCGAGCCCGACCTTTGTATGCATTTAAAATAATATTTTCAGGCTTATTGAGTGGGGTAGGACCACCAATATAAAGTTGCATAGAAGTGATAATGGTCGGGCTCGGTGGCTCAGCCTATAATCCCGCGCCTTTGGGAGGCTGAGGTGAGTGGATTGCCTGAGCCCGCGGGTTCAACTTGGCGAGACCTCATCTCTACAATAAATCAACAACTAGCCGGGCGTGGTAGTGCGTGCCTGTAGTTCCAGCTACTTGGAAGGCTGAGGCGGAAGGATCGCCGGAGTCCAGCAGGTCGAGGTTGCGGTGGCTGGGAGCGGCCACTGCACTCCAGTCTTGGTGACAGAGTGAGACTCCAACTCAAAAAAAAAAAAAAAAAAAAAAAGAAGGAACCGGGTAGCATGCTGGTGGCTCATGCCTATAATCCCAGCACTTTGGGAGGCCAAGGTGAGAGGATTGCCTGAGCTCACAGGTTCAAGACTAGCCTGGGTAACTGGGTGAGACCTCATCTCTACAATAAATCAAAAAATTGGCTGAGTGTCGTGGCGCATGCCTGTAGTTCCAGCTACTTGGAAGACTGAGGAAGAAGGATCACCTGAGCCCAGCAAATGAAGGCTGCGGTGACTGTGAACATGCCACTGCACTCCAGCCTGGACGACAGAGTAAGACTCCAACTCAAAAACAAAAACAAAACAACAAAAAAGTAAGGAACCTTGGTACATTTAGATAAACAACTTCAAATCAAGCATGAGAAATGTAAGAAACCCCCATTCCCAGAGCCTTGGCCTATAACACTAAGAATAGACATTCTTGTAGCTGGGCTGGGTGGCTCAGCCTGTAATCCCGTGCCTTTGGGAGGCTGAGGTGAGTGGTTTACCTGAGCCCGCGAGTTCGAGACCCGCCTGGACAACTTGGTAAGACCTCATCTCTACAATAAATTAAAAAATTAACTGGATGTGGTAGCGCACACCTGTAGTTCCAGCTACTTGGAAGGCTGAGGTGGAAGGATCACTGGAGCCCAGTAGGTCGAGGCTGCAGTGACCGGGAGCGGCCACTGCACTCCAGTCTGGGCGACAGAGTGAGTCTCCAACTGAAAAAAAACCCCCCAAAAAACACATTCTTGCTTATTCCTGATCTAAGGGGAAGGTATTTAGTTTTCCACCGTTAAATATGATAGTGACTGCAGATTTTTTGTGGTGCTCTTTATCAGATGGGGTAAATTCTCTTCTTTTTTTTTGTTGTTGTTTTTTTTTTGTTTTGGTTAATTTTTAGAGGGTCTCCTCTGGCAGCAGGACATGTGCGGTGAGCCAAGTATGCAATTTATTTATTTATTCACTTATTTATTTATTTAAGTCGAAGTCTCACTCAGTCACCCAGGCTGGAGTGCAGTGGCACAATCACTGCCTTGACCGGCTGGGCTGAGGCCATCCTTCTGCCTCGGCCTTCCAAGAAGCTGGAAGTACAGTTACAGGTCACCACGACCATCTAATTTTTATTTATTTATTGTAGAGACCAGTTTCTACAATAGCCAGTTTCTCAGGCTAGCCTTGAATCCCTGGACTCAGGCAATCCTCTTGCCTCTGCCTCCCAAAGTGCTAGGATTACAGGCATGGGCCACCATGACCAGCTCAGAATTTGCTGTGATTTTTAATCAGGAATAGACATTGGGTTTTATTTATTTATTTGTTTGTTTGTTTATTATAGTTTGTTCAGAAGTAAATTAGAGAGAGAGAAATAGGAGATTTACCTCCTCAAGGTAGGGGAGGGGGCCAAAGCTAGGAAACATGGCCTGGCCATAACTCAAAGAGCACATGGCCATACCATAGCTTAGCAAGGCAATGGCTGCAACGGCCTGGCAGTAGCTCCAATGACTTGGCAATGACCAGGTTTTATTTACTTAAAGCTTGTACTAGGACAGGCGCGGTGGCTCATGCCTGTACTTCCAGTACTTTGGGAGGCAGAGGCAAGAGGATTGTATGAACCCAGGGATTTGAGGCCAGCCTGGGTAACTTGGTGAGATCTTCTCTTTACAGTAAATTTAAAAAGCACAGCTGGGCTCGGTGGCTCATCCTGTAATTCCACGCCTTGGGAGGCTGAGGTGAGTGGATTGCCTGAGCCTGCGGGTTCGAGACCCGTCTGGGCAACTTGGCGAGACCTCATCTCTACAATAAATCAAAAATTAGCCAGGCGTGGTAGCATGCGCCTGTAGTTCCAGCTACTCGGAAGGCTGAGGCGGAAGGATCACCGGAGCCCAGCGGGTCGAGGCTGTGGTGGCCGGAAGTGGCCACTGCACTTCAGTCTGGGTGACAGAGTGAGACTCCAAATAAAAAAAAAACAAAAAAAACAAACAAACAAAAAAGCAGCCAGGTGTGGTGGCATATGCCTGTAGTTACAGCTGCTTGAAAGACTGAGGTGAATGGATTGCCTAAGCTCAATAGGTTGACGCTGCGGTAGCCACGATTGTGCCACTGTACTCCAACCTGGACATCACAGTTTGACTCTGATTTAAAAAAAAAAAAAAAAAGACCAGGCACAATGGCTCAAGCCTGTAATCCTTGCATTTTGGGAGGCCAAGGCAAGAGGATTACCTGAGCCTACAGGTTCAAGACCAGCCTGGGCAACTTGGTGAGACCTCATCTCCACAATAAATCAAAAATTAGCCGGGCATGGTGGCATGCGTCTGTAGTTCCAGCTACTTGGAAGGCTGAGGTGGAAGGATCGCCTGAGCCCAGCAGGTCGAGGCTGCGGTGGCCATAAGTGTGCCACTGCACTCCAGCCTGGGCGACACTGAGACTCCAACTCAAAAAAAAGTTTGTACTGTATCTATTAGGACAATCACATATTTTTTCTCTTTGAATCTGTCAATATAGTGAATTACATTGATTTATGAATATTAAACAAATTTTGAATTTGGAATAAACCTATTTTACACATGATATATTACTTTTTTTTTTTGAGTTGGAGTCTCACTCTGTCACCCAGATTAGCGTGCAGTGGCCACTCCCGGACACCGCAGCCTTGACCTGTTGGGCTCCGGCGATCCTTCCGCCTCAGCCTTCCAAGAAGCTGGAACTACAGGCGCGCGCTACCACGCCCGGCTAATTCTTTGATTTGTTGTAGAGATGAGGTCTCACCAAGTTGTCCAGGTGTGTCTCGAACCCGCGGGCTCAGGCAATTCACTCACCTCAGCCTCCCAAGGCGTGGGATTACAGGCTGAGCCACCGAGCCCGGTTTATATTACTCTTTTTGTGTCTTTCTGTATTTGACGTGCTAAAACTTTTTGTTTGGTTATTTGTTTGCTTGTTTTGAGTCAGGATCTCACTCTGTCACCCAGGCTGGCTACA
Organism: Carlito syrichta; assembly: GCF_000164805.1. Classification (NCBI taxonomy): domain Eukaryota; kingdom Metazoa; phylum Chordata; class Mammalia; order Primates; family Tarsiidae; genus Carlito; species Carlito syrichta. The sequence goes on along the minus strand of NW_007260398.1, from coordinate 791,040 downwards.
GTGGCATGATCACCGCTCACTGCAGCTTCCCTAGTAGCTGAGATTACAGGCTCAATCACCATACCTGGCTGATTTGCTTAAATTTTGTAGCTGGGCTTGGTGGCTCAGCCTGTAATCCTGCACCTTTGGGAGGCTGAGGTGAGTGGATTGCTTGAGCCCGCGGGTTCGAGACCCAAAATCAAAAAATCAGCCAGGCGTGGTAGCGCATGCCTGTAATTCCGGCTACTTGGAAGGCTGAGGCGGAAGGATCGCTGGAGCCCAGCAGGTTGAGGCTGCGGTGGCCGGGAGCGGCCACTGCACTCCAGTCTGGGCGACAGAGTGAGACTCCAACTCAAAAAAAAAAAAAAAATTTTGTTAGCAGGCAATTCACTCACCTCAGCCTCCCAAGGCGTGGGATTACAGGCTGAGCCACCAAGCCCGGCTGTTAGCAATTGTTATATCTATATTTATGAGGTATGTTGGTCTGTAGTTTTCTTGTAATATCTTTTGTTTTGGCATCAGTGTAACACTAATATTAGATAATCGGGTGGAATTTCCTTCTCTAATTTTCTCTCAATAAATTGTTCTCTTACCATTAGGAAATGATTCACCACTGCTAATATACCTCGCTCTGTAATCTACTTTGTTTGTTATAAATATAGCGACTCCTGTTTTCTCTGGATGAGTACTAACATCCTTTGATTTTTTTTCTATTCTTTGCTTTTAACATATTTAAGTCTTTGTATTTATTTATTTATTTTATTTTATTTTATTTTTTGAGTTGGAGTTTCACTCTGTTGCCCCGACTGGAGTGCAGTGGCACACTCCTGGCCACCACAGCCTCGACCTGCTAGGCTCAGGCAACCCTTCCACCTCAACCTTTCGAGTAGCTGGAACTACAGGCACGTGCTACCACCAAGTTTATTTTTTCTGACTTATTGTAGAGACAAGGTCTCACCAAGTTGCCCAGGCTGTTCTCAAACCTCTGGGCTCAGGCAATCCTCTGGCCTCAGCATCCCAAAGTGCTGGGATTACAGGCCCACTGCGCCCAGCCTATTTATTTATTTTTTAGTCATAGTCTCACTCTGTTGCCCAGGCTGGAGTGCAGTGGCACACTCGTGGCCGCCGCATTCTGGACCTGCTGGGCTCAGACTATCCTGCCTCCGTCTCCCAAAGTGCTGGGATTATAGCCATGAGCCTGAGTACAATTAAAGTGAGTTTCTTATAGGAAGCATATAATTGAGTCTTTCTTTTTTAATCCAATCTGACAATCTCTCCCTTTTAACTGACTATTCCATTTGTATTTAATGTAATTATTGATATGGTTGGGCTTAAATTTACCATTTTGCTATTTGTTTTCCATATATCCCATGTGTTTTTGTTTCTGTTTTATTTTTCTATTTTCTATTGGATTGAGTAGATATAGATACTTTTTATTTATTTTATATATTTTTTTATTTTTGATTCGGAGTCTCCAGATTCAGGGTCTCACCCTGTCCCCCAGGCTAAAGTTCAGTGGCACAGCCTCAAACTCCTGGGCTCAGGTGATCCTTCCACCTCAGCCTCCTGAGTAACCAGAACTATAGGTGCGTGCCACCATGCCTGGTTAATTTTTTTTTTTTTTTTTTGTAGATACAAGGTCTCCCTCTGTTGCTAAGGCTGATCTTGAACTCCTGGGCTCAAGCAATCATCTTCCCTCAACCTCCCAAAGTGTTGGGATTACTGGCATGAACCACCACATGGGAATGGATATAGAGGGTGCAGACCAACAGTGGGGAGAACATAAATTTGGATCAGGTTGAATTTATTGGTTTGGGCTCATTAGGCAGAGATTCTGCATTTAGTGCTGCAGCTTGGGAAGTTAGAAAATGTGTTTGGTAGACTAAAACATGAACTGAAAGATGGCCCATAGTTAGTTAGAAATGCCATATTTGCCTTGATTTAGTATAGAGAAGGGGTAGGCTGGGTGCGGTAGCTCACACCTATAATTCCAGCACTTTGGGAGGCCGAGGTGAGAGATTTGGATGAACCCACAGTTTCAAGACCAGCCTGGGCAACTCAGGGAGACCTCACCTCATCTCTCCAATAAATCAAAAAATTAGCTGGGCATGGTGGTGTGTGCCTATAGTTCTAGCTACTTGGAAGGTTGAGGCAGAAGGATCACTTGAGCCCAGCAGGTCAAGGCTGTGGTGGCCATGAGCATGCCACTGCACTTCAGCCTGGGTGACAGAGTGAGACTCCAATTCAAAAAAATATAGAGAGAGAGAGGAAGGGATTCAAAGACTTAGGAAGTTTGAAATGTTAGAGCAGATTTGTCACTTAAGACCTACTCAGCCGGGCTCGGTGGCTCAGCCTGTAATCCTGCGCCTTTGGGAGGCTGAGGTGAGTGGATTGCCTGAGCCCACAGGTTCAAGACCCTCCTGGGCAGTGAGACCTCATCTCTACAATAAATCAAAAAATTAGCTGGGCGTGGTAGCGCATGCCTGTAATTCTGGCTACTTGGAAAGGTCGAGGCTACGGTGGCCGGGAGCAGCCACTGCACTCCAGTCTGGGCAACAGAGAGACTCCAACTCAAAAAAAAAAAAAAGACCTACTCACCTACCCTAGGAAGGCCCAGAAGCATATCCTTCACCAATAGTATGGGAAAAAAAATTGTGAAGAGAGCCCTGGTATCTTTGAAGAGCTCGCGATTACTCTTTTCTACGGTCTAGACTAATTGGGCACTGCAGTCACTGATTTGAGAAACCCCACTGGTGGTGGCACTCGACCTCAAAGGCACGGTGAGTGTGGTTACCATAATCGACAACAATCAGTTTGTTGATCATGGTATCTCCAGAAGTAAATAGATAGGAAGCCTACTAAATTTTTTTTTTTTTTGGACCCTGAGTCTCACTCTGTTTCCCAGTGGCACGCTCACAGTCATCACAGCCTTGACCTTCTGGGCTCAGTTGATCCTTCCACCTCGGCCTTCCAAGTAGCTGGAACTACAGGCACACACTACCACGCCCGACTAATTTTTTTGATTTATTGTAGAGATGAGGTTTAGCCATGTTGACCTGGCTGGTCTTGAACCCATGGGCTCATGTAATCCTTTCACCTCGGTCTCCCAAAGTGCTGGGATTATAGGCATGAGTCATTGTGCCCAGTACTAAATTCTTACTTGATTTGTATAAGCAGAAAAATTCTAGGTCCAGTGAACAACGGTCTAACCCGAATATAAAACCAGAGAGTCACAGCTCATCTATCAGTTCCCAGACTTGAGCCAGTTTACAGACTTAGAACACCTTGAAAGAAGAGGAAGCCAAGTTTCTTTGAAGAAGAACACATAAATACTGCCAGAAATTTATACTGTTAGTCTTTCTCTTGGCCTTTCCCAAAGAGACCTATGAGCTTGTACCAGGGTAACTGTGCATTGCAAAAAAGGCAATAATAAGACTTTTCAGGTACTATGGAACATTGGCTCTGAGCTGACATTAATTGCAGGAGACCTAAAATATCGTTACAGTCCACTAATGAGAGTAGGGACTTACAGAGATAAGGTAATCAATAGACTTTTAGCTCAGGCCTATCTCACAGTGAATCCAGTGTGTCCTCAAACCCATTCTGTGGTTTTTCCCCAAGTTTCAGAATGCATAATTGGAATAGATATACTCAGCAACTGGCAGAATCCCTACATGGGTTCTGTGACCTGTGGAACAAGGGCTATTATGGTGGGAAATGTCAAGCAATAGCCACTAAAATTGCTTCTACCTAGGAATATAGTAAACCAAAAGCAACACCACATTTCTGGAGGAATTAGAGCCATCATCAAGGACTTGAAAAATATAGCAGTGGTGATTTCCACCAGCTTCCCACTTAACTTGCCTATTTGGCCTGTGAGGAAGATGGATTTTGGAGAGTGACCATGGATTATTGTAAACTTCACCGTGTGGCAACTCCAAATGCAGCTTCTATAACAGATGAGGTTTCATTGATTGAGCAAATTTCTTGGTATGCAGCTATTCTTCCAACTGTCCAGTAAGGCCCAGCAGCAGTTTGCTTTCAGTTGGCAAGACCAGCAATATACCTTCTCCTACCTCAGCAGTATATCAACTCTCCATCTTGGTAAATTTCACTGGTGAAACCATCTAGCGCAGGAATTTTCTTGGTTGGGAGGTCTTTTATTACTGATTCATTCTCCTTACTAGCTAAGGTCTGTTCCAATCTTGTTTCTTTGTTACTTGGTATAGGTAGCATTTGTGTTTATAGGAATTTTTCCATTTCATCTAGCTTATCCAATTTGGTAGCATACATTCCATAATACCCTCTTATTAATATAATTATTTTTATTTCTGTAGAATTGACGATAATGTCTTCATTTTCATTTTTGATTTTGTTAGTAAGTTGAGTCTTTTCTTTTTTTCTTACTCAAGCTAGCTAAAGATTTGCCAGTTTTGCTGTTTTTGTTTTTGTTTTTTTGAGTTGGAGTCTCACTCTGTTGCTCAGACTAGAGAGCAGTGGCCATTCCCAGCCACTGCAGCCTCGACCTGCTGGGCTCCGGCGATCCTTTCTCCTCAGCCTTCCGAGTAGCTGGAATTACAGGCACGCGCTACCACGCCCAGCTGATTTTTTTGATTTACTGTAGAGATGAGGTCTCGCCAAGTTG
>NW_007260398.1:783341-786151 GCF_000164805.1 Carlito syrichta | reverse complement strand
TTTTTTTTTTTTTGAGTAGGAGTCTCACTCTGTGACCCAAGCTGGAGGGCAGTGGCACTCCCAGTCACTGCAGTCTGAACCTGCTGGGCTCAGGCGATCTTTTTCCTCAACCTTCCAAGTAGCTGGAACTATAGGCACACACTACCACGCCCGGCTAATTTTTTGAATTATTTTAGAGATGAGGTCTCACCAAGATGCCCAGGCGGGTCTCGAACCCAGCAATCCACTCACCTCAGCCTCCCAAAGGCGCGGGATTACAGGCTGAGCCACCGAGCCCGGCTCTTTCTTCTTTTTTGATGTCAGTTTTTTCCCCTATAAATTTTCTTCTTAGCGTTGCTTTCACTGCATTTCATAAGTTTTGTTATATTGCACTTTTAATGTAATCTCTAAATATTTCCTAATTTTCCTTTTGATTTCTTCTTTGATTCATTTGTTGTTTAAGACTTTGTCAGTTGCTGTAATTCCAGCACTTTGGGAGGTGGAGGTAAGAGAATTGCCTGAGCCCACAAGTTCGAGACCAGCCTGGGCATCTTGGTGAGACCTCATCTCTACAATAAATCAAAAAATTAGCCAGGTGTGGTGGTGTGCACCTTTAGTTCCAGCTACTTGGAAGGCTGAGGTGAAAGGATCGCCTGAGCCCAGCAGGTCGAGGCTGTGATAGCGGTGAGCATGCCACCATACTCCAGCCTGGGCGACAGAGTGAGACTCTGAACCAAAAAAAAAAGAATGTTAATTTTCACGTATTTGTGAATTTTCTAGTTTTCTGTCTGTTATTGATTTCTAACTTCATCTCATCGTGGTTAGAAAAGACACTTTGTATGACATTTATCTCTAAATATATCCAGAGTTGTTTTGTGGTATCACGTATGGTCTAGTGTGGAGAATGTCACATGTATACTTGAGAAGAACATGGATTCTGTTATTGTTTGATGGAGCGTTGTGTAATATGTCTGTTACACCTAGGTGGTCTAATGTGTGAAAGTCCTGTTTCCTTACTTACCTTCTGTCTGGTTGTTCTATCCCTTATTGAAAGTGATGTGTTGAAGTCTCCCACTGTTATTTTACAATTATCTATTTCTCCCTTTGATTTTGTTTCTTATATTTTGAGAGTCTGTATTTAGGTATATACATATTTATAATTATTATTTCTTCTTGTTCTGTTGTACCTTTTATTAATATATATGTACTATCCTTCTATATCTCTTTTAACTTTTTTAGTTTAAAGCCTATTTTTTGTGATACTAATATACCCACCAAGTTCTCTTTTGGTTATAAAAATTTGCATATTTTCCATCCTTCCATTTTCAACCTCTTTGTGTTTTTGCATCTTAAGTAAGTCTCTTATAGACAGCATATAGTTATATCATGAGTTATTGTTGTTTTTCTTTCCTTCTTTCTTTTCTGAAACAGGGTCTCACTCTATCATCCAGGCTGGAGTGCAGTGGCATCATCATAGCTCACTGGAACTCCTGGGCTAAAGCAATCCTCCCACTTCAGCCTCCTAAGTAGCTGAGACCACCAGCAAGTACCACTATGCCCAGGGTACTTTTTTTTTCTTTCTTTTGTAGAGACAAACTCTTGCTATGTTGTCTAGGCTGATCTTGAACTCTTGGCCTCAAGCAGTCTTCCCATTTCACCTCCCAAAGTTCTGGGATTACAGGTGTGAGCCACTGTGCCTGGCCTTCTTGTTGTTTTTTATGGTTTATTTGTTTTTTGTTTTTTGAATTGGAATCTCACTCCGTCACCCAGACTGGAGTTCAGTGGCCACTCCCGGCCAACGCAGCCTCGACCTGCTGGGCTCCAGTGATCCTTCTGCCTCAGCCTTCCAAGTAGCTGGAACTACAGGTGTGCGCTACCATGCCCAGCTAATTTTTTGATTTACTGTAGAGCTGAGGTCTCACCAAGTTGTCCAAGCCAATCTCGAACCCGCGGGCTCAGGCATTCCACTCACCTCAGCCTCCCAAGGCACTGGATTACAGGCTGAGCCACTGAGCCCAGCTTTTCCTGTTGTTTTTTAAATCCGTTCTTCCAAGTCCTGTCTTTTGATAGGCTAGTTTAATCCATTTACATTTAAAGTAATTAATGATAAAGAAAGACAGGCTTTTGCCTAAATGCCTTACTTTTTTTTTTTTTTGTCACTCATTTTCTGCATCACTATGGTCATTTGGTTTTCAGTTCATTTTTGGTCATGTTGGTCTGTAGTTATTTTCTTTTTGTTTCCATGATGATTGCATGTAACATCCTAAAACTGTGTTATTCTAATTTGAATTTATACAAGTTTAACTTCATTAACACATGACAATTCTACTCCTACACAGTACCATCTCCACCTCATTTTAATTACTGATGTTACAAATTACATCTTTATACATTATGTGCCCCATAATATAGACTAATGATTTTTAATGCATTTGTCTTTTCAATCATGTAGAAAATAAGAAGTGAAGTTACAAACCAAACTACAATAATACTAGCTTTTAATCATTGCTTATGTGTTTACCTTTACTATAGATTTTAATTTATTCATATAGCTTCAAGTTATTGCCTAACATTCCTTCATTTTAAATTAAAGGACTGTCTTGGCATTTCTTTCAGGTAGGTCTGGTGACATCATATTCTCTCAGCTTTTGTTTATCTGGTAATATCTTAATTTCTCCCTTGACAGTTTTTTTGTTTTGTTTTGCTTTCCCCCAGCACTTTGATACATCAATCCACTGACTTCTGGTCTCCAAGATTCCTGTTAAGAATTCTACTGATAGCCGGGCTCGGTGGCTCAGCCTGTAATCCCGCGCCTTTGGGAGGCTGAGGTG
>NW_007260398.1:779865-782892 GCF_000164805.1 Carlito syrichta | reverse complement strand
CACTGTACTCCAGTCTGGGTGACAGAGTGAGACTCCAACTCAAAAAAAAAAAAAAGAATTCTACTGATAATCTTATCGAGAATCCAGCCGGGTGGTGACTCATGCCTGTAATCCCAGCACACCCTGCTAATTCTTTTTCTTTTTTTTTTAATCGTAGAGAGGCGGCACGCTCACGACCACCACAGCCTCGACCTGTTGGGCTCAGGTGGTCCACCTCAGCCTTCCAAGTAGCTGGAACCATAGGCATGTGCCACCACACCTGGCTATATTTTTAATTTATTGTAAAGACAAAGTCTCACTATGTTGCTCAGGCTGGTCTCGAACCCCTGAGCTGATCCTTTCGCCTCCACCTCCAAAGTGCTGGGATTACAGGTGTGAACCATTGCACCCAGTCAATTTTTGCAGTTTTTGTAGAGACGAGATTTCACCATGTTGCCTAGACCAGTCTTGAACTCTTGGGTTCAAGCAATCCTCCTACCTCAGTCTCCCAAAGTGCTGGGATTATAGGTGTGAGCCACTGTGCCCAGCCATTTTCCATTTTCAATCTTTTTTCTCTCTGTTCCTCAAACTTGATATATATATATATTTTTAAACTGTAATCAATTTATTAAAATAGTTGTCTTAAGCGTCTGCAATGGTGGCTTCAACCTGAACTTCTGGAAGTAACCCGTTTAACACCTTGGAAGGAATGTGTAAGTCAATGGTTTGCTTGTGGCTTCTCATATGGAAGTGATTCCATGTCTTAGAACCTTTACCACAAGGAATTTCTCTGGTAGTGATTCTCAGAGTCTTGATAGGCATCTGAACTGATCCTTTCACTTTGAGATTCTTTTCTTTCATGCCCTTAATCAAGTCATCACATCTTCTCCAGGGATTTTACATTGCAGCTGGCTAGGGGAATTCTAACTTGGTCAAACGCCATCTCTGGCTCCATAGGTGTTTTTCTGGTGTCTTTAAAAGCCATGGTGCCAGGCGTGGTGGCTCACACCTGCAATCCCAGTACTTTGGGAGGCTGAGATGAGAGGGTTGCCTGAACCCACGAGTTCAAGACCAGCCTGGGTGACTTGGTGAGACCTCATCTCTACAATAAATCAAAACCTAGCCGGGCATCATGGCGCAAGCCTGTAGCTCCAGCTACTTAGAAGGCTGACGCAGAAGGATTGCCTGAGCCCAGCAGGTCAAGGCTGTAGTGGCCGTGAGCGTGCCACTGCACTCCAGCCTGGACAACAGAGTGAGACTTCAACTAAAATAATAATAATAATAATAATAATGATAATAGTAATAAACTGTGAAAACCAAGCAGTATTTGCAATCATCCAAAACTGAATACAAATACTAACAACAGAAACTAATTGTATATAAATAAAGGGTATCATGCAATAGATATTTTTTGTGTGTGCTTTAGTTTTGTTACTTAACTGTAGCTCCTGGAGATTACTTCACAGCAACTCATAGAGATCGTCTTTATTCTTTTTTATAGCTGTATAATAATCCATTATATAGTTAAACCATAGCTAATTCAACCACTCCCTTATCTATAAGACTTTAGGTTGTTTCCAGTACTTCATAACTACAAACAATGCTGCAGTGTTATGCATATGTATTTTCATATGATTAATGGTATAACTTCAAGGTAGATGCCTAGAAGTGGGATTGCTGGATTCAGTCATAAGTGCATGTGTAGTTGTTTTAGGTATTGACAAATTTTCTTCCAGCAAAGTTGTACCAGTTTGCATTTCCAGCAGCAATATAGTTTGTAAATGTTTGCTCCTAATCTGTTTGACTTTTTATTTTCATAACAATATCCTTCAAAGAACAAAAGTCTTAAATTTTTGTGAAATCCACTATATCATTTTTTTTTTTAATTGATTGCACCTTCATTGTCATATTTAAGATATTGCTGCCTAACTCAAGGTCATGAATATCTTTTCAATGTTTTCTTCTAGAAATTTTACAGTGTTAAGTTTTATATTAAGGTCTATGATTCATTTGACTTTTTTTTTTGCACATTGTACAGAATTTGGATAAAAGCTCTCTTTTTACTTTTGGTGTGTAGATATTCAATCATTTGAACACCACTTTTTTTTGTCAGAGTCTCACTCTGTCACCCAGACTGGAGTGCAGTGTCATGCTCATGGCCACCACAGCCTCGACCTGCTAGACTCAGGTGACCCTTCCAAGTAGCTGAAACTACAGGCATGCACCACTATGCCTGGCTAATTTTTTGATTTATTGTAGAGATGAGGTCTCGCCAAGTTGCCCAGGCTGGTCTCGAACCCATGGGCTCAGGCAATCCTCTCACTTCGGTCTCCCAAAGTGCTGTGATTACAGGTGTGAGCCACTGTGCCTGGCTTCAACATCACATGTTTAAAAGACCATCCTTTCTCTACTGAAACGCACTTGCATCTCTATCAAAAATTAACTGACCAAGCCGGGCTTGGTGGCTCAGCCTGTAATCCCGTGTCTTTGGGAGGCTGAGGCGAGTGGATTGCCTGAGCCTACGGGTTTGAGACCCGCCTGGGCAGCGAGACCTCATCTCTACAATAAATCAAAAAATTAGCCAGGCATAGTGGTGCATGCCTGTAGTTTCAGCTACTTGGAAGGGTCACCTGAGTCTAGCAGGTCGAGGCTATGGTGGCCATGAGCATGACACTGCACTCCAGTCTGGGTGACAGAGTGAGACTCCAACTCAAAAAAAAAAAAAAGAGGAGAGAGAGAGAGACATGTCAGAGCTGGCATGGGCACAAGAAACCACTATCTCAGTCTCAAAGGAGTTTGAGCATTACTTCCCAGCCACAGAAAACTTCCAGAACTGGGAGGGAATGGATTCACGACCCATTTGTGGATAAGCCAGGCAAATCGACTTTGTCCATGCTAGCAGAGGATCAACTGCTTGAGATCACAAACAGCGGTGGCCTTAAAAGTATGTTTGAGCCGAGCTTGGTGGCTCAGCCTGTAATCCTGCGCCTTTGGGAGGCTGAGGTGAGTGGATTGCCTGAGCCCGCGGGTTCGAGACCCGCCCGGGCA
>NW_007260398.1:777265-779845 GCF_000164805.1 Carlito syrichta | reverse complement strand
TGGGCGACAGAGTGAGACTCCAACTAAAAAAAAAAAAAGTATGTTTGAGACAATTTTAGGTCTCCATACATTCTGGCTTAAAGTCAAGATGGAATATCCTGAGATTGCCACAAAAGCACTGAGAAGCCCGCTTCCATAGCCAACATTCTATTTTTGTGAAGCTGGATTTTCTGCAGTGACAGTAACCAAAACTAGATTACAGAGTAGACTGGACATAATCAACACACTTTGGGTGTCCCTGTCTCCCATTCCCCCCAGATGGTACTGTCTAGTTGCAGGAAAACAAGCTCAGGGCTCCCACTAATTCTGCATTATGATGAGTTGTATAATATAATAGACCTCTGTTCTAGTTGTTTCTAATGATATATTTGTCTATCATTACTCCTATATCATATTGTCTTGATGATTATAGTTCTCATCCCCTCCCCCTTCACTACTCAATTGCCAAAGGGCGTTTTCCTTCCTTGTGGCTTTTTTTCCCCTCTACCAGAAGACTGCCCCTTTAAATCATGTCCCTTTAAATAGAATTTTGTGCCTGGCCCTTTATATGACGCCTGTCTCTTTAAATCCTGTATCTGGAAAAAGCATCTGCCTCTCTAAAACCTAGGTTTGACTCTGTATGGTAGCTGATCTTCCAGGACTTGTGAACTTTGGAATTTCTTCTGTGAAGTTTATAGTCTGATCTACCCAATTACTTTTTGTTTTAGTATTTTCAGACATGAGGTGAATTTAATTTGTCTTGTGATTTCTTCAGTTCACTCTCAGGCCCCTTTGCTAGTTTCCATCTTCTGTCTCCCCTGTATATTTTCGTTAGTTTCCCCTTGTTCTGTGGTAGGGCAGGGATGGAGTGGAAATATGTGGAACTGGGTCCCAGGGATTTTTTTTCTTTGCTCTCTCTTTGCTTAGAGTTATCTTGTATTTTTAGCATTCTCTTTTTTTTTTTTATAAAAAGATGACTGTTTTTTAAGATAATACTTTTATTTCCAAAACTCCAAATCTGTTTCTTTTTCTTTTTCTTTTCCTTTGAGTTGGAGTCTTACTCTGTCACCTAGGCTGGAGTGCAGTGGCACATTCATGGCCACCACATCCTCAACCTGCTGGACTCTGGTGATCCTACCACCTCAGCCTTCCAAGTAGCTGGAACCACAGGCGCACCACCACATCTGGCTAATTTTTTGATTTATTGTAGAGATGAGATCTCACCAAACTGTCCAGGCTGGTCTTGAACCCCTGGGCTCAGGCAATTCTCTTGCTTCTGCCTCCCAAAGTACTGGGATTACTGGCATGAGCCACCGCACCCAACACATTCTCTGTCTTTAAGTGATGTTGAATGTGTATATTTGCATAGAATTTTCATAGCTGTCATGTTATTTCACATCCTTTGGGGAGATTTTGAGAGGTCGTTGACTACCCAGCCTCTATTGTTTGCAGCTATACAGAAGTCCCCAAACAATTTTTTAAAGTGATTGTACCAATTAGGCTCCTGCCAACAGTCTGTAAGTATGGCACTACTCTGTATCATTGATATTCCATTAGCCATTCTAATGGGTATTTGATGGTATCTGATTATGATTTTAATTTGCATTGCAGTGATTACTAATCAAACTGAACACATTTTCACATTATTCTTGGTCATTCGGGTATCCTCTTTGTTGGAAGCACTATTCAAGTCTATTAACTAGCTTTTCTGTTGGGTTGTATTGATTTGTTTTGATTTGTTTCTGAGTTGGGGTCTCTCTACCACACAGGCTGGAGTGAAGTGGCACACTCAAGGCTCACCACAGCCTGGACCTCTTGGGCTCAGGCAATCCTTCTCTCTCAGCTTTCTGAGTAGCTGGGACTACAGGTGTGTGCTGCCACGCCCATTGTGGCCAGCTAATTTTCTGATCTTTTGTAAAGACAGGGTCTCACTATGTTGCCCAGGCTGGTCTCAAACTCTTGCGTTTCTGTAATCCTCCTGCCTCAACCCAAAGTGGTGGGATTATAGGTGTGAGCCACCACTCCTGGCTTCTGCTCATTTTAATAGACTTTTATTCCTTAGGCATATTTTGATCATTTTTTAATGTATTTAAACATGGCAAATGAGCTTAAATTCTAAATCTGATCATTTAGAAAACCCAGTGTAGGCTGAGCATGGATAGTTCACACCTGTAATCCCAGCATTTTGGGAGACCAAGGCTGAAGGATTGCTTGAGCCCAGGAGTTCAAGACCAGCCTGAGCACATAGCAAAACCAACCTAGGCAATATAGTGCTACCTCATCTCTATATAAAAAAAAACAAAACTGGGCATGGTGGCACTCACTTGTAGTGCCAGCTGCTTGGAGGCTGAGATGGATCCCCTGAGCCTAGGAGGTTGAGACTGTGGTGGGCCATGATTGTGCCACTACACTCCAGCCTGGGCATCAGAGTGAGACCCCCAACTCAAAAAGAAGTGTTTGTGGGTATGATTTCTAAGATTTTTGTTTATGCTGAACTTAATCATTTTAGGCTACTTTTCCTCTAAAAATACTTTCAGTATTGTTTTTTTTTATTTTTTTGAGTTGGAGTCTCACTCTGTCGCCCAGACTGGAGTGCAGTGG
>NW_007260398.1:776087-776715 GCF_000164805.1 Carlito syrichta | reverse complement strand
AGTCTGGGTGACAGAGTGAGACTCCAACTCAAAAAATAAAAAATAAAAATAAAATAAAATGATCTCCAGACAGGATTTGTGTTTGCTTCTGGCAAGATTCCTTGGGGCTATAGTATATTGTGACCACTATAAAATTTCAGCTTGAGTTTTTGGAAGATGCAGAAGGAATTATGAATTCAGGTCCCAAACTCATGTGAGTGGCAAGCTCAAAGAATATTTTTCTTTTCTTCTCCATCTTCCAAATCCAAGACCAAACCAGTAAGTTTCTTATTTTATTTTATTAATTTAAAAAATTTTTTAAATATTTTTATTTTAAAGATGTGGGGTACAATTCAGGATTAGGTATTAGACATCGTAGCCAGGTTCAGTGGCTCATGCCTGTAAGCCCAGCACTTTGGGAAGTGGAGGCAAGAGGATTACCTGAGCTCAGGGGTTCAAGACCATCCTGAACAACATGGTGAGACCTCTCTCTTCAATAAATCAAAAAATTAGCCGGGCGTGGCAGCACATGCCTGTGTTTCCAGTTACTTGGAAGGCTGAGGTGGAAGGATCACCTGAGCCCAGCAGGTGGAGGCTGTGGTGGCCATGAGCATGTCACTGCACTCCAGCCTGGGTGACAGAGTGAGAC
>NW_007260398.1:758974-775732 GCF_000164805.1 Carlito syrichta | reverse complement strand
CGCCTGGGCAGCGAGACTCATCTCTACAATAAATTTAAAAATCAGCCGGGCATGGTAGCTCATGCCTGTAATTCTGGCTACTCGGAAGGCTGAGGCGGAAGGATCGCGGGAGCCCAGCAGGTCCAGGCTGCGGAGGCCGGGCGCGGCCACTGCACTCCAGTCTGGGCGACAGAGTGAGACTCCAACTCAAAAAAAAAAAAAAAAAAAATCAAAAACTAGCAGACATCGTACAGGTAACACAAAGTTTCTTTATCAATACCTTTTCCAGTTTTGGGTGGAAGGATCTAGTTCATGTACTTAGAGTATTGCCTGTTAAAGGTCCAAGGAGAGTTCTCTGTTCTGACTTCCCACCTTGTTTGAACCCCAGGCTTGTTTCTTGTTTCAGCAAGCTTGTGGCTAGTTAAAAATCAAGCTCTAATCTCTACATTGTAAACAAAATTCCATTCCGGGCCAGGCATGGTGGCTCAGGCCTGTAATCCCAGCACTTCAAGAAGCCAAGGCGGAAGGATTACTTGAGCCCAGGAGTTCAAGACCAGTCTGGGTAATATAGTAAGACCTTGTCTCTACAAAAAAAAAAATAAATAAATTAGCCGAGCTTGGTGGTGTGTGCTTGTAGTCCCAACTACCCAGGAGGCTAAAGCACAAGGTTGCAGAGATCTGTGATCTCACTACTGCACTCCAGCCTGGGTGACAAAGCGAGATCCTGTCTCTCAAAAACAAAACAAAACAATGAACAGGAAGATTTGAAAAATAACCAAATAGCTGGGCATGTTGGCTCATGCCTATAATCCCAGCACTTTGGGAGGCAGAAGTGAGAGGATTTCCTGAGCCCAGGAATTCAAGACCAGCCTAAGCAACATGGTGCGATCTCATCTCTACAATAATTCAAAAAATTAGCGGGGCGTGGTGGCATGAGCCTGTAGTTCCAGTTACTTGGAAAGTTGAGGTTGAGGATTGCCTGGGCCCAGCAGGTCGAGGCTGTGGTGGCCATGAATGTGCCACTGCTCTCCAGCCTGGGCGACAGAGGGAGACTCCAACACACACACACACACACACACACACACAAAGAACCAAATAGAATTTCTAGGCATAAAATATTAAAATTACAAACTTAATAAGTTATTTATCAAATTAGACAAAAATTGAAGAAAGAACTAATGAAATGAGTGAAAAGTCTGAAGAAAGTATTAGCTGGGTTCGGTGGCTCAGCCTGTAATCCCGTGCTTTGGGAGGCTGAGGTGAGTAGATTGCCTGAGACCGCTGGTTCGAGACCCACCCGGGTAACTTGACTAAAAAAAAAAAAACCGGTTCTCACATTTGAGAATACCAAAGAATTTCAAGGAAAATAACAAAAATTAAATCCATACTTAAGTACAGAATAGTGAGGCTACAGAAAACAAAGATACAGATTGCATCTTAAAAGCAGCCAGAAGGTCCGGCATGCTGGCTCTCACCTATAATCCCAACACTTTGGGAGACGGAGGCAAGAGGATTGCCTGAACCCTTGGGTTCAAGACCAGCCTGAGCAACTTGGTGAGTCCTCGTCTGTATGATAAATAAAAAAAATTAGCTGGGTGTGGTGGTGCACGCCTTGTAGTTCCAGCTACTTGGCAGACTGAGGCAGAAGAATTGCCTGATCCCAGCAGGTTGAGGTGGTGGTTACCATGAACTCCAGCCTGGGCAACAGAGTGACACTCTGACTCAAAAAAGAAAAAAACAAAAACCCAAAAACAAAAAAAAAAAGCAGCCAGAAAACAAAGCTAGATTCCCACAAACCAATGACATCTATACTTTCAGCGACCTCCTCAATAGTCGCAATGGAAACCAAAGACAATGGAACAACAGCATCAAAGTTTTGCGAGTAAATAACTCTCAACCTAGAATTGCATATCCAGCAAGATTATCTTTCAAGTATGAGAGTGAAATAATAACTTTCAGAAAATCAGCAACTTACAGCAAAATCAGCAACGTAGAGCCTTTACTACTGACAGACCCTCACAAAAGGACACTGTGAAGGATGATCTCAAGGAAGAAGAAAAGTAACCACTGAGCAAAATTGCTGAAACCCAGGAGTTTGGGAGTAACCTGGCAACAGAGTAAGACCTAGTCTCACAGAAAAAGTCTAATATGAAAGAAGATATAGTAAAAATGTAAAACTGCAAATGTAAAGAAATTCAGTATAAAAAACAATAACAGTAAAATAATAATAATAATGTATAATTTGTGAGGTTTTACAAAAAATAGAAATAAAATACTGGACACCAATAGAATGCTAAAAGGAAAGTGATCAGTTAAGGCATTTAGATACTTGAACTGTTCTCGATGAGTATAATATCGATTTATTTTAGAATGGGTTAATTTATAGATGTTGAAATTTCTAAGGAACAATTACTCAAAGAAAGGAATAATTGAAACCTTTAGTCTTTTTCCATACAGGCAAAAAAAAAAAAAAAAAAAAAGGAGAGAGAGAAGAGGAAAAAAATCAACATAAAAGGCCACAAGAAGGGAGAAAAGAATCAGAAAAATAAGTATTTTTCATTTCTCTTTTTGTATTTCATTTTATTTTTACCCAATAACAGCAGAAAAGTAAAATAGTCTAACCAATATTATTTAATGCTTTCCAATATTTCTTTTTTTTTTTGAGTTGGAGTCTCACTCTGTCGCCCAGACTGGAGTGCAGTGGCCGTTCCCAGCCACCGCAGCCTCGACCTGCTGGGCTTTGGCGATCCTTCCACCTCAGCCTTCCAAGTAGCTGGAACTACAGGCACGCACTACCACAAATGGCTAATTTTTTTGATTTATTGTAGAGATGAGGGCTCGCCAAGCTGCCCAGGTGGGTCTTGAATCCACGGGCTCAGGCAATCCACTCACCTCAGCCTCCCAAAGCGCTGGGATTACAGGCTGAGCCACCCGAGCCCGGCTCATGACACAGTTTTAAATCAGGGTCTTTGCAGACTGGAATTGATCTAAATAGCTAAATAAATTTCAGTCCATCCATTCAGCCAAAACCAAGGAAGCATTAAAAACAACAGGTGATGCTACAATAAGAAACATTCTGAGATGTACTCATACAAAAAGAGAAGCAGAAGTCCAAATGCAGTGGCTCAATGCCTGTAATGCCAGCACTTTGGGAGGCTGAGGTGGAGTTCAAGAGCAGCCTGGGCAACATATTAGGACCCCATCTCCACAAAAAAAAATTTTTTTAATTAGGCAGGCGTGGTAGCATCTGCAGTCCCAGCTATTTGGGAGACTGAGGTAGGAGGACTGCCTGTACCCAGAAGATCAAAGCTGTGGTGAGCCGTTAATTGTGCCACTGGACTCCAGTCTGGGTGTCAGAGTGAGAATTCAACTCAAAAGAGGCAGAAACTATTTTTACATTATGCTATAATTTGAGTAAATGTGATGATAAACATATATGCAATATATATACATATATATAGTCAAAATTGTTTAACATAGTCTCTTTTTTTTTTTAAGAGAGAGAGTCTTGCTCTGTTGCCCAGGTTGTGGATCAACTTCCTGCCTCAGCCTCCTGAGCATCTGAGAACACAGCTGTGCACCATCACACCCGGCTAGCA
The DNA here is from genome assembly GCF_000164805.1 of Carlito syrichta. NCBI lineage: Eukaryota > Metazoa > Chordata > Mammalia > Primates > Tarsiidae > Carlito > Carlito syrichta. The sequence goes on along the minus strand of NW_007260398.1, from coordinate 772,154 downwards.
TACGGATAATTGAAGAACATGAAACACTGGGTGGCAGGATGGGTTTTTGCTGTATGTCCTTCTGTAATTTTTGAATTCTGAGTCATGTGAAGACATTATTTATTCAAATATGAGTGAAGTGCAAAACTCATCACAAGCAACCCATCTTGAGTTGTTAGACTATGCTGGGACATTCCCCAAATGCTGCCTGGGGTAGCAATCTACACGTTAGGTCAGAGGCTATCTACGGCCACGGGCTGCTGTCTGAATGCAGTTTTAGAATAGGGGTATGTTGCAGGGAAGTGTGGTTTCTGGCTGCTCCTAAAGAACCCGCAGCAGATCTGGCTGCCTTAAGCCAAGGGGCAACAAAAGGGCAAAGAGCTGCAATTTGCCCCAATCTCCACCACTCCCAACAGTCTTCCTGGCATGCTGTGTTTCTCTTAGAGCTGAGCCATATTTCTCGGCACTATGTACCCAGCAAAAGTGAGCAGGTGCAGATCAAGAGGGTTGCATGCATGTGAAGAACAATGGCAGGTAGGATACTGTTTGGGAGGGGGCAGATGCTACCCGAGACTGGCAGACAAAGTCTGTGATGGGTCCCAGCCTATGCTTCCTACCATGTGGTGAATAGACCCGCAGGTTGATGGGCACTGGGGAGATGCCTTTGTTGGTCCCCGTGACCCTGTCGGTCTCTGCTTCGATCTCCTGTCGGACTTCATCAAAGTCTGTAAACTTTTTGGATTTGCAGTGCAAAAACTCAGCATATTCTGAAAAGAGAAGAGAGAGAGTCGAAATGAGAAAAAGATGTGGTCTTGTTATAGAGGGGAGCAGATGGCTTCTGGGACAAGGGCATTGTTAAGTAGAGAAATTAAAGAATCAGTCAGTCACCCTAGGAATTTGGCACCAAGAGATTCATTCCTGTGACAAGTACTTGAGGGTGAGGGAGCTCCTACAACTGAGTCCCCTTCCAGATGTGGGAGATTCTACAGATGACAATACTGGCTAAGACTCAGCACATGAAAAAGACATTCTCATGCACATTTTGCAAACCTCATATCATGACATATTATGAGTAAAAAAAAAAAAACATCAGGCGGCTGTGACTGGTGTTGATTCTTTATGCTGGTGAACAGAACAGGAGAGGAAGTGCCCCCCAGAGCAAGGGTGAGTACATGCATGAGGCTTCTGCTCTGGCATTTACATGACACTGAGTCTCAGGTAGTGATGTAGAAGCTCCCTTGCAGTGAGCCCCAGTAAAGGAGATAGCAGCCGCTGTCCCGGTGGGATCGTGGGCAGTCAGCAGTCAGCCCAGCTCTGAGATCCCCAGGAGTATATCCATGGGACTCGTGTGCTTTTCAACACTGCACCCATAAGGGACAGGGAACAAGGTGCTCTTGCTAGCCTCACCAAAGTCTGGCTCATGTCCCTCCTGGCTGTTCAAGGGGAAACCTTACACATGAACTCCTCAGAAGAAATGCTTTCTGGGCAGAACCTAGAGGGGATGGTGCAGGGATGTCTGAAAGCCATATCAAGAAAAAATAAGTAACTGACAAGGTGGTGTGGGTCCTCAGCCAATTAGAGAAATTCAACTCTAGCTGGGTATGGTGGGTCATGCCTGTAATCCCAACACCTTGGGGGGGTCAAGACCAGCCTGGGCAAGCTGGTGAGACCGTCTCTACAATAAATGAAAAAAATTAGCCAGACATGGTTGTGCATGCCTGTAGTTCCAGCTACTTGGAAAGTTGAGGTGGAAGAATCACCTGAACATAGCAGGTCAAGGCTGCAGTAGCCATGAGTGTACCACCGCACTCCAGCCTATTGTAACAGAGTGAGGCTCTGACTCAAAAAAAAAAAAAAGAGAAAGTAAGAAAGAAAAGAAATCCAGTCTAAAGGCCCTGATATGGGACAAAGTAAATACAAAGTATGTTCAGCATGGTTTGTAGGAACTGAGCATACAGGTGTCCACTGTATAATGCCTGACCTTTTCTAGATATTTCCATTTTCATAAGATTTTGGGGCTGGGCTCGGTGGCTCAGCCTGTAATCCCAGCACTTTGGAAGGCCGAGACAAGTGGACTGCCTGAGCCTGCACGCTTGAGACCAGCCTGGGCAAATTGGCGAGACCTTGTCTCTACAATAAAATAAAAAATAGCTGGGCGTGGTTGTGCACGTCTGTAGTCCCGGCTACCCGGAAGGCTGAGGCAGAAGGATCGCCGGAGCCCAGCAGGTCGATGTTGGAGTGGCCGTGAGTGTGCGTGCCACTGCACTCCAGCCTGGGCAAAGGAGTAACACTCCAACTCAAAAAAAAATAAAGATTTTGGGGTGGGGAGACCCTCGAAGCTCAGAGACCATGAAGCGATGCAAAAAAGAATGCGGAAAGGCCAGGCCCAGTGGTTCATGCCTATAATCCCAGCACTTTGGGAGGCTGAGGTGAGAGGACTGCCTGAGCCCACGGGTTCGAGACCAGTCTGGGCAACTTGGCAAGACCTCATTTCTACAATTAAAAAGAAAAAAATTAGCTTCTGTAGTTCCAGTTATTTGGAAGGTTGAGGCAAAAGGATCGCCTGAGTCCAGCAGGTCAAGGATGCAGTGCCACTGCACTCCTGCCTGGGCCACAGAGTGAGACTCCAACTCAAAAAAAAAAGGTGGGGGTGAATAGGTCATGTTGACAGAGAGGCCAGAGAATGGGTCCATGCAGAGATGCAAAGATGTGTCTTTCTGCATGGTGTCTAAGAGTCAAAACTGGAAATAACCTGAACATCCACCAGGAGGAGACCTGGCTACAGAAGCAGCATAGCCATGAATCCCTGAGATACAGATACCCTAGCTGGGTCTCATTCTCTACGTAGAGGCAGGAGGAGATATGCCATCCCTTCACTATAACCTAACCAACTATGGCCAACATCCGGCCCTGCTCACTATGGTCAGGCCCCATGTGGAGTCCCACCAGCTCCTTCAAGCCCCATAGCAGGAAGGTGTCTCCATGATCCTTGTCTCAGCAATGAAGAAACTGAGGCCCAGAGTGGTGACTCAGTCTGTGTTCAGTGGCAGAACTGAGACTGGAACTCAAATATTCTGGGCTTCAGGAAGGGGCTCTCAAGCCAGACAGTCTTTGTGGGACCAATGCAAGGAACTCTGCCCCTCTCAACTTTTGCTGCAGTGTCAAGGGGACTCAGTGGGCTCAGATAACAGATACATGCCTAGCCCAGGCACAGGCAGCACAGAAGGGGTAATGTGGTTGCCAGCTGGAGGATCCAGGATCCCCATCCCCACTGCCAGCCCTGCTATATCAGCTGGCCCAATTTCCAAGGACAGTCACACTTCAGCCCTCCACAGGAACAAGAGGAAACACTCGGCCACTTTTCCTGTAGCAGCCACTAAAAATGGAACAGTCCCCAGCCCCCCAACAGCAAATCTCAGTTCTCTTCCGGCTCCAGGTCCAAGGCCTGGCCCCAAAAGAGACCATCCCCCTCCAAGGAGTGCAGGGGGATGTGGGATGGAAGAGGAGCTGGGGGCCAGGACGCAGGCCCTCTCCCCACCAGGCCTGCTGTATGCAAGGTCCAGCCCCAGCTCCTCCTCCTGGACCTGCCTGTAGCCTGAGTCCCTGAGTCCTGCCTCTGATGCCTCCTTCCCCACCACAGCCAGGTCACTCTGGACGGTATTAACAGGGCCATGACCTGCCTGCTGCAAGGCTCCTGAGCCCGACAATTCCTGGCAGCATGCTACTATGATTATGTGATCAGTCTGCAGTCAGAGGGCCCACCCAGATCTCTGTCTACTGATCTATGAAGTGGGCATCACAGCAGGGCCTGCGTGAAGATTTAAGGAGTCAACACCTATACAGTTACCATCTGAGCAGCAGGAGGACAGCAGACCCCAAGGCGTGATGTAGGATGGGAGCAAAGGGCTTCAACATTCCCTCAGCTTGCACAGGGAGCCCAGAAACAGCAAGCTATTCTCAAAAGTCACACAGCATCCTCACCACTTCCTGTAAGTGCTAACAGAAACATCCCTCTCCCCATAGAAACTGTTCCACCCAGCCCCTACTTCCCCTGCCTTGGATTCCCCATAACACATATTACCAGCTGACAGAGGGTTTGTGTTACTAATCATACACACACCCACACACACACACACCCTGTGCATACCACCCATGGTCCCTGAATGTCAGCACCACCAGGGTAGGGACATTTGTCTGCCTTGGTTATTGCTGTGTCCCCAGGGCACACTCATGCATGTTAGCTAAGCAAATGGAGGCACGGCCTGCCTAGTTGCCACAGGTTCTGTGGAGGCCTTTATGACCCCTAAGCTGAATCTTGGTGTCTGGACTAAAAAACATCCCCTGGAACATCACACTGTCCTGAGACAGGGACTGGGACACAGTTCCACAGGGATACCCGCTTGGCCAGAACCAGGAAGCCAGACCCACACAGGCTGGACTCTGGCCTCAGGAGTCACACACAGGTACAGAACTGGCAGGGGAGCAGGGCAGTATGCGACATTCTGTTATCTCCCCTCTGAAATCCTCCTCCCACTATGTGCCCAGCCCTCCATGCAGATGAAGGGTAGAGAAGGTTTCTGAGGTTCCTCTTCCTTTGCAGGTCAGCGGGCCACAGAACCACAGCCTCAATGCCCAAGAAGGCCTGGAGCCAATCAGTCCTGTCCCAATTGCCAGGCCTTCTTTTCAGAAATTCTTGGCACTATAGAAGGGTCTGCTGGAGTCAATATCAATGACAGAAAGCATCCACCAAGTAGGCTCAGCCTCCATAGCACTCACTTAAAGCCAGATCTCACCCTTCCTTTGCTTATCCATGGGCCGGGACAGTGGCTCACGCCTATAATCCCAGCACTTTGGGAGGCTGAGGCGAGAGGATTGCCTGAACCCTCTGGTTCAAGACCAGCCTGGGCAACCTGGCGAGATCTCATCTCTACAATAAATTTTTTTTTTTGAATTAGCCAGAGCCGGGCTCGGTGGCTCAACTTATAATCCCGTGCCTTGGGAGGCCAAGGTGAGTGAATTGCCTGAGCCCACGGGTTCAAGACCCGCCTGGGCAACTTGGCAAGACCTCATCTCTACAATAAATAAAAAAATTAACCAGGCGTGGTAGCGCACGCCTATAGTTCCAGCTACTTGGAAGGCTGAGGCGAAAGGATCGCCAGAGCCCAGCAGGTCGATGCTGGGGTGGCCAGGAGCGTGCCACTGCACTCCAGTCTGGGCGACAAAGTGAAACTCCAATTCAAAAAAAAAAAAAAATTAGCCAGGCATAGTGGTGTGTGCCTATAGCTCCAGCTACTTGGTAGGATGAAGCTGAAGGATCGCCTAAACCCAGCAGGTCGAGGTTGCAGTGACTGGGAACATGCCGGTGTCCTCCAGCCTGGGTGACAGAGTGAGATTCCAACTCAAAAAATAAAAACATACACACACACACAAAAGAAGTCTCCATGGTTCCCACATCACCCAGAGTAAAAGCCAAAGTCTTCACCATGTGCCACAGGATCCCACAAAATTTCCTTCTCCCCAACTTGACTTCAATTCATTCCTCCAGGCCCTTCAGCCTACTCCACCTTTCTGAAACAGAGACCATGTTTTTTGGTTTTTTGTTTTTAAGAGATGTTTTGCTCTATGGGCCAGGCTGGAATGCAGTGGTACAATCATAGCTCACGATAGCCTCAAACTCCTGGGCTCAAGCAATCCTCCTGCCGCGGCATCCCAAAGTGCTAGGATTACAAGCATGAGTCGCCATGTCTGGCTTGAAGTAGTAAGCTTTTCCCATGCCCCAAGGATGCTCTGCATCCAGGAGTTCATGGGCTAGGGGCAGGTGTTACCAACTAGCCGGGATCATTCTTTACATATGAGTTTCTCCATAAGAATCATGAAAGCATGAGAAATAGACATGAACAGCCCTACACGTGCTCAAGTGCTAGAGATGCTTTTATTAGTGATCAACTGGCTCACAGAGCAAACCAACAGCCTGGGGGCTGAACTTTCAGTCGACTTGTCCTCAGCAGCCAAGGCCCAGCCGCTGAGCCACTGAGCTACACCACTGATCCTGCCCGTCCAGGCCCCACTGCCAAGCTGCACGCCTTTCCCCCCACCCCAGTCACAGTATTTCCAGATAGCAAAGGCTGTTCCTCCAGTCCCTGGGCCAATGCTGACGCGTTTTGATGGCCACATACACTCCCCCACTGACTGCCCTGTACTCTCAGCTGCACACTCCCTAGGAGGAGGGCCAGCCCAGGTCCCCTCTGGGGAGTTTTCAGCCAAGCATGTGATCAGGTCTTGGAGACGCAGCAGGACCCGGCTCGGGGCATGGGGGGAATAAAGGAATGAACCGGGCACTCTTCCAACAGCTTTCGGGCAAGGCCGGGAGCGCAATGCTCTCCCACCACAGGCTCCATGGATCACTCATGGTTTCTCCAGAGAGAGGTTCTGCCCTCCCTCCACACCTGCCTCCTTCTACTGATGCCGGACCTGCCAGCAAGCAGGGACTGGGTTTGGGGCACTGATTTCCCAGTGCCTGGTACACTTAATTGAAATTTACAGAACAGCCTATAACAAAGCATTATGTGCTCTAGGCTAGAGGACATTACCACTGTGACCCCCCCCCCAACGCAAGTGGGTCCCCACTGGGCTAAGTAGCTAATTCCCACCCAGGGTCTCTTGAAAGGGTAAATGACAGGGCAGGAGGTCACCCAGCGGAGAAGGCAGATTGGGAGACAGTGTTTCAAGTAGGGAGCACAGGGGACACAGCAGCCCAGAGGTGGGAACAAATGATCTGGGCTTAAGGGTCAGGAGGAGAGGGACCAGGAAGATGAGGGCCCAGGACCAGCAGGGCCTGGACAGGGCCGCAAAGCCTTGAGAAGGAGACTGGATTTGATTCTGAGGTGGATGAGAACCCTTGGAGCTAAGTCCCGACATCTCTCCTCTGGTTCCTATGAGCAGGGGAGTGACAAGTGTATGCCATCACCTTCTCAGGGACAGGTCACCCGGGGCACAAGGAAGTCAACCCTCAACAGAAACCACAGTCACACCAGGTCTGGTCTCCCTCAGGGTCTTTAGATCCTCCTGGGTTTTTTTTGTTTTGTTTTGTCTGCTTGTTTTTCGAGTTGAAGTCTCACTCTGTCGCCCAGGCTGAAGTGAGTGGCATGCTCATGGCCACCACAGCCTCAACTTGCTGGGCTCTGGCGATCCTTCTGCCTCAGCCTTCCAAGTAGCCAGAAGTACAGGCGCACGCTACCTCACCAGGTTAGGTTTTTATTTATTGTAGAGACGAGGATTCGCCAAGTTGGGATTACAGGTTGATCCACTGAGCCTAGGTGACCCTCCTGTTTTTCGTTTTTTGTTTTGTTTTGTTTTTTTGAGTTGGAGTCTCACTCTGTTGCCCAGACTGGAATGCAGTGGCCGCTCCCGGCCACCGCAGCCTCCATCTGCTGGGCTCCGGCGATCCTTCCGCCTCAACCTTCCAAGTAGCTGGAACTACAGGCACACGCTATCATGCCCGGCTAGTTTTTTGATTTATTGTAGAGATGAGGTCTCACCAAGTCACCCAGGCGGGTCTCGAATCCACAGGCTCAGGCAATCCAACCCCTCCTGTTTTAAAAGAACTTGTAGGCGGGGCGGGCGCAGTGGCTCACACCTATAACCCTAGCACTTTGAGGTGAGAGGATTGCCTGAGCCTGAGGGTTCAAGATCAGCGTGGGCCAATTGGGCAAGACCTCATCTCTACAATAAATCAAAAAATTAGCTGGGCATGCCTGTAGTTCCAGCTACATGGAAGGTTGAGGCGGAAGGATCACCTGAGCCCAGCAGGTTGAGGCTGCAGTGGCCACTGCCCTCCAGTCTGGGTGACAGAGTGAGACTCTGACTCAAAAAAAAAAAAAAGAACTTGCAGAGGCTCACGGTGACCAAGGTCAGAAGATGGTCCTTCCTTGGCTGGGCATGGTGGCTCAGGTGTGACCAGCCTGGGCAATAAAGTGACACCTCTTCTCTACAAAAAAATTTAAAAATACGCCAGGCACAGTGGTGTGTGCCTATAGTTCCAGCTACTCAGGAGTCTGAAGCAGGAGGATCACTTGAGCCCAGAAGGTCAAAGCTGCAGTGAACTATGATCGTGCCACTGCACTCCTGTTGCCTAGGCAACTGAGCAAGACTCTGTCTCAAAAAAAAAAAGGACAGGGAGTGAAGACAGTGAATGACAGGGCTGAAGGTCACCCAGAGGAGAAGGCAGATCGGTATACAGAATTTCAGGTAGGGAGTACAGGGGACATAACAGCCCAGAGGTGGTAATAAATTATCTGAGTTTGAGGGTCAGGAGGGAGGGGACCAGGAAAATGTGAGGTCCCAGGATCAGCAGGACCCAGACAGGGCCACAAAGTCTTAAGAAGGAAGCTGGCCAGGCATGGTGGCTCAAGCCTGTAATCCTAGCACTTTGGGAGGCCAAGGCAAGAGCCCAGGGGTTCAAGACCAGTCTGGGCAACTTGGTGAGACCTCATCTCTACAATATATCAAAAAATTAGCTGGTGTAGTAGCACGCACCTGTAGTTCCGGCTACTTGGAAGGCTGAGGCAGAAAGATCACTTTAGCCCAGTAGGTCTGGGGTGGCCATGAGTGTGCCACTGCACTCCAGCCTGGGCAACAGAGTGAGACACTGACTCAAAAAAGAAAAAGAGGCTGGATTTGATTCTGAGGCAGATGGAAGCCTTGGAGCCAAGTCCTGACATCTCTCCTCTGGTTTCTATGAGCACAGACAGAAGTCAAGGTCAAGAAGGTCAAGGCTGGGCAACCCCTTCGGGTCCCCTCCCACTGTTGGAGTTTTTCTGTCCTCTCAATAAATCCTGCTATAAAAAAAAAAAAAGGCCAGGCGCTGTAGCTCACGCCTCTAATCCCAGCACTTTGGGAGGCCGAGGTGAGAGGCCACAGGTTCAAGACCAGCCTGGGAAACTTGGTGAGACCTCATCTCTACAATAAATGAAAAAATTAGCTGGGTGTGGTGGCACATGCCTGTAGTTTCAGCTACTTGGAAGACTGAGGTGGAAGGATCACCTGAGCCCAGCAGGTAGAGGCTGCAAGGGCCATGAGCATTCTACTCCACTCCAGCCTGGAGGGAGGGGGCCGGCAGCAGGAGGCCACGCCATTCACATTCCATGCAGGAACAGTCTCCAGCACCCAGAACAGTTGCCAGCATCCAGAGTTATGGGGTGGTTCCCAACAAGGTCGGGGTTCACCCAAAGGCCACCAAACTTCCTGATGGCTGCATTCTTGGGTAATTTTTAAACTAAGCTATTTAAAAGTAATGGTTCATCCAGACCAGGCTGAATAAGGGAAGCTAGGCAATGCTGGGCGTTGTGAGAATCAGAGAGGGGGGACCCAGGCCTAGCCTCAGGGGTGCAACTTCAGATTCCAGACTCCATAGGAGGCAGCCATGCCACAGTTAAGCAGGTGCCAGCGCTGCAAGAAAGGCACCACTATCACCCCCATTTGGCACATGAGGCAACCAAGGCATGAGAGGGCAGTCACTCACCTGATTCCCCAGTCATAAAGGGGGGCAGCCTAGCTCTGAGTTTGGTGGCTGAGAGCCAGCTTGACGAACTTCAGTCTCTAGGGTTACATGGCCCTGTGTGGCCCTCATGCCACCAGTCAGCAGTGAAAATCCTGCATGCACTCACTTCCTCTCCCTACTAGCAGAGCACCCCTCCTCCCCACTGCCTCCCTCAGTCTGGGACCCTCTGCTGGAAGTCTCAGCACCTTGCCCTGAGGTCACACCACACTGCCCCCAACCCCACAGCACCACCAGAGCCCGGCCCTACCACCTCAGTGCCAACCTCTATACCTCTACCGGTCCCCTGTCCCCTCACCCCCATGTTCCTGGCCCTGTCTGTCCTGCACACAGCAGCCAGCAGGCTGAGCCAGTCTCTCCCCATTCTGCAGGCCACACAGGCGTCCCCTGCTTGAATCCCTCACCAGGCCTGCCAGGCTGTCCCACCTGCTTCCTGGCCCCTCACCACTCTTCACACATTGCAGCCCTGTCCAGAATGTTTTCCCTGGACCCCTCACCCCATGGCAGATACAACGGCTGACATACTCTCACAAACCCCTGTGCTTTCTCCTCTTGGCGTGACCACAGTGACCTCATGTCTACTGCCCCAACTAGGCCAGGACTCAGGGAGCCAGGATCACATTGGTGTGCTCACACTGCCGACCTGATGTCTGGCTGAGGGCCAGTACTGAGTGAGCACCTACCTGGAGTAATAATGCCATGTGGGATGGAGGAGGTGTGAGCTGGGGGACACAGGAAGACTCACACCCATACAAGACTCCCTCCAGCGCCCCCACCATGGCACCATCTCTACCATGGCTGCAATCCCATCATCTGTGGCCCACCACTTCTCCACCTGCTCCCACCTCCTCCAGAAGCTCCCACCTTGGCACTGGTCCCTGTAGCCTCTTCTCCACCAGCAATGATGGGAATCTGGTCAGTCATACTCCGGCCTGAGGCCACATTCCCCAAGAGTGAGCTTAAAGGTGGGCTTTAAAGATGATCCTCCCATGTGCCCTCAGACAAGTGACACAGAAGCCTCAACCTCTTCTTCCATAAGGTAGGACTGTCAGGAAGTGGGCATAGGGTCTTCCTCTGTCTCCCAGGCTGGAGTGCAGTGGCACCATTACAGGTCACTGCATACCCTCTGGGGAGACTGCAGTGGGAGGATTACCTGAATCTAGGAGGTAAGGCTGTAGTAAACTGTGATTATACCACTGCAATCCAGCCTGGGTGACAGAGTGAAACTCTGACTCAAGAGAAAAAAAAAAATCAGCCAGAGAAGTTATTTAGGGGACAACTGGTGACATATAGAGGAGGGACTGGGACTCGAATGGCATGCAGGAATACTCCTTTTCCTGAGTGTGGTGCTGTGACTATGTGGAATAGTGTCCTTGTAGCAAGGGGAGGTGCACTGAAGCACTTAGGGTGGATGTATCACAACATCTGTCACTGATTTTGAAAGGGTTCAGCAAAAATGTATCCTTAGGTCAGGTGTGGTAGCTCACGCCTATAATCCCAGCACTTTGGGAGGCAGATTGCCTGAACCCACGGGTTCGAGACCAGTTTGGGCAACTTAGTGAGACCTCATCTCTACAATAAATAAAAAAATTAGCCAGGCATGGTGGCATGCACCTATAGTTCCAGTTACTTGGTTCTCTACAATAAATAAAAAAATTAGCCAGGCATGGTGGCATGCACCTATAGTTCCAGTTACTTGGAAGGCTGAGGTGGCAGGATCACCTGAGCCCAGTAGGTCATGGCTGTCATGGTCTTGACCATGCCACTGCACTCCAACCTAGGTGACAGAGTGAGACTGACTCAAAAACGGGGGGAGGTGTTCTCTCTATGTCATATAGAAAGTAAATATGACACCTGGCATCCAAGTCACAGTTGAGGGCTTGTGGCATGGGTGTCTAAGTGTTCACTGAGCCATTTTTCAACTTCCCCACATACATGGAACACAAGCAGTCAAACCCAAATGACAGCCCGGGACACAAGATGAGGCCTGTGGCCCCTGGCTCCTCCTGGGCCCACATCCACATTCACTTCCTTCTGAAGCTGTAGGCTGCCCTCATACCTGTTTTTGAGAAGATGAGCTGCAGAATAAGAGGCCGCCGGGTGACGATTCCTGAGCCACGGGGAAGGAAGTCCCTGTGAGGGGGAAAGGGACAGAAATTACTCACGTGTCCAGCTTGCAGGGCAGGAAGTGTGACCACATGTGGTGGCGCAACTCTGTCTTGCGGTTTGGACAACATCAGCAAAGACACCAATCCCAGCTGGGCCCTGGGGAAGGCTCTGGTCTTGGAGGGGCCTGAGGCCAGAAGTTGGGAAAAGAATGGACAGAAGTTGCCGGGCTCGGTGGCTCAGTCTGTAATCCCGAGCCTTGGGAGGCTGAGGTGAGTGGATTGCCCAAGCCCGCGGGTTTGAGACCCGCCTAGGTAACTTGGTGAGACCTCTTCTCAACAATAAATCAAAAAATTAGCCGGGCGTGGTAGCGCACACCTGTAGTTCCAGCTATTTGGAAGGGTGAGGCAGAAGGATTGCCGGAGCCCAGCAGGTCGAGGCTGCAGTGGCCAGGAGCAGCCACTGCACTCCAGTCTGGGCGACAGAGTGAGACTTCAACTCAAAAAAAAAAAGAATGGACAGAAGTTGATGGCCTACAGCACCGATTCCCTCTGCAGACTGCGCCCAGCCCCAGCACTCCTGGGGGGCCCTGTCCTCTAAAAGTATTTAGACAATTTTACCTCGGGCTCAAAAGAGATAACATTTCCCACATGCTTTCAATCAATATACTGCCACACGTATGCCATAAAGATGAAATAAAAGTAACTGATGAGAAAACATGATGTGTTCCATGTCTACAAATTTAGAGGCAGAAGGCACATCAGCCTGAGGGAAGGAACAGGACTGACAGCACATGGAGGGGAAGAAGCTTTCTGGGCTGATGGAAATGTCCTAAAACTGGACTGTGATGATGTTTGCTAAAATCGACTATCTAGCAAGCCTCCAGCGCTTCGGCCTGCTGTGACCCTATGCAATCCTACAGAGCTTGCCAGAACAGTTTTGAAAGGGCTTCAGGCCTTGCCCCGCTCCATGCAGATTAAGGTTGGAGAAAGTTCAGACAATTACTTGGGGGAAAAAAAAGGTTCAAAACATTTATGTATACCAAAAGTACATGATCCAGAATAAAACTAGAAACAGTTAAAAAAAATTAACTGTAGTTTACTAAAAATCACTGATTCTGAAATAAATTTACATTTATTTTATAAAATGTAAATTACCCCTCAATAAAGCTGTTTTAAAACGTACATCCTGGGCTGGGTCTGGTTGCTCACCCCTGTAATCCCACCGCTTCGGGAGACGAAGGCGGAAGGATCATCTGAGCCTATGAGTTTAAAACCAGCCTGGGCAGCACAGTGAAACCTTATCTCCATATATATATTAAAAATTTTTGAAACGCACATCCTGGCTGGGAACAGTGGCTCATGCCTGCATACTAGCATTTTGGAAGGCCGAGGTGGGAGAATCCCTTGAGACCAGGAATTCGAGACCAGCCTGGGCAACATAGCAAGACCTCACCTCTATACAAAAATTTTTTTAAAAATAGCAGTAGGCCAGGCTCGGTGGCTCAGCCTGTAATCCCGCGCCTTTGGGAAGCTGAGG
>NW_007260398.1:752879-758613 GCF_000164805.1 Carlito syrichta | reverse complement strand
TCCAGTCTGGGCGACAGAGTGAGACTCCAACTCAAAAAATAAATAAAATAAAATAAAATAGCAGTAGTATGGTGGCATGTGTCTGAGGTCCCAGCTACTCTAGAGGCTGAAGCAGAAAGATCATCTGAGCCCAGGTGTTTAAGGCTGTGGTAAGCTGAGATCATGCCACTATACTCCAGCCTGGTGACAGAATGCAGAGTGAGACCCTGACAATAAAAAAAAAGTATATCCTATATCTTTCACAGTAGAAGTACACAGGCGCAAACACCCTAGAAGATGTGCAGAAATAGCCTACACTGACTCACAGTGAATACCTGGGCGCCAACAAGAAGGAACCCAGAAGCCACCCTGCACCATGAGGAAGGAAAACGGAAGTGTCCAAGGATGCTGAAATAAGATCAGCATGTTCACAGCACTTTCAAGTCTCGCAAGGAATTCTGCTACTTCCTAAACAATGGGAAAAGGTAACCAGGTACAGTGGCTCACACCTATAATCCCAGCACTTTGGGAGGCTGAGGAGAGAGGATTGCCTGAGCCCAGGGTTTGACATCAGCCTGGGCAACTTGGTGAGACCTCATCTCTACAATAAATCAAAAAATTAGCTGGGCATGGTGGCACACTTGTTCCAGCTACTTGGACAGCGAGGTGGAAGGATCACCTGAGCCCAGCAGGTCGAGGCTGCAGTGGCTGTGAGTGCGCCACTGCACTCGAGCCTGGGCAACTGAAAAAAAAAAAAAAGGAAAAAGGATTGAGACTCAGGGAATTTCAAACAGGGTTTGTAATTGGACTGATGTCTTGATTGTCCAAATCTATGTGAGACATGGGATAACTGGTACTGGGCCGATGTGCCCCATATATAGCAAGAAAGCATCCTGGATGCCTGAACAAGTACCATTGACACTACTGCAGTTCCTAGCAGGACTGCAGTACCCATGGTGGAAACCCTTGCTGGAGGTCCTGGAAGGTCCCAGGGGTGAGACCTCTGGCTCTCAGCTAGGGCTGGGCAGCAGAATCCCTGGAGGGCATCAGCCAGTGGACAGAGGGTGAGCGCAGATGCCCTCTGGTGCACACCCTGCTGCCCATCAGCTGCAGGCCTTCCCCCCAGCTTCCCCAGAGCTTCCTCTGGCTGGTTGCAGGGATGCAGCAGCATGGGGTCTAGATAGGCAGCAGGGCTCTGAAAGCCCCCACAGGAATGCTGAATGAAGGTCTAGAAGCCCTGAGTGGCAGGCCTGGGGATGGGTGGTGGGGATGACAATGAAGAGGCTGTCATTCCTCAAGCAAGGTCACCAGGAGGGGTGGCCAGATTATGTCAAATGTAAGTTTTTAAAACACCCCTTTGGGCCAGGCTCAGTGGCTCAGCCTGTAATTGCAGCACTTTGGGAGGCCTAGGTGAGTGGATTGCCTAAGCTTGCAAGTCTGAGATCAGCCTGGGCAACTTGACAAGACCTTGTCACTACAATAAATTTAAAAAATTGACCGGGTGTGGTAGTGCAAGCCTTGTAGTTCCAGCTACTTGGAAGGCTGAGGCGGAAGGATTGCCGGAACCCAGCAGGTTGATGCTGAGGTGACAGTGAGTGTGCCACTGCATTCCAACCTGGGCGACCGAGTGAGACTCCAACTCAAAAAAATAAAAAATAAAAACATCCTCTGGCTGGCACGGGGATGTGAGTGGGAACAGAGAGGCAGAAGAAGTGACGGTCATGGTTCAGGTGAATGACAATGGGCAAGACTAGGGGTAGCAGGCAGGGACCAGAGAGCATTGACAGACCCCAGATTCGAGAGCGGTTTGAGCTGGTGGGTCACCACCTGGGGACAGACCAAATGGAGAAGAATCAGCAAGGGTGGGAGAGTCAAAACAAAGGGGAGACGCCCTGGGGATACCTGTGAGCCCCAGGGGGCAAAACCCTGGCCTCTGCATCCTGTCTCTGCAACCCCAGACCTCAGATGCTACCTGTCCTCTTGCTGCATTCCTGAGGATGACACAGAGCCCAGAGTCCTGCCTGCCCCATCTGAGCATGTCACACTCGTGCCCACTTTGTGTGGATACCCTAAGCTGCACTTCTGCCCCATTCTCCACCTATTGGGCCAAAGAGGAGACTGAAGCACAAAGAGGATCCATGACTTAGCCAAGTTCACTTGTTCCAGGGTCACCAGAGAAAGGGTGTGCCCTTCCTATGGCCTCCTGAGCACTGGAAGATGCTGGAGATGCTGGTGCCAATATTCTGAGAGAGCAGGTATGGGGGAGACCCACTATGAGGTTAAGAGGGTCTGGGGCTGTGGAGAATGTGGAGGGTTCTCTGAGAAGGGGGAAGGAGGGGGAAAACTGGAGGGAGGCTCTACTGGGGACCCCTACCCATCCCTCACCAGAGAGGACATCCCCCTCTCTCTCCTTCACAGAGGGCTTTACCAGGAGGCTCTTAACCTTGGGAGCACTGCATAAAATCCTGGTTCTAGGCCTGAGAGGCAGGGACAGGAGGAACCTTGCACATCAGGGACATAGCACCTCAGAATCCATGGGCACCAGCTCTTTGACACAGAATCACTTGCAGCGGTGGTAACAGTATGTGCCCTTTACCAGAGTCTCTGCACTCTACCCCTTTGGTGACTTCTTTTTGTTTTTTGAGACAGGGTCTCACTCTGTCATCCAGGCTGGAATGCAGTGGTGCCATCGCAGCTCACTGTAGCCTTGAACTCCTGGGCTCAAGCAATCCTTCCATGTCAGCCACCTCGAGTAGCTGGAACTACAGGCATGCACCACCATGCTCAGCTAATTTTTTTCTTTTCTTTTCTTTTCTTTTTTAAAGAGATGGGGTCTCACTATGTTGCCCAGGCTGGTCTCAAACTCCCAAACTCAAGCTACCCTCCCACCTTGGCCTCACAAAGTGCTGAGACTGTAGGTGTGAACCACCACACTTGGTCAAGATGACTGTTTTTGAAGCATACAGGTAGATGGTGATAAAAACCAGAGAACACAGGAGAAACAGGTAAATGTAATCACTAACATCCTATCTGTGCGGCTCCTCCAGTTGTGTGTGTCGAGCCTGTCTGAAGTTCATGCCTTTTCATGGTTGGATGGTGTTCCATTGCACAGATGAACCACAGTTCGTTCACCCATTCACCATTGGATGGACATTTGAGGTCTTCCAAGCATGGGGCCATTACAAATAAAGCTGCTCTGAACATTACGTGCCTTTTGTACACCTATTACTTTCTCTTGCTGAGTCACAGGGTGGACTTGGACTTGAACCGGCAAAACTAGCTCCAGAGATAGAAATCAGGGAGTTGGGGAAATGGGCATGAAGGTACTTTTTGAGATGATGAAGCTATCTCACATTATTATTTTTTTTTTTGGAGTTGGAGTCTTACTCTGTCACCCAGGCTGGAGTGCAGAGGCATGCTCACGGCCACTGCAGCCTCAATCTGCTGGGCTCTGGCGATCCTTCACCTCAGCCTTCAAAGTAGCTGGAACTACGGGCTAATTTTTTGACTTATTGTAGAGACAAGGTCTTGGGTTCAAGGTCTTGGGTTCAAGGGTTCAAGAGCAGCCTGAGCAACATGGCAAGACCTTGTCTCGACAAAAAATTAAAAAAAATTAGCTGGGGATGGTGGCGCATGCCTGTGGTTCCAACTACTTGGGAAGTTGAGGTGGAAGGATCACCTGAGCCCTGCAGGTCGAGGCTATGGTGGCTGTGAGCGTGCCACTGCACTTCAGCCTGGGCAATAGAGTAAGACTCTAACTCAAAAAAAAAAACAAAGAGAGAGACTGTCATCTCTGGACAAGGGACATGCTTCTGGGCGTACTGAAAAGAAGGAAAAGCTTGGTACTAGCCGGGCTTGGTGACTCTGCCTGTAATCCCGCACCTTGGGAGGCTGAGGTGAGTGAACTGCCTGAGCCTGCGGGTTCGAGACCCACCTGGGCAACTTGGTGAGACCTCATCTCTACAACAAATCAAAAAATCAGCCGGGTGTGGTAGCAAGTGCCTGTATTTCCAGCTACTTGGAAGGCTGAGGCGGAAGGATCGCCAGAGCCCAGCAGGTTGAGGCTGCGGAGGCCGGGAGCAGCCACTGCACTCTAGTCTGGGCGACAGAGTGAGACTCCGACCCAAAAAAATAAAAAAAGATTGGTACTGATCAGTTTCACTAAAAAAGGGAAACAATGGAAGAGGTACAGAAGAATGCTTGGGTTTTATGACTAAGACAACCAAAAGGAAACAAATGTGAGTCCCAGGAGGCTGGAGCCCAGTAGGGAGGGAGTCACTGCATGTTCCAGAACATCTTTGAATCTTGCATCATACGAGTGCATTACTGATCCCAGAAAACTACTTTTAAAAAAATAATAGATGGCCGGGCACGGTGGTTTACACCTATAATCCCAGCAGTGGGAGGCCGAGGTGAGAGGACTGCCTGAGCCCACAGGTTCGAGACCAGCCTGGGCAACTTGGTGAGACCTTATCTCTGCAATAAATCATGAAAAATTAACCAGGCATGATGGCACATGCCTGTAGTTCCAGCTACTTGGAAGGCTGAGATAGAAGGATCACCTAAGCCCAGCAGGTAGAGGCTGCAGTGGCCATGAGCACACCACTCTACTCCAGTCTGGGCAACAGAGTGAGATTCCAATTCGAAAAATAATAATAATAATAGAGTAGCCAATAGCTGTTTGGTGCTGACTCCATGCCAAGCAAGGAACTGAGAACATTCCATGGATTATTAACCACTCCACAACTTTTAAGAGATGAGGTCTTGTTTGGTTGCCCAGGCTGGAGTGCATAGCTCAATGCAGCCTCCAACTCCTGGACTCAAGTGATTTTCCCCTCTCAGCCTCCTAAGTAGCTGGGACTCCAGGTGTGTGCCACCATTCCCAGCTAATTTTTTGAAATTTTTTTAGAGAAATGGGGTCTAACTATGTCGCCCAGCCAGGTCTCAAACTCCTGTCATGAGCCACTGCATCCAGCTATTAACCCATCTAACCATGGCAAGATCCAAGGAGATGGGTCTCTTGACTCCAGATTACAGAAGTGACTGGGGCCAAAGCGTGCCTGCCCAAGGTCACATAACATCTAGGAATGGGTGAACATGAAGTGACATTCATGGGCACTGATGTCTTTAACCACCAGGCTGCCTGGCCTCTGAGCAAGCATATCTGAAGCAAAAGCCTCCAGTTACTCTCCAGCCAGGGTCAGGCTTTAAACTAGTGGAGTTTGCCTGTGATGTCCCATGACTGTGCTTTGGGTGTGTCTGAGGCGCCAGGCACCATGAGGACAATAGTGATGCCCTAGACGCCACCAGTGTCCGGCACAGACAACAGACAATCAGAGTCTCAGAAGAGCATGAGGCAAGTGTGGTATCCAAAAGACGTAGGGGGCTCTGGGCACACACAGCAGAGGGCAGCTTTCTCAGGCTGGGCCTTGGAGGCGAACTGGAAGGACAAGGAGAGGGCACAGCCCAGGCCAAGGAGGCTGTCCTGCTGGGACAAGGCTGGATAGGCACAAAGGGCCTCAAATGCCAAGCCGGGAGTCCTGGGCTCATCCAACAGTGCTCCCAGGGCTCACCAACTCAGTCGCTACTGAGTGTCCAGGGCAGCAACACTCACCCTCAGCATGGACACCCCAAAAAGAGCCCCCCAGAAATCATCCCAGGCTTGGTGAGGAGGGGCCTGGCCCAAAGGATTTCCTGGGACAGAGCAACAGAGTCATTCTTTTAGGTTTTTTTGGTGTTTTTTTTTTTTTTTTTT
>NW_007260398.1:742413-752711 GCF_000164805.1 Carlito syrichta | reverse complement strand
TGCCCAGGCGGGTCTCGAACCCGCAGGCTCAGGCAATCCACTCACCTCAGCCTCCCAATCACGGGATTATAGCCTGAGCCACCAAGCCCGGCATCTACAGAGTCATTCTTGGGGGCCTTCCAGAAGCCACTTCCCAAGTGGCCTGCCCAGAACACTGACTGTCCACGTGAATGGAAGTGATTCTCAAGTCTTAGTTTCCTCTTCCTCCTCCTTGATCCCACCCACACTGCAGGGGTGTTGAGAGCTGCCTATCCTTCCCTTTTCTCTGCTGCTGCTACCCAGGCAGCCTAAGCTGCCCTGCCTTCCAATCCCAGCTTAGTCACCTCCGTGCTGTGTTACCTCGGGCTGGCTTCCCTGCCTCTCAGGCCTAGGTTTCCTGGTCAGTAAGATGAGATAACTTCACCCACCTCAGAGGACTCCAGCTCACCCCAACCATACCACCAATGTCTCTGTCTCATGCCTACATTTTCTCCACAGCACTAACACACTCTAGATGTTACTCAGCAACTTTTCCACCTGGCTCACACTCTCTCCCATCTCAGCTCTCTGGCAGGATCATCCCCACTGTGTCCCCAAGACACAGACCAGTGCTGGTGCACGACAGACGCTCAACTAAGTACCATTATGTCATTTTTTAGTCCCTGGCCTCTTATCCATGGCCCGGGCCTGGCCCCAGGCTTCCGGGCCATCCACCCTGCCCGCTGATCTTTCTGAAACAAAGACCCTGCCTCCAACCCTCTCTCTTGCAGAAGATAGGTGATTAGTCCCAGCTCAACCCCGGTCCCCCAGTCCCATTCTCTACACCCTTAGCCTCTGGGATCTCTGATACTCCTGGCCTCCAAGGCTTTTCAGGGACTATTCCCCCCGCCAGAAAGTTCTTCCCTACAGTCCCTGCTCACCTTCCCATGGGCAGATGCTGTAGCTTGCACCCCCTCCCCTCTCAAATGTACACCCCCTTCCCACCCCCACTAACATGGCCTCAGAGGGAGCTCCAGTCCTGTGACAAGTCAAGACTGCTACACTCTAGAACAATACCTGGCAGACAACAGGTGCTCATGAAATGCTTCCTGAAGGGACATGAACTCTGGAGCCAGACAGCCTAGGTTCAAAGTCCAACTGTGTCACCCTGGGCTATATGGCCTAGGCAGGCCTCCACCCATCTCTGGGCACTGGCTTGACCATCATGGGATGGGAGGATGCTATCTGGCCACCACAGAGGGCCCAGCCAGCTGCGCAGCCTGGACACTGGTGGCATCTGCGGCCCCAAAAGAGCGGTGGAGGACAGGGAAGGAAGGGTGTAGCCAGAAGGAAACACCCATCAGGCAGGGAGAGGCGCAGGGTAGCTTCCAGGAAGATCAGAGGCCCAGGCCCCGGCTGTTTATTTACTATCCTTTGAAGAGACCACAAAGGCCCCACTGGAGCCCTGGGACTCCAGCCTCCATGAGGGTGGGGACAGCCCCAGGCCCCAGCCTTCCCAAGGGTGAGAAAACAAATGGATAAGCCAGCAGAGGATGAGTCAGCAGGACAGCCTGGAGCCAGTGCCCAGGGCCCAGTCAGTCCTCACCTGAGCCAGGTGCCATGCAAGGGTCCTGGGCTGGGATCCCTTCCTCATCACCATATGCTCCTGGGCCACTTGGGCACAGCATCTCAAAGTCTGGAGGCTGGGAGAACTCATGAGGTACCACAGCCAGACTCTAGCATGGTGCCGGTCACAGAAAGAGCCCTGGGCAGGAGCCTACACACCAGGGCCTTCTCCACAGCTTCTTCTCTGAGCTCCAATAAGAGCCATCCAGGAGGTACTGGCCGCCATCAGCCAGGCTCTAACCCCGACTCAGGCAGCTTCTCAGCATATCCCCTGGCAACCCCAAAGGGATGAGGCCAGGGTCAGTAGCCCCATTTCACAGATGAGCAGACTGAGGCACAGAGTTTCAGGACTTCCCAGGCTACACAGTGAGAAAGGAGCAGAAGCAGACCTCCCAACTGCCCCCACCCTTTGTGGTCCTGCTAGAGCAGATATGGAATGCCACGTTCAGACTCCAGAGCCTCAACTTCCTGCCTACCCACAGCCACTGGGGCCCACTTGGACCCTGCCTCACCCGTGCTGCCTCAACTCCTTCCACCAACAACCATCAGCCACCTGGCATGGAGGCCCAGCCCAAGCTCGGCATCCCCAGGTAGGTGCCAATGCATCCCTGTTGTCACCCCAAGGGGCAGACAGGGAGCAGGCAGGGGGTGGGGCCGATCAACTGCAGACCCAGGGCTCCCGCCCCTTGCCCCACTTCATCAAGCAGCAAGCCTGAACCTGTATGCCTGGTCAGTGCAGTCATGCTCTTGCCCCATATGGGACTCTTCCCAGAGCGGCCTCAGGGCAAAATCCAAAGTTCTCTCTGTGGCCCACCAGGGTCTGCAGACCAACCCTGCCATTTCCCTGGTCTCCCCTGCCCTGACTCCCCCGTTTGCTCGGCTCCAGCCTTACGGGCCTCCGAGTTCCCAAAACACACCAGGCATGGCTCTGCCTCAGGGCCTTTGCATGGGTTGCTTCTTGGCCTGGAACCTTCTTCTTGCAGCATTCACAGAGCAGGCTGGCAGTCCCACCTAACCACCTCCTCCCTACTCACCCAGGAGGAAGGCGTGCCCTTCTCCCACACACCACCTTGCTCTGTTCTCAATGCCACTCAGCTGGTAGCTTCCAGCTCCCTGATGTGCTTTGCACAGCTGTGGTCTGTCCCCAACCCCCTCACCAAACAATTAGGGAGGCAGCCTCATGGGGACAAGCTGCTGTGTCTCACACATTCTCAGCTCTCTCCTCGGCACCCAACACAGGGCACAGCACAAGACAGGTAACCAAGGCCTGCAGAATGAATGACCAGTTCTACCATTTTACAGAGGAGAAGACTGAGGCTCAGACAGGATCTGCTGGGCTTTCACAATCCCACACTAGGTCTGGCTCCTCACAGCATTCCCAGCTCCTCCCAGCTTAGGAATCCTGCAGCTCCCAGAGAGAGGCCCGCCCTTGGAATGCGAGCCTTGGGTCACCTGCTCCATGTCTCATCTAAGGGAAAGGCCAGGCTGGGAGTAAAAGCAGGAAGTGCCCACGGGACTCTCCAGACCCAGCTGCAACCCAGGTACTAACATTTTCTTTCTGGACTACCTGGGCAGGTGGGGTCACCTCTTTGTGCCTCGGTTTCCTCATCTATTATGTGGAGATAATGCCACCCACCTCAGTGAGAGAATGGGAAGGATCTGCAAAGTTCTTAACTGGTGCTCAAGAAAGCCTCGCCCTATCCAATCAAAGTAAAAATGCAGATCATGACACTCCTCTGCTCATAACCCTGGATGGCGCCAATGTGTGCCCCTTGACCATTACTTACCTCCCTGCCCTCACCCCTCAATCATCCCCTCGCTCACTCCCTCCCTCCAGCCACTTAAGTGGGTAAGAAACAGCAAGGAGGCCAGGCTAGGTGGCTCAAGCCTGTAATTCCAGCACTTTGGGAGGCCAAGGTGAGGGGACTGCCTGAGCCCATGGGTTCAAGAGACTGGGCAACTTGGAGAGACTTTATCTCTACGATTTAAAAAAAAAAAATTAGCCAGGTGTGGTATCACGTGCCTGTAGTTCTGACTACTTGGAAGGCTGGGGCGGAAGGATCACCTGAGCCTAGCAGGTCAATGCTGGGGCGGCCAAGAGCATGCCACTACACTCCAGTTTGGGCAACGGAGTGAGACTCCAACTCAAAAACAAAAAGAAACAGCAAGGAGGTCAAACATATTCTTGCCTCAGGACGTTTGTACATGCTGATCACTTGCCTGGAATGAACATCACAACTCTCCAAGTGGTTCGACAATCCTGGCTTTCTCTGGTCACCCAGGTCTCAATTCAGATGGCACCTTCCTGAAGCCTGACTGTCCCCTGCCCACCCCCACCTCATATTGCCCTATCTTCAACCTCTGTACACCATTGCCTACTAGCTAGTACTTTATTTGGTTTATTTGCTTTATTTTTTTTTTTTCTAGATAAGAGGGTATTGCTCTGTCACCCAAGCTGGAATGCAGTAGTGCAAACATAGCTCACAGCAGCCTCAACCTTCTAGGCTCAAGTGATCCTTCTGCCTCAACCTCCCAAGTAGATGGGACTGCAGACATGTTCCACCACACCTGGCTAATTGTTTAATTTTTTTTTGTAGAGACAGGGTCTCACTATGTTGCCTAGGCTGGTCTTGATCTCCTGGGCTCAAGAGACCCTTCTGCCTCAGCCTCCCAAAGCACTGGGATTACAGGTGTGAGACGCTGTGTCGGGCCTGTTTATTTATCTATCATTCTCAACTAGAACACCAGCACCTTGAGGACAGGGCTGTTAAATGCATCAGAAACACGCTGTGCAGTGGCTTTATAAGGACAGTCAACTTCCTGCAGGCAGTACTCTCTGGAGTGAAAACTGGTAACAACCTAAATGCCCCATCTGCACAGAAATCCATCCCAGGCACTAGAGTCCAGGAAACAACTCAGGCCGCAGTGCTAAAAGCCAAGTGCATGGTGAGAACCAGATGACGCACGGAGGAAAGACATTCCCCATGTATGGATTTTTATGCATGTCCACGTTTGCCACCTGTGTCGGGACAGCAGGCTTGGTGGAGGTCAAGTGGGGCGAGAATGGAAACTGTTTTATAGTCCCCAATGTGATTTGAATTTCAGTCTTTTACAACCTCTTTTATAACTTTGATCACAGGCAAGTATTGACCTCGTAATTGTCATTGGGCTGAGAAACCCCAAAGCAACCAGTCAGCCAAGCAGTGGGACAGGGAAACTGTTCGAATTTTGGGCCCAAAGATGGCAGTCCGGCCCTCCTGGGGTAGCCTCGGTTTTGTGCTAACTGCTCCACCCTACAACGAATGGTCTGTGTCCCCTGGCTGACCCTGCCACATGCCAGTTGTGAGATCTTGGCAGCAAAATCTCCCATGTCCTGAGCCAGGTGTCCTCTGTAAAACAGAGTGTGTGGGGACAGGAGGAGACAGTGAAGGGGCACCTTGAGTGTGCACCTGCCTCTGCAGCCCTGGCTGGTCACAAGTGGACTCCCGGGTCTGTATGTGTCACGCCTGCTCCAAGGGTCCAACTGAAGCCCAAGGCAGGACGAGATCAATACATGCACCCCAGCACACCCAAGCCAGCCTCCCCGCAGTCCCCTTCTATCCACCAGGAGAGTGGGCCATGGCCTCTGGGCCAACACAGTTCCTTTCCCTCTGTCCCAACACAGTTCCTTTCCCTCTGTCCCCCACCTCTCCCTGCTGGGTGGGAGCCATACCTCAAGGAACTGACCAGACACACCCAGTCCACAGTGTCACACGGCTGGCCGGGACAGCTCACCTCCCTTCCTCAGATCCTGCCAAGGCAGCCCCTCCCCCCCACTCCAACCTCACATCCCCAGGCCAAGTCCCCTGGATCAAGGCAACACCTCCCCTCAGGCTCCGTGCTCCTTCCACTGCCCAGCCTCCAAGTCTCATCATGGGCTTTTCCGAATACAAGTCAGATCACACCAGGCATGTGCCTGCACCCACTCTGCCCTCCATCACACAGGGAACAAAATCCAGTCCCCTCCCTGTGGCCCACAAGGCCCGGCATTTTCATGTCCCTACCATTTCCTGGGCTTCTCCTGTGCTGCTGACAAGCAGGTCATCCGCACCCCAGGGCCCTGCACTGGCAGCTCCCACCACCCCAGCAGTTCTAGCACCAGATGCCCACAAAATGCCCTCCACTCTTCCTTCAGAGAGACTCGATGGCACCTACAGGACCAGGCTCCACCCTGCCCCTGCATGGTCTTCTACAGCACCTGTCTATCTTCCTTGTTTCTGACTTCCCAGTCCCCCCAGGCAGACTGTCAGCTCCCTAGGGACAGGTCCTTGCTTCATCCTCACAGGGCACTCCCCAACCCTGTCTGGCAGATGGGGAAACCGAGCCTAGAAAGGTAAATAAAGTCATGTAGACTGAAACCACACAGCCAAAAGCAGCTCTCATGAACGCTGAGGCACCAAGCCAACCTGCTGTACTGCTGTCCCCGTCTGCTGGGCACTGTCCCTGTCACCACACAGCACTTCTAGGAGCAAACATAGAAGGAAATGCTGAACACAAGACAGGAAGGCCAGTCTAGGTTTCCTCATGGGGACAACTTGGCAGGCACAGAGTCTGCACCCTGACAGCTCAGCCGTAGTCTCATCACGTGACCTGGGCAAGGGTAGTCACTTCCCTAGTCTTCAGTTTCTCTGTCTGTAAAATGGGAGGGTCACAGAATCCACCCCATGTTTTTGTAAAAGGCTAGAAGAACGAGTCAGTGATGCTCGGGGCCTGGCACACATAAGGCCCTTGGCCAGAGCCTAGTTCACAAGAGTGACGGATGAGAGGGCAGATGTCAACTCCTGGCACGCTACAGTAGGCATAGAGCCTTCTCCTTGGCACTCCAGCTAAGAGCCTTGGCACAGGTTTTCCTATTGGGCCTGGCTACATCACTTTAAATCCGCGTCCTCTCCAACACAGCAGTGCCCTGCAGGGAGCCTCCCTGAGCACAGCAAACATCAAGCCTGTCAACCCTCAAGGTTCTGATGGGGGGAACACTACAGTCAACCCAAAAGGGCATACAGGAAAGACACTAGACTCAATGGGACCTCACCAGATGGCGGAATACTACACAACCTTTAAAAAGCACAGGACAAAGACAGGCTACTTGACAACAGCCGTTGGAGATTTTAATACCCCACTTCCAGCAATGGATGGAGCAACTAAAGATAACAAGGAAACAGAAAATATGAACACCACCATAAACCAACAAGACCCAACACACATGCACAGAACACTCCACCCAACAGTCAAACATACATTCTTGTCAAGTGCCCTTGGAACATTTTCCAGGACAGACTGTATTTGAAGCCAAGCCATAAAACAAGACTCAAAGTCCAGCATGGTGGCTCATGCCTATAATCCCAGCATTTTGGGAGGCAGAGGCGAGAGGACTATCTGAGTCCAGGGTTTCGAGACCAGCCTGGGCAACTTGGCGAGACCTCGTCTCTACAATAAATCATAAAACCAGCTGGGCTGGTGGTGCACATCTATAGTTCCAGTTAGTCAAAACTGTGGTGAGCATGAATATGCCACTGCACTCCTGCCTGGGCAACCGAGTGCAATTCTGAATAAAAAAAGAAAGAAAAAAAAAAGGCAAATTTTTGAAATGGGCAAAGGATTTGAATAGTCATTTCTCCAAAGAAGATATAGAAATAGAAATAGCCAATAAGCACATGAAAAGCTCATTATTAGTACACACACACAAAAAACCCACCTCACACCCACTAGGAGGCTACACTCAAAAAAATAATAACAAGTGTTGGTGAGGATATGGTGAAAGAGGAATCCTCCTCATACATGGTTGGTGAGAATATAAAACAGCACAAGGCCGGGCATGGTGGCTCACACCTGTAATCCCAGTACTTTGGGAGGTGGAGGCAAGAGGATTGCCTGAGAGCTCACGGTTTGAGACCAGCCTGGGCAACATGGCGAGACCTTGTCTCTACAATAAATCAAAAAATTATCCAGGTGTGATGGCGCATGCCTGTGGTTTCAGCTACTGGAAAGGCTGAGGCGGAAGGATCGTCTGAGCCAAGCAGATTGAGGTTGTGGCGGCCATGAGAGTGCTACTGCACCCCAGCCTGGTGACAGAGTAAGACTTCGACTTAAAATAAATAAATAAATAATAGCACAGACATTTGGGAAAACAATCTGGCAATTTCTCAAGAGTTTAAACAAAAGTTACCACATGACACAGCAATTTCACTCCCAGGTATTTACCCAAGCGAAGTGATAACACATGGCCACATAAAAACTGGTGCACCAATGTTCACAGCAGAATTGGCAAATTCAGAGACAGAAAGGAGGTGCGCAGTTGCCAGGAAGTGGGGTGGGAGCGGCTGCTGCCCAGGTATGGGCTTGAGGGAAATGAGAGCATTCTGAAATTAGATATTGGTGATGGCTGCACAACACAGAATACACTAAAAATCGCTAAATGCTATACTTCAAAAGGGTGAATCTCATAATATGTACATTATGTTTTCTTTCTTTTTTTGAGTCTCACTTTGTTGCCCAGGCTGGAGTACAGTGGCAAGCTCACGGCCACCACAGCCTCGACCTGCTGGGCTCAGGAGATCCCTCCGCCTCACCCTTCCAAATAGCTGGAACCACAGGCGCAAGCTACCGTGCCTAATTTTTTTTATTTATTGTAGAGTCGAGGTCTTGCCAAGTTGCCCATGGCTGGTCTTGAACCCTTGGACTTGTACAATCCTCTTGCCTCTGCCTTCCAAAGGGCTGGAATTACAGGCATGAGCCACTGCGCCTGGCTACATTATGTTTCAATAAAGGTATTTATGAAAAAAAAAAGAGTACAGCAGCACTTGATGTTCCCATGCCCCAGCAAGTGGACAGGGTCTGTCTTAGAGATAAGAATCTGCGGCTGGCCCATACAAGCACTGCCAGGAAGGGCCTGGCCTCAGCCTGTGGCCAGTCCTCATTCTGCCCTCCCACAGCCTGGTCCCCTCAATCCCCTCTGTGACTGTGATCTCAGCTACAGTGTCCCCTTCTCTGTGCTGTGTCTAATGAATGTGTGCCTCCCCTGCCCAACCTAGTTCTGTGAAGGGGCGCCCGGGTCTGTGTGCCCCCAGCGGGGTGGCAGCCCACATCAGACTGTCCTGAGAACCTACTCACGACAGGCACTGTGCAAGGGACTGGAGCACATCCAGGGCCACAGCCCCACCACCCCTGGACATGGCCCTTCTAGTGGGGATAGACAAGAAACCAGAGAGGCAGGACAGTGATAGTAGTGACAAGTGCTTCCAGGAAAAAGTGAGCAGGGTGAGGGGACATTTAAGCAGAGCCTGATAGAGCTGATGAAATGAGTCACAAGGCGACAGAGGGAAGGCACCACCCACAGAGGAAACAGCATGTGAAAAGGCCCTGGAGTGGAACTGAGCCTAATGTTTTGAGAACAGCCAGGAGTCACAGTAAGGACTTCAGCTTTTCCCTTGAGAGAGCTGGGAGCCATGCAAGTGAAATTAAGATTCTGAGCAAAGGACATAGTCTTCACTTTTTTTTTGAGCTGGGGTCATACTCTCTCACCCAGGCTGCAGTGCAGTGACATGATCACAGATCACCACAGCCTTGAACTCCTGGGTTCAAGCAATCCTTCCGCCTCAGTCCTCCAAGTAGCCAAAGTGCTGGGATCAGGTGTGAGCCACTGCGCGCAACTGTGAGACATATACCTAACAGGCTTCCTGCGGCCACTGTAGGGAGCACAGCATAGGGGGTGAGGACACAGTTGGGGAAGCAAGACCAAGACCAAGGAGGTGGAAACTCTACTGCTCCCTGTGGGCAGGGACAGTGAATGGAATAATAGTTAAAGAAGTTAATAACACAGCTCTCCAGATACTGACACACGACGATAATTTTTGTAGAAATCAACAAGCTAATTCTAAAACATGTATGTGAAAGCAAAGAAACTAGACAACCCAAAACAATTCTGAAAAACAATAAGAGGACTCACATGGCCTGATTTCAAGATTTACTATATAAAGCTACAGCAATAAATGTAGTTTTGGCAAAAAGACAGACACAAAGAACAATGTTAGAGAACAGAGTCCAGAATGAACACACACATATACAGCCAACTGATTTCTGACAAAGGCTACTCAGTGGTAGAAGGGATGGTCTTTTCAATCAATGATAATAGAAAAAATGGACATTCATACAAAAAATAAATAAATAAGACCTCAACTTTCAATTCATAACTCATACAAAACTTAACTCAAAATGGATAGTTTTATTTATTTATTTTTTTATGAGTTGGAGTTTCACTCTGTCGCCCAGGGCACACTCACAGTTATAGCAGTTATAACTGTTATAACTGCTATAGCAGTTATAACAGCCTTGACCTGCTGGGCTCAGGCGATCCTTCTGCCTCAGCCTTCCAAGTAGTTGGAATCATAAGCATGTGCTACCACTCCTGGCTAATTTTTTTATTTCTTATAGAGATGAGGTCTCGCCAAGTTGCCCAGGCTGATCTCGAACCTGTGGGCTCAGGCAATCCTCTCACCTAGGCCTCCCAAAGTACTGGGATTATAAGCATGAACAATTTTTATTTTTAAAAGTTTACTGGTGCTGGGCTCGGTGGCTCAGCCTGCAATCCTGCACCTTTGGGATGCTGAGGTGAGTGGATTGCCTGAGCCCGCAGGTTCGAGACCCACCTGGGCAACATGGTGAGACCTCATCTCTAC
>NW_007260398.1:740769-742187 GCF_000164805.1 Carlito syrichta | reverse complement strand
CAAAAAAAAAAAAAAAAGGTTTACTGGCTAGGCTCATGCCTGTAAGCCCAGCACTTTGGGAGGCCAAGGTGGGAGGATCGCTTGGGCCCAGGAGTTTAAGACCAACCTTGGCAATATAGTAAGACCCCGTCTCTTCAAAAAATTAAAAGTTTCCAATTTCTTGATACTGGCAGAATCAGCCAGGTAAAAATGGATCGTATTTCTTTTTTTTGAGTTAGAGTCTCACTCTGTTACCCAGACTGGAGTGCAGTGGCTGCTCCCGGCCACCGCAGCCTCGACCTGCTGGGCTCCAGCGATCCCTCCGCCTCAACCTTCCAAGTAGCTGGAACTAAAGACGCATGCTACCAAGCCCGGCTAATTTTTGATTTATTGTAGAGATGAGGTCTCACCAAGTTGCCCAGGCAGGTCTCGAACCCACAGGCTCAGGCAATCCACTCACCTCAGCCTCCCAAGGCACGGGATTACAGGCTGAGCCACCGAGCCCAGCTTGGATCATATTTCTGAGCCACACAGAAACCTGCACGTGTAAGTGTTTATATCAACATTAGTAGTAATCACCAAAAACTGGTAACAACTCCATGGCCTTCAGTGGGTGAATGATTCAACAAACAGTTCAGTCAGGCCATGAGTACCCCTGAGCAATAAAAAGGAATGAACCATGGATGTTCCACCTAGCTAGTTCTGAAATGTGTTATGCTGAGTGGAGCAAGCAAGTCAGACACAAAAGGCTGCAGCAGTTCATTTTATGTGACAATCTGGAAAAGGCGAAATCATGGGGACAGAGGACAGAGTAGTGGCTGCCAGGTGTGGAGAGTTGGGGAGGGGGTGACTTCAAAGAGGGATGAGGGAGGTTTGAGGGGTGATGGAAGTGTTGATATCATGATTGTAGTGGTGGTTCAGGGCTGTCTATGTTTGTCAAAGCTTGTAGAACTACACACTAAACACGGTGATTTTACTGCATGTAAATTATACCTCTAGAGAGAAAGAAAAAGTGATGAGCAAGCTCTCTGCTGACACACCAAGATCTCCAAGAAATCCTGATAATTACAATCTCACTGTGCAGTACAGGGCATAAATCCACATGGGGGAGGGGAGAGGGCAACACACTTGAATTTGCTTCCATTTGCATCAAGAAACTGAGGGAGGACACGCAGGAAACTATGAGGCAAGGCTTCACTCTCTCCATCTTTTATGACATTTTTTGAACTTGGTATCATATGAACACATTTACCTATTCAAACAGCTACATTAAAAAGAACCCTCAGCCGGGCTCAGTGGCTCAGCCTGTAATCCCACGCCTTCAGGAGGCTGAGATGAGTGGATTGCCTGAGCCCGCGGGTTCGAGACCCACCTGGGCAACTTGGCAAGACCTCATCTCTACAATAAATCAAAAATCAGCCGGGCGTGGTAGCGCGCAG
>NW_007260398.1:739037-740742 GCF_000164805.1 Carlito syrichta | reverse complement strand
GTGGTGGCCGGGAGTGGCCATCTGCACTCCAGTCTGGGCAACAGAGTGAGACTCCAACTCAAAAAAAAAAAGAACCTTCGAAGGCAGGCATGGTGGCTCACACCTGTAATTCCAACACTTTAGGAGGCAGAAGCGAGAGGAGTACCTGAGCCCAGGGATTCAAGACCAACCTGAGAAACTTGACACAACCTCCACTTTACAATAAATCAAAAATTAGCTGAGTGCAGTGGTGCGCACCTGCAGTTCCAGCTACTTGGAAGGCTGAGGCAGAAGGATCACCTGAGCCCAGGAGGTCAAGCCTGTGATAGCCATGAGCATGCCACTGTACTCAAGCCTGGGTGACGACTTCCACTAGAAAAAAAAAGAAACCTTGAGTCAGGTGCAGTGGCCCACACCTGTAATCCCAGCACTCTGGGAGGCCGAGACAGGAGGACTATTTGAGGACAAGAGTTTAAGAACAGCCCGCGGTTGGGCTTGGTGACTCAGCCTGTAATCCCGCGCTTTGGAAGGCCGAGGTGAGTGGATTACCTGAGCCTGCAGGTTCGAGACCAGCCTGGGCAACTTGGCGAGACCTCATCTCTACAATAAATCAAAACCTTAGCTGGGCATGGTGGTGCACACCTGTAGTTTCAGTTACTTGGAAGGCTGAGGCAGAAGGAGCACCTGAGCCCAGCAGGTCAAGGCTGTAGTGGCCATGAGCGTGCCACTGCACTCCAGCCTGGGGCACAGTGAGACTTCGATTCAAAAAAAAAATAGTAGTCAATCAAGGGTAAATTTGTGGTCATGAGAAACATAGTCAGGTGAAAAAGAGTGAAGAATGCACAAGAGTTTCATGCCCTCTTTGTAACGTTTCTCTATATTTAAAGCTTATTTGCCAGGCACAGTGCTACACGCCTATAATCTCAGCCACTCAGGAGGTTGAAGAGGGAGAATCACTCAAGCTCAGGAACTCAGATCAGTATGGACAAATAATGAGACCTCGTCTCTAAATAAACAATTATGACTGTAATCCCAGCGTTTTGGGAGACTGGGTGGGAGGACTGCCTGAGTCCAGGAATTCAAAACCACCCTGGGCAACATAGTGAGACTTTATCTCTACATAAAAAAAAAATAAAAAAATTAGCAGATGTGGTGGTGCACACCTGAAGTCTGCTGGGTGTGGCAGAAGGATCACCTGAGCCCAGGAGGTCGAGGCTGCATTGAACCGAGGCTGCATTGAACCGTAATGGTGCCACTGCACTCCAGTCAGGCAACAGAGGGACACCCTGACTCATAAACAAAACAAAAGGCAAATACCTTTGGAAGCGTTAAATAGCTGGGAATGGGGACAAGGCAGTAACATTCTGGTAAGACTTTGGGCTGCAGAACTGAGGCATTTGCTGCTAGACTTATAGTTGCATTGGTGGGTGGAGAGGGAGCACTCACACTTAAGACGTATAAAAGAAAGATCTCTGAGAACACATGCTGATAGAGGTGGTTCCCAGGCAAAGAGCAGTAGGAAACTCACCTAACTCTGTATACCTCCAGAGAGAGAATTTTTTTTTTTTTATAATCAGTAAACAGTTGAATAATTCCTTCATTAGAAAAGAGTTTACAGCTGGGCTCAGTGGCTCAGTCTGTAATCCCGCGCCTTTGGGAGGCTGAGGTGAGTGGATTGCCTGAGCCCGCGGGTTCGAGACCCGCCTGGGCAGCGAGACCTCATCTC
>NW_007260398.1:725582-738874 GCF_000164805.1 Carlito syrichta | reverse complement strand
AAGGCTGAGGCGGAGGATCGCCAGAGCCCAGCAGGTCGAGGCTGCGGTGGCCGGGAGCGGCCACTGCACTCCAGTCTGGGCGACAGAGTGAGACTCCAACTCAAAAAAAAAAAGAAAAGAGTTTACAAACCAAGCCAATACGTCCTTTTTCACTCAGTGCTGCCTCCCCACCTCAGAAAGCAGCCTGCCCTGAACTCCCAGTAGCCAGTTCCAGGTGAAGCCACAGGGCAGATGTTGCAGAAGCCAGGCTTCCCTCTGACTGGCTTCCGGCCAGATGGTGGGGAACTCAGTGTTGCAAGACAAGGAGACGGGCCAACCCAAACCACAGGAAGATTCCCTCAAGTTGAGCCAATGGCTCAAGCCTCCAGTCACAGGCCCCTGATCTTGATTGATGAGGCACTGGTTCCCAAATGCACCACGATCCAGTAGAAGAGAACGACCTCCCAAGGACCAAACTCAGAGCTGCCAGGCTCCTGGTTAAAGGACCAGCTGAGTCCTCCCAGAAAGGAGACAGCAACCCTCTAGAAGGACCCTGCCTATCAGCACAGAGACAGAGGCCTGTGGCCAGGACAGAAAGAGCTGTGTCCCAATCAGCCCTGGGGGCGTCCCCTAGGGCTGGCCTGGTTGTGCCAGGGCGTATCAGCCAGCAGACAGGGTCACCCAGCTGGGACTGTTCCTGCCTGCGAGGCCCACCCACTAGGCTGCCCTGACAGGCTCTTATCGCTGGGAAAGGGTGGCATGCAGCAGTCTCCAGGGAGCCTCCTCCTTCGTCTGGGTATGGGGGTGTCACCAAGGCCCTCAACAGCTCTACTGACCTCTTGTCCACAGCCCCACGGGTCTGCAGTCAGAGCAGATTCAGATCTATCCAAAGGAGGATTCCCACAGCAAAGAGCAGCAGTGCCCACTCCTGCCAGGGCCACTGGGTACCCAGGCAGGAAGCCAGAGTCAGAGGGGGCATCCCACAGGGTCTCACCCACTACAGCCTGGGATGGTCCTGCTGGCCCTATCAGACAGCCAAGGAAGGCAGCTCAGAGACACCATGCTGCCCTGTGTCAGGATCGTGGCCTGTGAATGTCATTACAAGTATATGTGCCTACTATGTGCTGGGACAGCAAGGAACAAACAGACCAAACTCCCAGCCCTTGAGCTGATGCTCTGTGGTAAAGGGGTGGTGGGGGGAAAGAACAAATGTATGCAAACTAGTTCCGGGGCCAACAGGGCCCTGAGGAAAACACAACAAGGCAGCAAGCCAGGGATGGTGAAGGAGGGGGAAGAATGAATGAAGGGGTAACTCGTGCAGAAATCTGCAAGAAAAGGAGATGCGGAGGCAGGAAGGAGCAGAGGCAGGAGTGAGCCTAAGGGTGCCCAGCAAGACCATGGGATTGGAGAGGTGAGGGAAGGGCAGAGGTGAGAAGGAGGGGATGGGTGGGTGGAGGGGGAGTAGGCCGTGGGAGGCTGGGCTCTGCTGAATGGGTGGGAGCCATGGAGGTTTCTGAGCAGATGAGGGCCAGGAGCAGGGAGACCAGGCTGGAGGTGAGGAAGGGAGCAGCAGGGACATGTTGAGGTGGGACATGAGGACATCAGGGAGGACTCTCTGGCCAGCTCCAAGCCCACTTGTTCAACGCCAGCCGTGAAGCAGACACCACCCGGGAGGTGAGGGCCACACACCAGCGCCAGACATCAGTTCTTCCACGCCCTCCCCGCTACACTGTACAAGGGCCATGTCTGGGTGCAAATCCTGGGACTACCTGACTATAAATGGCCTACTGTCCATCACCAGGATGCTGGGACATATTCGAAGATGCCTCTGTACCACAGGGTGCTAGGCAACCAGGACAAGAAACAGAAAGGGCCTATGGAACAGGGCACACGCCACAGGCAGGTCCACAGCCAGGCGGATGGACACAAATGTGTGACCAGCTCAGTGGGTCGCCTCTCTGCTTCTGCTGGTTCTCCCCACCTCAGCAGGAAAACTGGCCACCTCCTCCATGAAGCATTCCCTGACTATCATTCCTACTTCAAGTCTGCCTGTAAGGGCATCCAACTTCCACACACCCACCCACCTCCATCAATGAATGACATTCCCGGGAGGCCAAGGGGCTCCTGGGCTCACTCACCATGATGTCCTCTTACCAACCCTCCTCTGTCACTTGTTAGGGTGGCCCCGACTTCCACTGAAAATGAACTTGAATGAATAAGCCTGACCTACCTCAGCCCCTCAGCTGCCTTGTTCATAAACGGGACGTGCCGGCTCCAGGGGACATATAAACAGCATCTGAGACCTAGAGCATAGGACAGTGCTGATGACACGGATCCCAGGGCAAGGGGAAAAGGAAGGTTGCAAATCTGGTGAAGCCAGGGGTGAGGTACAGGTCAGCCAGTCTTGGGCCAAGGTGTGACCACTCAAAACCTCTGCACCTTTAGGCAAGCTTTGTGTCTCAGTTTCCTCATTAGTAAATGGGATCATACACCAGCCTCAAAGTGAGCGAGGTGGCTTGTACCAAAGCCCCAGCAAGGATCACAGGACACAAGAGGTGCTGTTGTCTCTCATGGGACAGTCACAGCAACTCCTAGATGCTTCCCCACCATGTTCCCATTCCTTAAGGGGGGTTAAGGTTGCTCCCAGCAACAGTTACAAATATATCAACACAGAAAAGTCAGGTGTATAGGTATGTACCTGTAGTACTGTGGGAGGCCAAGGCAGGAGGACTGCTTAAAGCCCAGAGTTGAAGATGAGCCTGAGCAATGGAGCAAGAACCCACCTCAAAAAAAAAAAAAAAAAAAAAAAAATCAGACAGGCACAGTGGCTCATGCCTGTAATCCCAGCACTTTGGGAGGCTGAGGCGAGAGGACTGTCTGAGCCCAGAGGTTCAAGACCACCCTGGGCACCATGGTGAGACCTCATCTCTACAATAAATCAAAAAATTAGTTAGACATGGTGGCTCATGCCTGTAGTTCTGGCTACTTGGAAGGCTGAGGTAGAAGGATTGCCTGAGTCCAGCAGGTGGAGGCTGTCATTCCACTCCAGCCTGGGTGACAAAGTGAGACCCTGACTCAAAAAACAAAACAAAAATCTTGAAGATGTGTCAAGTGGTTGGAAAGCAAGTTGCTGAATGACATGAACAGGGTGATCCCAGTTCTGGACGGAAAACACACCAGAAAGAACCAATCCGAAACAGTGCTACATAGTCCCCAGGTGCCAGCACCTGTAAACATAACTCACCAGAGGGTCTGCAGGGTCTGTCCCATCCTGATGATGGTGTCCCCATGTGAGCACAGATGCAAGGACAGGGAGGACAGTGTGTTGCTCTTCCTCATCTGCAATGTTCTAATACAAGAACACTATCTGTGCTCTACTTGCATAATTCTTTTTTTTTTTTTTTTTTGAGTCAGTCTCACTCTGTCCTCAAGCTGGAGTGCAAGGACACAATCACAGCTCAGTGCAGCCTCGAACTGCTGGGCTTAGAAGACACTTCTGCCGGGCTCGGTGGCTCAGCCTGTAATACCGCGCCTTTGGGAGGCTGAGGTGAGTGGATTGCCTGAGCCCGCGGGTTCGAGACCTGCCTGGGCAGCGAGACCTCATCTCTACAATAAATCAAAAAATCAGCTGGGCGTGGTAGCGCGCACCTATAATTCCGGCTACTCGGAAGGCTGAGGCGGAAGGATTACCGGAGCCCAGCAGGTCGATGCTGCGGTGGCCGGGAGCGGCCATTGCACTCCAGTCTGGGCGACAGAGTTAAACTCCAACTCAAAAAAAAAAAAAAGAAGACACTTCTACTTCAGTCTCCCGAGTAGCTGGGACTACAGACACCTGCCACCACACCGAGCTAATTTTTTATTTTTTCATTTTTTGTAGAAGAAAGATCTCACTATGTTACCCAAGCTGGTCTTGAACTCCTGGGCTCAAGCAATTCTCCTGCCTCAGCCTCCCAAAGTGCTAGGATTACAGACATGAGCCATCGCACCCAGACTAATTCAAATTTAGAAAAAGGAGGCATCCAACAGCCAGTGTTCTACCTCTCACATGCCCCCTGATTCTATCCACATTCCCAGCAGACTTGTGCAGGTGGCTGTAATTGAGTTGGCTCTGTGTCCTCTAGTTAAATGTACCTGCTGTTCCCTCAGCCTAGGATGCTCTTCTCCCAGTCCCTGCAACACTGGTTCCACTGTAGGGTGCTCACCCTGACAGCCCCATTGGAGCAGCACCCCAGTCACCATCTTCTGCCCCCACCCTCCTGCCCAGTACAGAGCAAATCACCTCTCGCTCTTAGAATCTCCCTGCTCATTTAACTCTTCACCTGTCCTCTGTCCATCTCAGTCTCTGCTGGGTGCCCAGCACCAGGCACGGAGTGGGCAATACTCAAGGCATGCCAGTCGGACACACAACCAACTACCTCAAAGCTCCCCAAGTCTCCATACCTTGGCCCCATCCTCAGACATGAGTGTTCACATTTGGCCCTACTCTCAAGAGCAGGCCCACACTTTCTCACCCCCACTTTTCCCAGATGTCTAGCTCTAGAGGACACAGAGCCAACTCAAGTTCCAGTCCCTGTTCTCCGCCTAGTGTGACTTGAGGCCAGTCCCTCTCTCTGGCCTCAATTTCCCCACCTGCGAAGAAAGGATGCTAAGAGCAGCAGCTGCCACCCGAGGGCTTCTGAGACCATGTGGTTAGACTTTACACCTACATCCTGGGTATGGCACAGGTTGTTTCTGCACAAACATTGGCTCTTGACAACATAGACATCCAGCAGTTGATGAAACGGAAACAACCATTGGGCTCCAGTTCAAGCGAAAGCTAGCTTCACAGGGAAAATTCTCCCCCACCCAGCGGGGATCTGATTGCCAAGATTAATAGGCACCTGGAAGCGGAGTCTTTTCTCTCAGGTGCCATCTTGCTCCAGAGGCAGAGGCATTTTTTCCTTTATGCAGATTGGAACTAATGCCCCATAAATACCTCATTATTGGCTTGGATTTTTCCAAAGCTTTAACACAATAAGAGCTTAATTACAGCATGCAGTTGGCAACCCCAGGAAATTACGGTTTAGATGATGTACCCATTTTCTTCAGCGGTTGAGAAGCCTATAATTTCAGCATTTTCATTCAAATCGAGCACCACTTTGGCAGATATGGCTCTGAGCCAAGTGCGGATGCTGAGGGAGAGGCATGAGGCTCCATGTGGCGGCCAGCCCTTCCTGCTAGGCTACCTTTGAAAGTTCTGAATCTAGAACAGTCTGTGAGGTCGTCCTCCACCCTCTCCCAGAAACGTTCCAGCTTATTACCAGGGGATTTCAATGTTATGTACCTGACGCCAACCATTATCTCTGGAAAAATAACTCTGAAAAAGCACCTGGACAGCCCAGAGAGAGCTTTGGAGGAATCTGTCCTCCTGGTTATAAACATAATCCCCAAACCAGCAAAAATAAACCAAGACTCACATGGGGAGACAATTCACATGGGGGGGGAGGTTCAGGTGGTGGACATCTTTCTGGGCTTTACTACACAAACAACTGCTTTAAGACAGGCCCATACAGTCTAGTACCTACAGGCGGCGTTCTAGATCCCACTAAGCAGCTAGTTCACCGTCAGTTGTCTGGACACCTTGTATGTTTGGCCAAATCCACTGCTGTTGGGCATTTTTGCCCCGTTTCCCACCACCAAACACGGAATGGGTATAAACAACCCTCATGTTTGCAGCCATGATTCTCACTTAGAAATGAACCAGGAGACCCGGTGCAGTGGCTCACACCTTAATTCCAGTACTTTGGGAGGCTGAAGCGGAAGGATGGCTTGAGGCCAGAAGTTCCAGACCAGCCTGGGCAATATAGTGAGGCCTTGTCTCTTCAGGATTTTAAAAATTAGCTGGGTGTACTGACATGCTCCTGTAGTCCCAGCTACTCAGGAGGATCACTTGATCCCAGGAGGTCAAGGCTACAGTGAGCTGTGATAGCACAACTGCACTCCAGCCTGGGCAACAGAGTGAGACCCCGACCTCAAAAAAAAAAGGAACAAGTAACCAGGAACAGCCTCTGGTAGGCATTTCAGTGTCTGAAAGAATAGGGTGTGTGTGCATGTCCTGCTCTGACTTTATCCCCAAAACTAGAAAGCTGATAAGCACTCTGTGTGTATATGCGTGTGCGCAAAAATGAGGCGCTACTTACATTAACAAAGTAATGATTGGGACACAGTTTGACCATTTCTTTAAAAATTAAACATGAAGCCGGGCTCGGTGGCTCAGCCTGTAATCCCGCGCCTTGGGAGGCTGAGGTGAGCCTGAGCCCGTGGGTTCGAGACCCGCCTGGGCAACTTGGTGAGACCTCATCTCTACAATAAATCAAAAAATTGGCTGAACGTGGTAGCGCGTGCCTGTAATTCCAGCTACTTGGAAGGCTGAAGCGGAAGGATCGCCGGAGCCCAGCAGATCGAGGCTGCGGTGGCCGGGAGCGGCCACTGCACTCCAGTCTGGGCGACAGAGTGAGACTCCAACTCAAAAAAAAAAAAAAATTATACATGAAAAATAAAAAAAGTAATGATGAGCTCCTTTTCCTTAAGGAAAAAGAAATTAATGATCATAGGAGCCCTGATCCAGGCAAAAGGGAGACAGACCTCACGACCAAGATGGTAAAAGCCATTTCACAAAAGTAGCAACTATCATGATCCCATTTCCAGATGAGGAAACTGAAGCGCAGAGAGGCGAGGCCACTAGTTTGGTGTGTGGTAGCACCAGGACAGCCACATTCCCAGACACCACTGGACCCTACCCCTCACTCCAGGTGTCCCGGGCCTGCAGTCCACCTGGGCAGGGCCTTGCATGGCACGTTAGGATGCAATTTGTTTGTGCCCAAAAGGAAAGTCAATGGAAAAAGAAGCCATTTCCAGGTGACTCTAAACTCCTAAGTTCCATTAAGGGACAGATCAGCCCAAGGGG
Source organism: Carlito syrichta (assembly GCF_000164805.1). Taxonomy (NCBI): domain Eukaryota; kingdom Metazoa; phylum Chordata; class Mammalia; order Primates; family Tarsiidae; genus Carlito; species Carlito syrichta. The sequence continues at coordinate 731,949 of NW_007260398.1, read as the reverse complement.
CAGACAACCTGCCCCTCCGTCTGGCAGGTACATGAGCCAGGGCTCATCAAATGTGAACTGGGCCAGCTCCCACCAAGACACAGGTGCAGTCCTGCAGCTCAGCCACTCCTGAATTCATCTCCCTCACTCTCCTGCTGAACTGATCAGGAACATTCCCAACTCAGGGCCTTTGCACAGGCGGTTCCCACAGTCTCCACTCAGATGTCACTTGCCTTACCTATCTAAAATGTGACCCTGCACCCACCATGACCTCTCCCTTATCCGGTACCTGGATCCTTTTATTCTATCACCTCCTGCTCCCACATCTGTATTTATTTGTTTGTTTGTTTGTTTGTTTTGAGTTGGCATCTCGCCCAGGCTGGAGTGCGGTGGCTGTGCCACCGCAGCCTCGACCTGCTGGGCTCGAGTGATCCTTCCGCCTCAGCCTTCCAAGTAGCTTTCTACAGGCATGCGCCAACATGCCTGGCTAATTTTTTGATTTATAGTAGAGATGAGGTCTTGCCAAGTTGCCCAGGCTGGTCTCAAATCCATGAGCTCAGGTAATCCTCTCACCTCGGCCTCCCAAAGTGCTGGGATTATAGGCGTGAGCCACTATGCCTGGCCCACATCTTTATTTTATGTGCTGCCTGCAGGCCAGCTCTGCAGGGCAGGGGTTCTATAAACCAGCTCAAGGCTATGTCTCCAGGCACACAGTAAAGGTGCTCAGAAAACACATTTTCCGATGAACAATACCTAATGTTTGAGGCACTTCCTCTGTGCCAAGAGTACTAAATGGTCTCACTTAATCCTTATTCATCCCTAAGAAAGAAGTGCTATTATAACTCCCATTTTTAAAAGGATGGATTAAGTCTCCTGCCGCGGTCTCACAAGTATGCAATGACAGGTACCAGATGACTTCATCTGCCCTGAGTTGAAACACATCCAATCTGGCGTGGTAGCAGCCTCACTTCCTCACTGAGGAAATTGAGGCTCAAAGAAGGAAACCTCACAGGATCAGGCCTGGTCTATGCACTCTGGGCCAGAGGCCTCAGCCTCACCCTTCTCTTCTCCGGGTAGGTTGAGGAAATTCCCAAGGCCCTTCCTCATGCCAGCACCTGAGGCTAAGTGACAAGGTCAAGAGGGAGGCAGGCTCTCCCTTCCCCTTAGGGCCACAGGTCTATCTGCTTGTGCAGGGCAGACAAGCCAGGGGTCTCAATCTCAAAGGCTTCCAGGGCCCGGAGGAGTGCTGGGAGCAGTAGGGACGGTGGCCACTTCTAGAATTATGGGGCAGTGGCTGCTGCTTCTGAAATTCCAACAGCTGGTGCCATGGGGGACCCAGGCCCACAAGGCCAGATACACACCCAGCACAGCCACTCATCCAGTTCCCAGGGAGAGTGGAGGTATCACCCAATTTTTTTTTTTTTTCAGAGACAGGGTCTCACTGGGTCACGCAGCCAGGAGTGCACTGGAGCAATCATGGCTCACTGCTGCCTCAAATGCCTAGGCTCAAGCAATCCTCCCCTCCCAGGTTCCCAAATAACTAGGACTACAGGCACATGCCACCATACCCAGCTAATCTTTTTTCTTATTTTTTGTAGAGACAGGGTTTTGCTTTGTTGCCCAGGCTGGCCTCAAACAATCCTTCCACCTCTGGCCTCCCAAAGTGTTGAGATTACAGGTGTGAGCCACAGTGCCTGGCTCACCTCCATCTTACAGAGAAAGGATCTGAGGCCCAGAAAGGCAAATCCACTTGACCAAAGTCACACAGTCAAATGCAATAGGGCCAAGTCGGGCACAGAACTTGTGTATGGCACCACTAAACTCTATAGATCTGGGTGTTTTCTAGCACCGCAGAAATCCAGCTGATGTGAAATAATAATTTTTAAATGTTAGCAGGTAACTTATTAAAACCAAAATGTTCTAGCTGGGCTCGGTGGCTCAGCCTGTAATCCTGCGCTTTGGGAGGCTGAGGTGAGTGGATTGCCTGAGCCCGCGGGTTCGAGACCCGCCTGGGCAATTTGGCAAGTCCTCATCTCTACAATAAATCAAAAAATTAGATGGGCGTGGTAGCGCGTACCTGTAGTTCCAGCTACTTGGAAGGCTGAGGTGGAAGGGTTGCTGGAGCCAAGCAGGTCGAGGCTGCGGTGGCCGGGAGCATGCCACTGCACTCCAGTCTGGGCAACAGAGTGAGACTCCAACTCAAAAAAAAAAAAAAAAACAACCAAAAAGTTCTAAACACCCCCAAGAGCAGCGATCTGTACCCCTTCATAGCAGGCTGAGTTAACTAGGCCATTTGTACTTGGACCACATTCTTCAAAAATCCAAGGTGGGTACAGTGACTCACACCTGTCATGTCAGCACTTTGGGAGTCTGAGGCAGGAGGATCACCTGAGGCTAGAAGTTCAAGACCAGTCTGGGCAACATAGTGAGACCCTGGCTCTAAAAAAAAAATTAAAACCTTAATTGGATGGGACTGGTGGTGTGCACCTGGAATCCCAGCTACTCATGAGGCTTATGTGGGAGGATGGCTTGAGCCCGGGAAATGAAGGCTACAGTGAACTATGATTGTGCCACTGCACTCCAGCCTGGGCAAAAGAGCAAGCAAGACCCTTTTTTTTTTTGAGTCGGAGTCTCACTCTGTCGCCCAGGATGGAGAGCAGCAGCATGCTCATAGTCACCGCAGCCTTGACCTGACGGGCTCAGGGAATCCTTCCACCTCAGCCTTCCAAGTAGCTTGAACTACAGGATGCGCCACCACGCCTGCCTAATTTTTCTTGATTTACTGTAGAGATGAGGTCTCTCCAAGTTGCCCACACTGGTCTCAAGCCCGAGGGCTCAGGCAATCCTTCCACTTTGGCCTCCCAAAGTGCTGGGATTATAGGCATGAGCCACCGTGCCCAGCAAAACCAATGCTCTTAACAAGCATTTTCTGCATTGCTGAATTCTACGAGGTTACACAGCTTAAAAGTGGCTGAATGGCCAGACGCCAGAGTGGGCAAGAGGAAAAGGCAAGGGGCAGAGGGATTGAGAGTAAGTAGGGAAGCCATGGAGACCCACATCCCCAATCCAGAGCTCTCAATTCCTCACTGAACAGCTTCCAACAAGAGCATTCTGGCTGGGCAAGGTGACTCACACCAGTAATCCCAGTACTTTGGGAGGCCAAGACAGGAAGACTGCTTGAGGTGACAACTTTGAGACCAGCCAGGACAACAGAGCAAGATCCTGTCTCTAATAGAAATTTTTCCTTTTTTGAGTTGGAGTCTCACTCTGTTGCCCAGTCTGGAGTGCAGTGGCACACTCATAGCCACTGCAGCCTTGACCTGCTGGGCTCAGGTGATCCTTCTGTCTCAGCCCTTCAAGTAGCTGGAACCACAGGTGTGTGCTATCATGCTCAGCTAATTTTTTTTTTTTTTTGAGCTGGAGTTTCACTCCGTTGTCCAGACTGGAGTGCAGTGGCCACTCCCGGCCACTGCAGCTTTGACCTGCTGGACTCCTGCGATCCTTCTGCCTCAGCCTTCCAAGTAGCTGGAACTACAGGCACGCACTACTATGCCCGGCTAATTTTTGATTTATTGTAGAGATGAGGTCTCACCAAGTTGCCCAGGCGGGTCACAAACCTGCGGGCTCAGGCAATCCACTCACCTCAGCCTCCCAAAGGCATGGGATTACAGGCTGAGCCACCGAGCCCAGCACAGCTAATTATTTTTTTATTGTAAAGACAAGGTCTTGCCAAATTGCCCAGACTGGTCTCTAAGCCCTGGACTCAGGTAATCCTCGCACCTCAGCCTCCCAAAATCCTGGTATTACAGGTGAGCAAAATTTTTCTTTAAAAAAAAAAAAAGCTGGGCGTGGTGGCTCACGCCTATAATCACAGCACTTTGGGAGGCCAAGGTGAGAGGATTGCCTGAGCCCACGGGTTCGAGTCCAACCTAGGCAACTTGGTGAGACTTCGTCTCTACAATAAATCAAACAATGAGCCAGGCATGGTGACACATGCCTGTAGTTCCAACTACTTGGAAGACTGAGGTGGAAGGATCACCTGAGCCCAGCAGGTTGAGGCTGCGGTGGCTGTGAGCGTGGCCCTGCACTCCAGCCTGAGCAACAGAGTGAGACTCCAAAAAAAACACACACACGCTCTGCTCAGTTCTGAGCCTGTTTCCAGCTCTGTAAAATAGGAATCACAGCAATGGCACCCCTATTAGGTAAATCTGTAATCTGAAAGAACCTTAATTCTGGATTAGTTTTGTTGATGAAAGGAACCAGCCAGGTAAATAACAGCCCCATCCACATAGACCTACTGTGTGTCAGCCACTGTACTAAGTAAGCATTTTCAACTCTTCAGGTCACTGCAACCTTCCAACAGTCTTGTTAAGAAACCATAACTCCATTTTTAGAAGGCTTAGAGAGACCAAACCATCTGCATAGGGTCACAGGTGAATGAGACAGATGGAGCCCTGCAGATGCCCACCAGAAGCCTGGGCAGGCAGGAGACAGTCGCTCAGAGGGGCCCACTGCCCAGCCCGAGGCCAGGGCAGTCCTGGCTGACCCCAAGTCCACACCTTTCCGCCACAGTAGACACAGGCAACAAGCCAGAGACAAAACAGCAAAGGAGGAAATTCATGCTGCTGGGAGCAAAACCCCAGGACTCTGGGGGAGGCGGAGGCAGAGGCAGGGCCGAGCACCAGCTGGGTGGCCTTGGATGAATCTCTCAGCTCATCTCCAAGGTGGGGATGATAAAAGAACCTCCACCCAACTCCTCATCCTGGGATTCAAGACTCAGAACCAGGCCTGATAGGTAAACATGATCCCTTCATGGCGATAACAATAACAGTGATGACACAGAGGAGGAAGATGTTATCACCCTTCACAAATGGAGTACTTCCTGGAATGGAGAAGTGGCGACCATCTGGAAGAGGAGAAAGGCAAGAGGCGGGTGGGGGGGGGGGGAGGATCAGCGTTTTCAGTGGCTGCAGGAACTGTTCTCATTCATTTGCTTCCGGAATCCTAGAACAGACTGGAGTTTGCCCGCTGAACAGATGGACACACTGAGGCTTCTCAGGGCTCTTGCCAGAGGTCTGTTCAGGCAGGAAGCCCCTTCCCAGGCTCCAAGGCGGGCCTTCAATTTACAGGCTTTAGTTGGGGGGCTGATCCCTGTGTTTCGGGGCCCTGGAGCACCCTGGCATGGGCCAGGAAAGAATCCCGGGCAACAGTTACCGCAGGGTTCCATTCCAACTAAGGGAGAAAGGGGTTCAAGCTTCACCCTTTGGGTCCCTTCTCCCTGCCACCCTCTCACCACCCCCTGCCAAAAGACCCGGGCTACACAGTTGGGAGCAGTGATGGGCAGGCACCAGGCCAGACGGACAGACAGAAAGATTCACTTGTTAGACAGGAGCCAGCGCTAACTAGGGATAAAGGTGAAGCGTCAGCCTGAGAGAACAGAACAGGGTCCAGTCAACCAGTCATTCAGACGGTAGAGGTCAGCGGGGGTCGACCCACTGAGGGACTGCTAAGTATGAAAAGTCTGTGGAGCCGGGCTCGGTGGCTCAGCCTGTAATCCCGCGCCTTTGGAAGGCTGAGGTGAGTGGATTGCCTGAGCCCGCGGGTTCGAGACCCGCCTGAGCAATTTGGCGAGACCTCATCTCTACGATAATTCAAAAAATCAGCCGGGCGTAGTAGTGCATGCCTGTAATTCCGGCTACTTGGAAGGCTGAGGCAGAAGGATCTCCGGAGCCCAGCAGGTCGAGGCTGCGGTGGCCGGGAGCGGCCACTGCCCTCCAGTCTAGGTGACAGAGTGAGACTCCAACTCAAAAAAAATTAAAAACATAAAAGTCTGTGGGGACACTGACGGGCAGCCAGACAGCAGAGGTCACCCTGGACAGCTAGTCATACAGCAGGGGGCTGCCAGGTGGGGCTGGACAGATGGACAGCCAAATGGTGGTGGTAGGAAGGCCTACCCAGGTCAGAGAGGCAGCCAGCCAGACGGCGGGGGCTGCTCCAGATTAAACGAACAGCCAGCCAGACCACAGGGGTCGCCCACTAGATAACTAGGTGGCAAGTTTTGCGCCTGATAGCCAGACAGAAGCGAAGAGGGACCAAACCTGACCCACAGGCAACCAGATGGCAGAGTTCACCCCAAAAGCTGGAACCAGACAGATGGCAGGGGTCCCGGGCACCTCCGGTGCCACGGCCCCCAGCCAGTAAGACCGCCCCCGGCACCTGGGCCGAGCCCCCAGGCCCTGCAGGAAGACCTGCGCCCGGGGCGTCTCACAGGGCCCGCCTCCCCGTCCCCGTGCCCGTCGCGGGCACGCAAGCGCCGGAGTTACGCCGGCAGCGCAGGGCGCGCCATTCCCGGTCCGCCCTCCGCGCCCTAGGCCGCCGCCCGCCGCCG
>NW_007260398.1:722712-725562 GCF_000164805.1 Carlito syrichta | reverse complement strand
TCACCGGCCCACGAAGTTCTCCAGCACCGAACTCTTGCCGGCGCTCTGGCCGCCCACCACGGCGATCTGCGGCAGGTCCAGGTGGCAGCTCTGCCCGATGGAGCTAAAGGCGTCCTGCAGCTTGTTGACCAGCGGGATCAGCTCTTCCATCCCGCGGTTGCCCATGGCGCCGGCGGCCCCCGGCCCGAGCGCCCGCGCTCAGCGCCCGCCCGACCCTCAACGACCTGGACCCGCGGCGACTGTGGTCGTTGCTCCCCGCCCGCCCGGGCCTCGGCGCGACGCCCGCTCCCGGCTCGGCCTCACGGTCGCCGCCTCATCCGGTTCTCAGGCGACACCCGACCCGAGCGACCTCCCGCCCCTGGCCTCGGGGCTGCACCCAAAGCTCTCTGGCCGCTCGCCATTGGCCGACGGTGCTGCCACTCAGAGACATGAGCCAATGAAAGTGAGGCACGGGCCTAGGGCTAGGTAAGCCTTCCCCTTGGGGACCAGCTCGCAGGTTAATTGGGTGCAAGAACTGTCACTGTTGTACAACAGCCAATAAAGGTGGAAACAGAGTTGTCAAGGCCGGGAGGCGGTGTTTCGGGAAGAGGCATGTTGGCTCCACCCACTGGAGAAGTTCCGCCATCTATTGGCAGGAATACCTGCCAGTCGACAAAGTTAACCAATGATGTTAGGGAGCAAGCCTTAACCATTAGTTTGTCTCGTGACGCTTAAATTGTTAGTTCCCTAAGAATTTCCCATTGGTTTATATAAATATCCCTTCGTTCCTCCAGCCAACAAGGCAAAAGAGGGCGGGTTTTAACATCCGAATCTTGACACTGGTTGAGAACTGTATCTGCCAATCAGAGAAACTCCCGTTCTTCCGTGATTGTTACACGTCTGTAATAGTCTTCTGAAGTACTTATAAGTCCCACAGAACTCGCCGAAGGGCGACATCTCCTGGTGGGTTCGTCACTTCTGAGTTTCCGGGATCTGCAGAAAACCTCAAGTCCCAGAATTCATCTCTCACTGCAAACCAGCTCTGGCAACCAGGTCCCAGTGCGCTTTGAAGATCAGAGCTGGCCAGGTGCGATGGCTCACGCATAACATCCCCGTACTTTGGGAGGCAGAGGCGAGAGAATTGCCTGAGTCCAGGGGGTTGGAGACCAGCCTAGATAATTTGGCGAGACCTCGCCTCTACAATAAATTTTTAAAAATTAGCCGGGCGTGGCGAAACCTGTGGTTCCAGCTACTTAGAAGGCTGAGGTGGAAGGATCGCCTGAGCCCAGAAGGTCGAGGCTGCGGTAGCCGTGATCGTGCCACTGCACCCCAGCCTGGGCCACAGAGTTAGACTTCGACTCAAAAAAAAAAAAAAAACAGAATCCTGGCATTCATGAAAAAATAGGTACACCAGGAAAATTTCTGGAATACATAAAACTGATAAAAGTAGTTGCACATTTTGTGTTAAATATTTAACTTGTGGATCCTATGCATGTATTTATTACTTTTTCAATTTCAAAACCTTATTTTCTAAGCAGAGAGAATAGCATAGTGGACTCAGAACGGGGAAGGAGGAAATTAGTGGAGGGACAAAAAAAATCACCTATCAGAGTACGCTGTGTACAGGTCACTATACAATGCAACAATTTTTTTTTTTTTTTTACTTGGAGTCTCACTCCTTCGCCCAGACTGGAGTGCAATGGCACACACGCTCACGGCCACCCCAGCGTCGACCTGCTGGGCCCCGGGGATCCTTCTGCCTCAGCCTTCCCAGTAGCTGGAACTACAGATGCGCGCTACCACGCCCGGCTATTTTTTTATTTTATTGTAGAGACGAGGTCTCGCCAAGTTGCCCGGGCTGGTCTCGAACCCGCAGGCTCAGGCAGTCCACTCGCCTCGGCTTCCCAAAGTGCTGGGATTACAGGCTGAGCCACGCCACGATGCAACAATTTAACCAAAAATTATTTGTACCCTACTAAAGCTGCTGAAATTAAGAAAAACACCACCAGGTGCGGTGGCTCATGCCTATAATCCCAGCACTTTGGGAGGCCGACATGACAGGATTGCCTGAGTCTACGGGTTTGAGACCAACCTGGGCAACTTGATGAGACTTTATCTCTACAATAAATTTTTTTAAAAATTAGTCGGGCATGGTAGTACATGCCTGTAATTCCAGCTACTTGGAAGGCTGAGGCAGAGGGACTGCCTGAGCCCAACAGGTCGAGGCTACGGTGGCTGGAAGCGTGCCAATTTCCTCCAGTCTGGGCAACAAGAGTGAGACACCAACTCAAAAAGAAAAACACCTTTTCTAGAGCAACAGTTCTGTAATTGACCACATCTGGCCCTCATGATGGAATTCATGCCTTTATAAAAGAGACTTTATACTTGAACCCAGGAGTTCAAAGCTGCAGTAAGGTATGATCACACCATTTCACTACAGCCCAGGTGACAGAGCAAGACCCTGTCTCTAAAAAATAATTTTAAGCCTTGGCATGGTGGTTCACACCTATAATCCCAACACTTTGGAAGGCAGAAGTGGGAAGATCACTCGAATTCAGGAGTTTGAGTCCAGCCTAGGCAACATAGCAAAGCCCAATCTCTACAAAAAAATGAAAAAAAGAGGGCATGATGGCATACACCAGTAGTCCCAGTTACTTAGGAGGCTAGGGCAGGAGGATCACTGGAGCCCAGGAATTTAAAGCTGCACTGAGCTAGGATCACACAACTGCACACTAACCTGGGCAACAGAGAAACAATGTCTCTTGTAATCCCGCGCCTTTGGGAGGCTGAGGTGAGTGGATTGCCTGAGCCCACGGGTTCAAGACCCGCCTGGGCAACTTGGCGAGACCTCATCTCTACAATAAATCAAAA
>NW_007260398.1:714143-722502 GCF_000164805.1 Carlito syrichta | reverse complement strand
CCACCACAGCCTCAACCTGCTGGGCTCCAGCGATCCTTCCGCCTCAGTCTTCCCAGTAGCCGGAATTACAGGCGCGTGCTACCACGCCCGGCTAATTTTTTTGATATCTTGTAGAGGTGAGGTCTCGCCAAGTTGCCCAGGAGGGTCTCAAACCTGTGGGTTCAGGCAATCCACTCACCTCAGCCTCCCAAAGCGCGGGATTGCAGGCTGAGCCACCGAGCCCGGCTAAAAAAATAGTAATTTTTTAAAACTAAATAAAATAAGACTCCAGAGCACGGCCTTGCCACTTACACCATGTGAGACAACAGAGAAAAGATGGCCCCTACGAAGCAATTCCTTACCAGACACGATCTGCAGCACCTTGATCTTGAGCTTCCCAGCTTCCAGAACTGTGAGAAGTAAATTTTTATGGTTTATAAGCTGCCCAGTTTATGGTATTTTGTTATAATAGCCCAAATGGACTAAGACAGTGACAGTGACCAAGTGACTTCCTTTCTCTGAACCTCAGTGTCCTCGTCTGTAAAATTGGAACTATACATGCATCATAAAGTTGCAAGAATTAAATACATGGCAATCATTTAGAATAGTCCTGGCACCATATAAGCACCTCCTAGATCACATCTCTCATCAGAACTGTGCTTACTAAGAGTGAAACTGAGCCACATATCTGCATAGTCATGGTTAAGAGTGTGGGCAAGCCGGGCTCAATGGCTCAGCCTGTAATCCCGCGCCTTTGGGAGGCAGAGGTAAGTGGATTGCCTGAGCCCGCGGGTTTGAGACCCGCCTGGGCAGGCGAGACCTCACCTCTACAATAAATAAAAAAAAAAATTAGCCGGGCGTGGTAGCGCACACCTGTAGTTCCAGCTACGTGGAAGGCTGAGGCGGAAGGATCGCCGGAGCCCTTCAGGTCGAGGCTGCGGTGGCCGGGAGCAGCCACTGCACTCCAGTCTGGGTGACAGAGTGAGACTCCAACTCAAAAAAAAAAGAGTGTGGGCAATAGCTCACGCCTGTAATTCCAGCAATAGGGATACTGAGGCAAGAGGATTGCCAGAGCCCAGAAGTATGAGACCAGCATGGGCAACATGGCAAGACCTTGTCTCTATAATAAATAAAAATTAGTTGGGCATGGTAGCATGTGCCTGTAGTCCCAACTGCCTAGAAGGCTAAGGTGAAAGGATCACCTGAGCCCAGCAGGCAGAGGCTACAATAGCAGTGATTGTGCCACTGCACTCCAGTCTGGGTGAGGGTAAGGCTCTGAATCAAAAAAAAAAGGATGTCTGGAGGCATGGGACACAAGAAAAGGGTGCAGCTCCCATTCTGGGGCACAAGCTACATGTTGGGCTATGCTAGGTGACTTTAGTTAGCAGCTGCCACCATGGTCACTTCTTCTTATCCCTGGGAAGGGGCGGTATTCAATGGTAGTGATGCCTAGACCAGGAAGGAAACCGAGACAGGCCACCTCCCAAGAACACACAGACACACTCTTTAAGTTAGAATTTTTTTAAAAACCTTCTAATAAAATCTTTCAACATCTTCCAGCCCTTCCCTCCTTCCCCAGACGTCAGCCCAGGGTGATGCCCACAGAGGCCAGGGCTTCTGTGGCCCAGGTGGGGCAGAGGGTGGGGTCCCCGTACATGGTGGCCATGAAATCCTGCACGAAGTCAGGGAAGCGCTTCTCCACGATGCTGGTGCGCACGGCGCTCATAAGCCGCAGCTGCAGAGAGAGGGTATCAGCTTGGCCAGGGCGCCAGGAGACCCCGCCCGCCTGCCCCTGTGGGCCCTGCCCACCTGATAGGCGATGTTGTGGACGGTGAGATGGTGCAGGGCAGCCGTGTTGTCGCTGTGCAGCAGTGCATGTAGAAAGGCGCGGCTGTGCCTGCGGACCAGCAAGGACACTCAGCAGAGCTGGGGCCGGCCCTCCATGCCTCCCCCACCCCCTGACACCCTTGCCTACGTCTGGCAGGTGGGGCAGGTGCACTCAGGGTCTATAGGGCCAAAATCCTTCTCGAACAGCTTCTTTTTCAACTGCAGGTTCCCAGTGGGCACCAGGGCAGAGCCAAAGCGCTGGGAAGGGAAGGGCAGGGGACATTGGGTTAACCGCACCTTCACCCTCCCCACCAACCCCCGCTGGCCCCTCCCCCATCCGCTTCCCCTGTCTGCCCCCTGCCAAGGCCTCACCGCTGTCCGAGTAGGGAAGACGCAGTCGAACATGTCGCATCCAAGAGCCACGCAGACCACCAAATCGGTGGCATAGCTGGGGTGCAGCCATGGAAAAGTGGGGCAAAGCGCCTCAAGCGGCCCCCTCAAGCCCTTACACTCCCCGAAACTGAGCCATATTCCCTCAGAACCACCCCCAAGGCCAGCCACCTCCTGATTCCCCCCAAGGCAGGGCTGTAGCCTCCTCCCCCATGTGCCCCCCCACAGAGCTGGGGGTCCCCAGGAAGCCACTCCTCACTGATGGGACTCTATCTCCCTGCTCCCTGTCATACCCAACTCCCATCAGGTATCGGGGCTTGTCCTTAGGCAGCCGGGAGGTGCTGAGTGCCACCATCCTCCAAAACTGGGCCTTGCTCTCACCCCCACTCAGGCCCCCGATGGCGAAGCCAGGCACATCCCTCTTGGTCATCTCTGAGGGCAAAGGGTAAGGAGAGAGGTGATTAGACAACAGGACATGTGATTTGTTCTACTGATCAGGACAGATCCTCAGGGAGAGAATCAGACAGAGAGGAAAGAAAAAGAGAGTCTGTCTATCTGTCTGTCTGGGAAAGGCTGCTAATGATCTCAGCTACCAATTATTGAGTGCCTACAGCATGCAAGGGCCTCTCCTTCAATCCTCAAGAGAGGCATACAGCCCACGCTCCCTTAGCTGGAAACTTTGGAACCAGATGTGTTCAGAATGTTCCAGATATTAACAGCCTGTCATCAAACACCATGACATTGCTGCAACAAAATACGTGAAGATGTATAACAAGTGTGATGAATAATGACAGAAATTCAGTTGTTTGGCCACAAATGAGCTGCATGTCTCAGAACATTCTGGATTTGAGAATTAGATCATGGGGCTCCAGGACAACAGAGAACGGGCTACAGAATTGTCCTGCTGTTCAGCTCACCTGACAGATGAAGAAACCAAGGCTTGCAGTACTTAAACCACTGGCCCAAGGCCACGTAGGCCAGAGGCTGGATTCAAAACCAAGTCTGCACCCCAGACTTGACCCAGGTCGCAGCAACCCAGTTCAACCCAGGTGATGCCACAGAAGCAACAAAGCAGGTGCTGTCTGGAACCAGGTTTAGAAGCTTAATGTGAGGGGGTGCTTAAATGCAAATTTCTAGGCCTTCCCTAGCCCCTGATTCTGATCCAGTCAGAGGAAGGGGGACCCAGGAGGCTGTTCAGTGCATGTGAGTCCCACAGTATTTTGAGAAGCGCCCAAAGAGGGGAGCTTGTCAAATGGCAAGTGGCTGAGAAATGAATCTGATGGGGTGAGACCCACATTGTTGTTGTTTTTATCTATTTTATTTATTAGTTGAAGTCTCACTGTGTCACCCAGGCTGAAGTGCAGTGGTACGCTCACAGACACTGCAGCCTCGACCTGCTGGACTCAGGGGATCCTTCCTCCTCAGCCTTCCAAGTGGCTGGAACTACAGGCACATGCCACCACACCTCATTAATTTTCTGATTTATTGTAGAGATGCGGTCTCACCAAGTTGCCTAGGCTGGTCCCGAATCCCTGAGCATATTGCTGTTGTTTTTAAATGAAAGGGAACAGAAAATACCAGAAAGTATCATATGTGAAAAGGTAATCCTTCACGAAGCCTGGGTTCCCGCTTTCTTGTACATCCACAGGCACTGAACCATGACATGAACTGACTCTCATGGCATGAATGGGTCTCAGTTAAAAAGACTTACTGGAAGGGGAGGTTTGAGGACAAAATGGGATTGTAAAACAGACAATCAGGTCAGACACAGTGGCTCACACCTGTAACGCTAGTACTTTGGGAAGCCAAGACAGGAGGCTCACTTGAGGCTAGGAGTTTGAAACCAGCCTGGGCAACATAGTAAGACCCCCCATCTCTACAAAAAAGAAATTAAAAAATTAGCCAGGCATGGTAGATGACACCTGTAGCCTAAGCTTCTTGGGAGGCTAAGGCAGGAGGATCACTTGAGCCTAGAAGCTCAAGACAGCAGTGAGCAATGATCACACTACTGCACATATGCCTGAGTAACAGAATAAAGCCCTGTTTCTAAAAACAAAAATAGGCCAGGTATAGTGGCTCACGCCTATAATCCCAGCACTTTGGGAGGAAGAGGCGAGAAGATTGCCTGAACCCAGGGGTTCAAGACCAACCTTGGCTACTTGGCGAGACCTCATCCCAAATCAAAAAATTAGCCAGGCATGGTGGCACATACCTGTGGTTCCAGTTAATTGGAAGGCTGAGACGAAGGATTGCCTGAGCCCAGCAGGTCGAGGCTGCGGTGGCCATGAGGGTGCCACTGCACTCCAGCCTGGGTAACAAAGTGAGACTCCAACTCAAAAACATAAACAAATAAATAAGTTGCCAATCAGATCCGTGTGAAATGGCATCTTGTTGGGGATTCAATATGCACTACCATGACACCAACTGCAGAAACAAAAACAAAAGCAAAAACAAACAATGCTATCCGCCTCAGTTTTCCCATCTATCACCTGGCAGTCCCCACCTGGCAGTCCCCACCTTACATGATGGCTGTTTAGACTCAAAGGGTCAATCTGTGACGGGCACTTGGCACAGTACTTGGGTACTTGGTGAATACCAGAAAACCGCAAGCCATTGAAATGACACCTATTCTCGGCCGGGTGCGGTAGCTCAACCCTGTAATCCCAGCACGTTGGGAGGTCGAGGCAAGAGGATGGCCTGAGTCCAGGGGTTCAAGACCAGCCTGGGCAACTTTGTGAGACCGTGGCTTTACAATACATTTTAAAAAATAGTCGGGCATGGTAGCGCACACCTGTAGTGCCAGCTACTTGGAAGGCTGAGGCGGAAGGATCACCGGAGCCAACAAGTCAAGGCTGTGATGCCACTGCAATCCAGTCTGAGCAACAGAGTGAAACTCCAACTCAAAAAAAAAAAAATTACACCTATTCTCCAAATACATTCTACCACACACTGCCTCAAGGCCTTTGCTTCCAGCTGTTCCTTCAGCCTGGAGTATCCTTTCACCCGTTTACAACCACTGCCAGGGTCCCAGACCCATGTGGGGCCTCAGTGTTGGACAAGCCCTGGTCCTGCCATCGCATGGCTCTACCTTCCAGGCAGGTGGCCCGCAGATCCGCGTCCAGCCCTCCTTGGATGATGGCAAAGAGGTTCTGCTTATCCGGTCGCCTGTGGGCTGCAATGCACCGGTCCAGCCAGCGGATTGACCTGTAAGAAGACCCCGGTCACAAGCCCCAAAGGCCTGGGGGGAGGTGGAAGACCAGGCTGTGGAACCAGGATCCCCTCCCCTGACACACACACGTGGATGTACCTGTACATTGCCTCCTCCACTCGTGGCCCTGTCACGGTGCTGCTGACAACGTCATCTAGCTGCATGATGATGTCTGAGCCTAAGGGGGAGACAGGGCACTGGCACTGAGAAGGCCCCCCACCCCTTGTTGAGAACAAGCTGAATTCTTCTCCAAGAGCCCATGCAGTCTCCCATGGGGTGATCTGATCTATCTGAACAGCAGCCAAAGAGAGCTTTTCTTTTCCTTTTCTTTTCTTTTTGAGTAGGAGTCTCACTGTCGCAGGCTGGAATGCAATGGCATACTCACGGCCACCACAGCCTTGACCTGCTGGGCTCAGGCCATCC
Source organism: Carlito syrichta (assembly GCF_000164805.1). NCBI lineage: Eukaryota > Metazoa > Chordata > Mammalia > Primates > Tarsiidae > Carlito > Carlito syrichta. Next base: position 716,675 of record NW_007260398.1, on the reverse strand, counting down.
TTCTGCCTCAGCCTTCCAAGCAGCTGGAATTACAGGCATGCACCACCATGCCTGGCTAATTTTTTAATTTATTGTACAGATGAGGTCTCGCCAAGTTGCTCGGGCTGGTCTTGAACCCCTAGGCTCGGGCAATTCTCTCGCCTCCGCCTCCCAAAGTGCTAGGATTACAGGCATGAGCCACGGCACCCAGCCAGAGAGAGCTTTTCTTTCTTTTTTTTTTTTTTTTTTTTGAGTTGGAGTCTCATTCTGTCGCCCAGACTGGAGTGCAGTGGCTGCTCCCAGCCACCGCAGCCTCGATCTGCTGGGCTCCGGCGATCCTTCCGCCTCAGCCTTCCAAGTAGCTGGAACTACAGACGCGCGCTTCCACACCCGGTTAATTTTTTTTATTATTATTTATTGTACAGATGAGGTCTCGTCAATTTGCCCAGGCGGGTCTCGAACCCGCAGGCTCAGGCAATATACTCACCTCAGCCTCCCAAAGGTGCGGGATTGCAGGCTGAGCCACTGAGCCTGGCTGAGCTTTTCAACAGGTGCCTCTGAACCTGCCTCCCCTCTGAACTTGCTTCCCCTCAGCCTAAAATCCTCTCCAAGCCGGGCTCGGTGGCTCAGCCTGTAGTCCCGCGCCTTTGAGAGGCTGAGGTGAGTGGATTGCCTGAGCCCGCGGGTTCGAGACCCGCCTGGGCGACTTGGCGAGACCTCATCTCTACAATAAATCAAAAAATTAGCCAGGCGTGGTAGCGTGCGCCTGTAATTCCAGCCACTTGGAAGGCTGAGGCGGAAGAATCTCCGGGGCCCAGCAGGTCGAGGCTGCAGTGGCCGGGAGCGGCCACTGCACTCCAGTCTGGGTGACAGAGTGAGACTCCAACTCAAAAAAAAAAAAATCCTCTCCAGTCACACAGAATAAAATCTCAACATGCGCTGGGTACAGTGGCTCATGCCTGTAATCCCAGCACTTTGGGAGGCCGAGGCAAAAGGACTGCCTGCCCAGGGGTTTGAGACCAGCCTGGGCAATTTGGTGAGACAACACCTCTACAATAAACCAAAAAATCAACCAGGTGTGGGGGCATGCGCCTGTGGTTCCAGCTCTTTGGAAGGCTGAGATGAAAGGATCGCCTGAATCAGCAGGTTGAGGCTGCGGTAGCTATGAGTGTGCCACTGCACTCCAGTCTGGGTGACAGAGCGAGATTTCGATTCAAAAAAAAAACCTCAATATGTACTAAGTGATTCCTTGCTGCGTGCCTGTAATCCCAGCACTTGGGAACCAAGTCTTGGGAACCAAGCATCCATCAATAGGGCCCTGGTTACATAAACCATAGTCCTGCCATTAACGGAAGTTTCCGTGCCCACAATTCTGAAACCCAGAGACTTTCCTTTTGGTTATATTGTTTTTTTCATTATTAATTTTTTTTTAGAGGCAAGTCTGTCTCTGCTGACCAGGCTGTAGTACAGTGGTGCTCATAGCTCCCTGCAGGCTGGAACTCCTAGACTCAAGGAATCCTCCCCACCCAGCCTCCCATGTAGCTAGAACTATAGGCAGGAGCCACCACAGTGGGCTAATGATTTTTATTTTTGTTTTTTTGGGGTTTTTTTTTAGTTGGAGTCTCACTCTGTCACCCAGACTGGAGTACAGTGGCACATTCCTGGCCACCACAGCCTCGACCTGCTGGGCTCCAGCGATCCTTCCACCTCAGCCTTCCAAGTAGCTGGAAATACAGGCGCGCACTACCACGCCCAGCTAATTTTTTATTTATTGTAGAGATGAGGTCTCGCCAAGTTGCCCAGGCGGGTCTCGAACCCACAGGCTCAGGCAATCCACTCACTTCAGCCTCCCAAAGTGCGGGATTACAGGCTGAGCCACCGAGCCTGGTTTTTTATTTTTGGTAGAGGTACGGTCTCGCTATATTGCCTAGGCTGGTCTTGAACTCCTGCCCCCAAAGTGATCCTCCCTCCTCTGCCTTGCAAAGTGCTAGGATCCTCCTGCCTCAGCTCCCAAAGTGCTGGTATTACAAATATGAGCCAGCACACCTAGCCTTTTTTTTTTTCTTTTTTAGGGACAGAGTCTCACTATGTCACCCAGGCTAGAATTCACTGGTGGGATTATAGCTCACTGCAGTCTCCAACTCCTGGGTTCAAGCAATCCTTCTGCCTCAGCCTCCTAAGTAGCTGGGACTACAGGTGTTCACCAATATGCCAGGTTAAACTTAAACTTTTCTTTTTTCTTGAGTTGGAGTCTCACTCTGCAGCCCAGGCTGGAGTGCGGTGGCAAGCTCATGGCCACCACAGCCTTTACCTGCTGGGCTCAGGTGATCCTTCTGCCTCAGCCCTCCAAGCAGCTAGAACTACAGGCATATGCCACCACTCCCAGCTAATTTTTTCATTTATTGTAGAAATGAGGTCTTGCCAAGATGCCCAGGCTGGGCTCAGGAAATCCTCTTGCCTCCGCCTCCCAAAGTGCTGGGATTACAGGCTTGAGCCACCATGCCTGGCTTCTGGTTAAACTTTTCAATGTCAAATGCTTTTTTTTTTTTAGTT
>NW_007260398.1:713498-713969 GCF_000164805.1 Carlito syrichta | reverse complement strand
GTTTGGGCGACAGAGTAAGACTCCAACTCAAAAAAAAAAAAAAAAAAAATTTTTTTTTTTTATTTAAAAAAATAAAAAAACAATACTGGAAAATCGAATACTAGGCATCAACCTGCCAAGTCATGCAGAAAATCCGCATTTCTAAGAGGGGGGAACAGGGAAGTTACTCTTCCTTTCTTGTTGTTTTAGATTAAAATAGATAAAATTTAGAGCAGAGAAACTAACTCTGTATGATACAATCTATAGGTGAATACATGTCATTACACACACAGAAACCCATAGAATGTACAACCCCAGAGTGAATGCAAAACGTGAACTATGAGGCTGGGCTCAGTGGTTCAGCCTGTAATCTCAGCACTTTGGGAGGCCGAGGCAAGTGGATTGCCTGAGCCCACGGGTTCAAGACCCACCCGGACAACTTGGCAAGACCTCGTCTCTACAATAAATCAAAAATTAGCCAGGCATGGTAGC
>NW_007260398.1:704885-713478 GCF_000164805.1 Carlito syrichta | reverse complement strand
CCGCGGGCTCAGGCAATCCACTCACCTCAGCCTCCCAAAGGTGCGGGATTACAGGCTGAGCCACCAAGCCCGGCTCAAATGCTTTTACGTAACAGAAAATTTGTAAGGCCATGAAACTACTCCGTGTGGTACTAAAATAGTCCATGCATCTCTCGGTATACTTGTCCAAACCCATAGAATTCATGACACCAAGAGTGAACCCTAATGTAAGCAATAGACGAGGTCCAACGAGTAGTTCCCAAAAATCCAAAGAACTCAGAAAAAGGCAAAGTGACATCAATGGACATAACTAGCCCTGCAAAGGGCAGAAGACCCCTCAGAGCAAAGGCCCCAGACTTCCTATGAGTGCAGAAGCAACCAATTGCTTTCATGCAAAGAAACCCGTTTACAATACTGGAAAATCGCCGGGCTCGGTGGCTCAGCCTGTAATCCCAATGCTTTGGGAGGCCAAGGTGAGTGGATTGCCTGAGCCCGTGGGTTCAAGAACTGCCTGGTTAACATGGTGAGACCTCATCTCTACAATAAATAAAAATTTTTAAAAATTTAGCCAGGCTCAGTGGCTCAGCCTGTAATCCCGCGCCTTTGAGAGGCTGAGGTGAGTGGATTGCCTGAGTCCGCGGGTTTGAGACCCGCCTGGGCAGGTGAGACCTCATCTCTACAATAAATCAAAAATTAGCCAGGCATGGTAGCACATGCCTGTAGTTCCAGCTACTGAGGCAGAAAACTCGCCAGAGCCCAGCAGGTCAAGGCTGCAGTGACTGGGAGCGTGCCACTGCACTCTAGTCTGGGCGACACAGTAAGACTCCAACTCAAAAAAAAGTGAACTATAGGCCAAACATAGTGGTTCAGGCCTGGAATCCCAGCACTTTGAGAGGCCAAGGTGGGAGAACTGCTTTAGCTAAAGAGTTCAAGACCACCCTGGACAACATTAGCCAGGAGTGGTGGCATGTACCTGTAGTCCCAACTACATAGGAGGCTGAGGCAGAAGGAACACCTGAGCCCTGGAAGTTGAGGCTGCAGTGAGCCATGATCAGTGCCAGTGCATTCCAGCTTAGACAAAAGAACAAGACTCCAACTCAAAAAAAACAACAGCCAAGTAAGGTGGCTCAAGCCTGTAATCCCAGCACTTTGGGAGGCCGAGGAAAGAGGAATGCCTGAGTCCAGGGGTTCAAGTTCAGCCTGAGCAACTTGATGAACCTAGTCTTTACAATAAATTAAAAGCCGGGCTTGGTGGCTCAACCTGTAATCCCAGCGTTTTGGAAGGCTGAGGTGAGTGGATTGCCTGAGCCTGCAGGTTCGAGACCTGCCTGGGCAACATGGTGAGACCTCATCTCTACAAGAAATCAAAAAAATTAGCCAGGCGTGGTAGCACACACCTGTAGTTCCAGCTACTTGGAAGGCTGAGGAGGAAGGATCGCCCGAGCCCAGCAGGTCGAGGCTGCGGTGGCCGGGAGCAGCCACTGCACTCCAGTCTGGGCGACAGAGTGAGACTCCAACTCAAAAAAAAAAAAAAATTAGTCAGACATGTGCGTGTGCCTGTAGTTCCAACTACTTGGAAGGCTGAGGTGGAAGGATCACCTAAGCCTGGCAGGTTGAGGCTGCAGTGGCTGTGAGCATGCCACTGTACTCCAGCCTGGGGAACAGAGTGAGACTCCAACTTAAAAAAAAAAACAATAAAAATAAATTGGACTGTGGACTTTACGTGATAATCATGGGTTAATGGAGGCACATCAATTATAACAAATGTACCACTGTAAGGGGGATGTCGTTCCCAGGGAAAGCTATATGTGTGGGACGAGGGGAGATATGAGAACTCCCTCTACTTTCCATCTAATTTTGCTGTGAACCTAAAACTTCTCTAAAATGTAAAATCTATTTAAGTTGGGCACAGTGGCTCATGCCTGTACTCCCAGCACTTTGGGAGGCAGAGGTGAGAGGACTGCCTGAGCCCAAGGGTTCAAGACCAGCATGGGCAACTTGATGAGACCTCGTCTCTACAATAAATCAAATTAGCCAGGTGTGGTAGCACATGCCTATTGTTACAGCTACTTGGAAGGTTGAGGCAGGAGGATGGCCTGAGCTCAGCAGGTCAAGGTTGTGTTAGCTGTGAGTGTGTCACTACACTCTACCCTGGGCAACAGAGAGAACCTCTTTTGATTGATTGATTGATTGTTGAGTCAGAGTCTCACTCCGTGTCCGCTGCCCAGGCTGGAGTGCAGTGGCATGTTCACAGCCACTACAGCCTCAATCAGCTGGGCTCAGACAATCCTTCCACCTCAACCTTCCAAGTAGCTGAAACTACAGGCATGCACCACCATGCCCAACTGATTTTTTATTTATTGTAGAGATGAAGTCTTCCCATGTTGCCCAAGGCAGGTCTTGAACCCATTGGTTCAGGCAATCCTCTTGCCTCAGACTCACAAAGTGCTGGGATTACAGGCAGGAGCCACTGTACTCAACTGAGAACCTCTTTAAATGACAGAATTAGAACATCATTTTGCAACTACAAGTAGCATAAATAGTCCCAGACAAGCAGCATCAATGACTGAGCATCAATGGAGAGAGACAAGCAGACACTAGGTACCACTGATGGAAGTACACATTTTAGGCCACCTCATCTCACATTTTAGGAGACCTCATCTCCACAATAAATCAAAAATTAGCCAGGCTTGGTGGCTCAGCCTGTAATCCCGTGCTTTGGGAGTCTGAGGTGAGTGGATTGCCTGAGCCCACGGGTTCAAGACCTGCCTGGGCAACTTGGTGAGACCTCATCTCTACAATAAATCAAAATATTATCCGGGAGTGGTGGCGCATGCCTGTAGTTCCAGCTACTTGGAAGGCTGAAGCAGAAGGATCGCCAGAGCCCAGCAGGTTGAGGCTGCAGTGGCTAGGAGCGGCCATGCATTCCAGTCTGGGTGACAGAGTAAGACTCCAACTCAAAAAATAAAATAAAATAAAATAACTGCCAGGCTTGGTGGCTCAGCCTGTAATCCCAGCGCTTTGGGAGGCTGAGGTGAGTGGATTGCCTGAGCCTGCGGGTTCGAGACCCGCCTGGGCAACTTGGCGAGACCTCATCTCTATAATAAATCAAAAAAATTAGCTGGGCATGGTAGCGCGCACCTATAGTTCCAGCTACTTGGAAGGCTGAGGCGGAAGGATCGCTGGAGCCCAGCAGGCCGAGGCTGCAGTGGCCGGGAGCAGCCACTGCACTCCAGTCTGGGCAACAGAGTGAGACTCTAACTCAAAAAAAAAAAAAAAAGAAAATAACACAATAGCCAGGCATGTTGCTTCATACCTGTTTTTGGTTTTGTTTTTGAGTTGGAGTCTCATTCTGTCGCCCGAACTGGAGAGCAATGGCACATTCATGGCCACCTCAGCGTTGACCTGCTGGGCTCCAGCGATCCTTCCATCTCAGCCTTCCAAGTAGGCAGAACTGCAGGTGCAAGATACCACACCCAGCTAATTTTTGATTTATTGTAGAGATAAGGTCTTGCCAAGTTGCCCGGGCTTGTCTCAAACCCATGGGCCCAGGCAATCCACTCGCTTTGGCCTCCCAAAGTGCTGGGATTACAGGCTGAGCCACAGAGCCCGGCCTGGTACACACCTGTAATTCCAGCACTTTAGGAGGCAGAGGCGAGAGCATTGCCTGAGCCCGGGGGTTTCGAGTCCAGCCTGGGCAACTTGGCAACACCTCGTCTCAACAAAAAATCAAAATAAAACCATAATAAAAAATATTGATTTAAAAAAAAAATCAAAATATAGCCAGGCGTGGCAAAGCACACCAATAGTTCCGGCTACTAGGAAGGCTGAGGCAGAAGGATAGCCAGAGCCTAGCAGGTCGAGGCTGCGATGGCTGTGAGCATGCCACTGTACTTCAGTCTGGGCAACAAAGTGAGACTACAACTCAAAAAAAAAAATTGTTTTTGTAGGGTGAGCCATCTGGTCTTTGTCTCAACTACTCCTAAAACTGATTAAATACTCATTTAAAAAAAACAACACAGCCGGGCTCAGTGGCTCAGCCTGTAATCTAGCGCTTTGGGAGGCTGAGGTGAGTGGATTGCCTGAGCCTGCGGGTTCAAGACCCCCCTGGGCAACTTGGCAAGACCTCATCTCTACAATAAATCAAAAATTAGCCGGGCGTGGTAGTGCACGCCTGTAATTCCAGCTACTTGGAAGGCTGAGGCAGAAGGATTGCAGGAACCCAGCAGGTTGAGGCTGCGGTGGCCGGGAGTGGTCACTGCACTCCAGTCTGGGTGACGGAGTGAGACTTCAACTCAAAAAAAAAAACAAACAAAAAAAAAACCACATACATATATGGTAGCCTGGCACAAATTCACACCTAGTAATCCCAGCACTTAGGGAGGCCAAGGCAGGAGTATTGCTTTAGCCCAGGAGTTCGGGATCAGCCTGGGTAACAGAGTGAGACCTCATCTCTACAAAAAATACAAAAACTAAACCAGGCATGGTGGCACACACCTGTAGTCCCAGTTACTCAGGAGGCTGAGGCAGAAGGATCGCTTGAGCCCAAGAGGTAGTGGCTGCAGTGAGACCATCTCATGCCACTGCACTCCAGCCTCGGCAACAGAGACCCTACCTTCAAAACAAAAGAAAGAAAGAAACATGCACATGGTTCAAAACGTTAAAAGTACCCTAGAAATTTTTTTTAAAGACAAAGGGAGCCAGGTGCAGTGGTTCAAGTTCATAATCCCAGCACTTTGGGAGGCAGAGGCGAGAGGATTGCCTGAGTTCAGGGGTTTAAGACCCGCCTGAGCAATATAGCGAGACCTCTTCTCTACAATAAATCAAAATATTAGTCGGGTGTGGTGGTACATGCCTGTGGTTCCAGTTACCTGGAAGGCTGAGGATGAAGGATCGCCTTAGCCCAGCAGGTCAAGGCTGCGGTGGCCGTGCGTGCCACTGCACTCCAGCCTGGGTGACAGAGTAAGACTCTGAGTCAAAAAAATAAAAACAGCCAGGCTCAGTGGCTCAGCTTGTAATCCCGCGCCTTTGGGAGGCTGAGGTGAGTGGACTGCCCGAGCCCGCGGGTTCGAGACTCGCCCGGGCAGGCAAGACCTCATCTCTACAATAAAATTAAAAAATTAGCCGAGCGTGGTAGCGCATGCCTGTAATTCTGGCTACTCGGAAGGCTGAGGCGGAAGGATCGCCGGAGCCCAGCAGGTCAAGGCTGTGGTGGCCGGGAGCAGCCACGGCACTCCAGTCTGGACAACAGAGTGAGACTCCAAATCAAAATAAATAAATAAATAAATAAATAAATAAAAACAAATATAAATACAAAAGGATACTTAGTGAGAAGTCTCTTGCCCACCAAGGGAGAAATTACAAGTAGATACAAATAAACTTTTAGGGATGATGGACATGATTCTCTTGACTGTGGTGAAGTTTTTAACACATGTATACATTTCTCAAAACCTATCATGTACACATATGTCAAAACCTAGACATTAATTAAAACAATGCGTCAGTGGAAACAAAAAAAGCTAGCTAAGGATAAATTTTTTCAGTCAGGATCTCATTTTGTTGCCCAGGCTGAAGTCCAGTGGCACAATCACAGCTCACCATAGTCTCAACCTCCTGGGCTCAGGTAATCCTTCTGCCTCAGCCTTTCAAATGGCTGGGACTACAGGCATGTGCCACCACACCTGTCTAATTTTTTTTTTTTTTTGAGTTGGAGTCTCACTCTGTCGCCCAGACTGGAGTGCAGTGGCCGCTCCCGGCCACCGCAGCCTCGACCCGCTGGGCTCCGGCGATCCTTCCGCCTCAGCCCTCCAAGTAGCCGGAATTACAGGCATGCGCTACCACGCCCGGCTGATTTTTTTTTAATTTATTTATTGTAGAGATGAGGTCTCGCTGCCCAGGCGGGTCTCGAACCCGCGGGCTCAGGCAATCCACTCACCTCAGCCTCACAAAGGCGCAGGATGACAGGCTGAGCCACCGAGCCCGGCTACCTGTCTAATTTTTAAAACTGTTTTTGTAGGCCTCATTATGTTGTCCAGGCTGCTCTCAAACTCCTGGGCTCAAGCAATCCTCTCGCCTTAGCCTCCCAAAGTGCTGGGATTACAGATGTGGGCCGTGGCAAGTGAGCAAGTTTTTTGTTTTTTGTTTTTAAGAGACAGTATTTTATTGTGTCGTCCAGACACTACTACATGCAGGCACTGTGCTAAGAGTTACCTCATTTATTCTTGTCAACAATCCTACCAGGATGTGTTGTTATTTACTCCCCTTTGAGTGGGCTCAAATCAAAGTCAGGGAGAAGCAGTGACTTGCCTAAAGCCACACAGTTCCCAAGGAGCAGGGCCCGCCTCATCTCCACGCGGATAGGGAAGGGGGCGGCTCCCCGGAGTCCACTCACCCAGTGCGTTCTGGATCTGCACGGATTTCTCCGGGCTCAGAAGGGTCTCGTCGCCATCGTATGGGGAGCGGAAGCGGACACCTTCCTCTGTCACCTCGGACAGGGACACCAAGGACACCATCTGGAAGCCTCCGCTGTCCTGGGGGAACCGCACCGCAAGGCTGTCAGGGGGTGGAGATGGGGGAACCCTAACTCCAGAGAAGAGCCTGAATCCCGGCCCCGACCCCAGCTCACCGTCAGCAGATTATGGGGCCAATTCATGAAGCCGTGGAGACCATGGGCTTTCTGGATCAGCTCGGGGCCCTGGGTCGGAGGAACAGTGTCAGGTTTGGGGTGAGCGCGACCCTGGGGACCCATGTTGGGTGACCCGGATGGCCGGCTTCGGTCCCCGCCGCTCTCTCAGGTCCATCCACCACAGGGCCTGGGCCACAGGGGGCGGTCAATACGGTTTGACAATTGACTTTTGGGGGCGTGCCCAGACCTGGGAGACGCCTCCACGACTCCCCACTCTCCGCTGACGACCCGCGCGGGCAGAGCCCACCCACCGGCCTCAGACCCAGATGATAGGTGTTGCCCAGGCAGATGCGGCAGCCCAGAGCGTCCAGCTGCTCGGCCGTGATGCCCTTCATGGTGGCCTGTGTGCCAACTGGCATGAACACCGGAGTGGCCACCGGCCCGTGCGGCAGCCGCAGCTCGCCGGCCCGAGCTCTAGAGCGGGTACACTCGGCCACCAGTCGCATGATCCGCGGGGCCGACTCCAAGGAAGCCGGGTTAGCCGCTCCCGCCATCTTGACTGCCGGAAGCACGTGGGCCACAGAGCACAGTGGGCGGCGCCATGTTGGCTGTTGTCACGTGACACCGCGACGCCGCGTGAAGTCTGGGAAGAGCGTCCGGAGACCATGGCAACGGCCGTGGGCGCGCTCTTCTCACTGGGGCGCCCACTTTCCTCCCACCAGCCGCGCGCTAACGCGAAGAATCAAAATTGTTCGCAGAACAAATCCCATCCCAGCCGTTTTTCTCTCTACAATCAAAGCCTCTCTGAGCATAATTTTGTTTTTGAGACCGGGCGCGGTGGTTCACGCGTAATCCTAGCGCTTTGGAAGATGGAGGCGAGAGGATTGCCTGAGCCGGGGGTTCGAAACTAGCCTGAGCAACATGGCGACCTCGTCTCTACAATAAATCAAAAAATTAGTCGGGTGTGGTGGCACATGCCTGTGGCTCCAGCTATTTGAAAAGCTGAGATGGAAGGATTGCCTGACGCCAGCAGGTCGAGGCTTCGGTGGCCATGAGCGTGCCACTGCACTCCGGGGCTGGATGACAGAGTGAGACTCAAAAAAGAAAAAATAAATAAAATATGAGGTTTAAGGGAGCCCACCCCTTGTCCACGTATGACTTTTTTTTTTTTTTGAGTTGGAGTCTCACTCTGTCGCCCAGGATCCATTCACCTCAGCCTCCCAAAGACGCGGGATTACAGGCTGAGCCACCGAGCCCGGCGAGACTTTTCAATAACATAAACAGCTGATTAACACATATGTAGGGACCCTGCCCCCCCAAAAAACCAGAATTATCTTTTCGAGGTACAAGCTTCCCCTCCTAAGTAAGTGTTCTTGGAACCAATCGGCATCAGTGTACCAGCTAGCATTGTTGTGAGAGGCTGCATTCAGCTTCAGTGAATTTTTTTTGGATATTCTTTCTTTTATTTTCTTTTTTTTTTAGTCAGAGTCTCACTCTGTCACCTAGGCTGCAGTACAATGGCATGCTCACGATCACCGCAACCTCTACCTGCTGGGCTCAAGTGATCCTTCCATCTCAGCCTTCCCAGTAGTTGGAACTACAGGCACACGCCAGCATGCCCAGCTAATTTTTTGATTTATTGTAGAGATGAGGTCTCGCCAAGTTGTTCAGGCTGGTCTTGAACCTGTGGGTACAGGCAATCCTCTCACCTCCATCTTGCAATGTGGAAGAGGTGAAACAAAAAACAGAAGCACTAAAAGGCATCAAAGTAGACAAGTTCAAAAACTGTTGTGAGCAGTGGAAGAAGTGTCTCGATAGGTGTATTGCATCAGATGGACAGTACTTTGAAGGTGACTGAATTTTAAACATGTAAGAATCAATGTACAAGTTTTTATCAATAAATTCTGGGGTATTTTGAGTTCCCCCTTGTATATATCTTTACACAGTGGTTGGCACGGGCTCTTGTCTCCTTTTTTTTTTTTTTTTTTT
>NW_007260398.1:699043-704358 GCF_000164805.1 Carlito syrichta | reverse complement strand
ACTGCACTCCAGTCTGGGTGACAGAGTGAGACTCCAACTCAAAAAAAAAAAGAATCCAGATTTACAGAGGTTGAGACCCAGACCCTGACCACATGTGTTCATTCATTCTGTGTACACCTATATATACATCCCCACTAGTGCCAGCTTCTATGTTGCACAAGAACAAAGGTGTCAGGGTCACAGACCTATTGAGAGCAGGTTATGCTCTATTCAGCATCATCACATCCGTTGTAGAATATATCATTATGATTGCTAATAGAGCTGATGTCTATTGTAGCCAGCAGAGAGCGCCATTGGCCCAGAACACTTCCTCTTTGATGCCTGTCCTCATCTACTCTGGAGAGACTGATTTGCTCCTGTCCTGTAAGAAAGACAGTGGATGCCAGTTTCTCAGGGAGGTGGGCATCCTCAATGAAACCACTCCTGGAAAAAACTCCCAGGAATCCCCCCTCAGGCTCTTTGCACTTGCTGCTTTCTTTAATTACAACACTCCTTCATTCTGGATCCCCTACATAATTTTTGTTTTTTGAGCAGGAGTCTCACTCTGTTGCCCAGGCTGGAGTGCAGTGACACACTCATGGCTACTGCAGCCTTCACCTGCTGCGCTACAGTGATCCTTCCACCTCAGCCTTCCAAGTAGCTGGAACTACAGGCACGTGCTACCACGCCCAGTTAAATTTCTTATTTATTGTAGAGACGAGGTCTTGCCATGTTGCCCAGGCAGGTCTTGAACCCACAGTGCCGGGATGACAGGTGTGAGTCTCCACGCCCAGCGTGATTCCCCATATACTTACCAATGGCTTATATTTATCACTGCTATTGCTCACCTCAGAAATTTCTGACCCCCCTCAATCTCATAAACACTCCACAAAAATACTTCCACCCTAAGTCACTTCACTAGTAACTGATATTATGTTTTTAAAAGGCTCGGCCTAGCCGGGCTCGGTGGCTAAGTCTGTAATAGCAGCAGCACTTTGGGAGGCTGAGGTGAGTGGATTGCCTGAGCCCGCGAGTTCGAGACCCGCCTGGGCAGCGAGACCTCATCTCTACAATAATCAAAAAATCAGCCAGGCGTGGTAGCGCACCCCTGTAGTTCCAGCTACTTGGAAGGCTGAGGCGGAAGGATCGCCGGAGCCCAGCAGGTCGAGGCTGCGGTGGCTGGGAGCGGCCACTGTACTCCAGTTTGGGTGACAGAGACTCCAACTCAAAAAAAATAAAAAATAAAAAATAAAATTAGCCAGGCACGGCAACACACACATGTAGTTTCAGCTACTTGGAAAGCTGAGGCAGAAGGATCGCTGGAGCCTAGCAGATCGATGCTGGGTGGCCATAAGTGTGTCACTGCACTCCAGCCTGGGCAACAGAGTAAGACTCCAATTCCAAATAAATAAATAAATAAAAACAAAAATTAAAAAAGCCTCAGCCAGGTGTGATGGCTCCCACCTCGAATCCCAGCACTTGGGAGGCCAGGGCAAGAAGACTGCCTGAGCCCGGAGTCCAAGACCAGTGTGGGCAACACGGCAAGACCTCATCTCTACAATGACTCAAAAAATTAGCTGGGCGTGGTGTTGGTGTGTCAGAATGATCACCTGACCCCAGCAGGTAGAGGCTACAGTAACTGTGAGCATGCCACTGCACTCCAGCTTGGGCGACAGAGGGAGGCTCCTGCTCAAAAAAAAACAAAAACAGATAAGTATGTGGGGGGGTTCAGAAAGGGATTACAGGTGTGAGCCACCGCACCAGCCTTATTTATTTATTTTTGAATCAGGGCCTCACTCTGTCAACCACAATGGAGTGCAATGGCATGATCATGGCTCACTGCTGCCTCAACCTCCTGGGCTCAGGCGATCCTTCCATCTCAGCTTCCCAAGAAGCTGGGACAACAGGTACTTGCCACCACGCCTGACTAATTTTTTTGAATTGTTGCAGAGACAGGGTCTCTCTATGTTGTCCAAACTGGTATAAAACTTTGGGTTCAAGCAATCTTCTCACCTTGGCCTCCCAATGTGTTGGGATTGCAAGCATGAGCCACTGTGCCAGGTATGCACATCTTCTTCTTTGCTATTAAAATAATGGCTTCAGTTTCCCTTATGTACAACCCATGAATGAAAATTTCTACCTTAATTATGATTTTTTTTAGAAAACAACAGGGATCTGAATTTTGGTTTTTTTTGAGTGGGAGTCTCACTTTGTCGCCCAGGCTAGAGTGCAGTGGCATGCTGAAGGTCACCGCAGCCTCGACCTGCTGGGCTCAGGCAATCCTTCTGCCTCAATCCTTCAAGTACCTGGATCTACAGGTGTGCACCACCACTCCCAGCTAATTTTTTGATTTATTGTAGAGACGAGGTCTCCCCATGTTGCCCAGGCAGGTAACCCGTGGGCTCAGGCAATCCTCTCGCCTCAGCCTCCCAAATTGCTGGGATTACAGGTGTGAGCCACTGTGCCCAGCCTCCACTCTCACTTTCTTTAGAATAGATTTAAAATTTTCCCACTTTTTTTTTTTTTTAAGAGTCGAAGTCTCACTCTGTTGCCCAGGCTGGAATGCAATGGCACGCTCAAGGCCACCGCAGCCTCAACCTGCTGGACTCATGTGATCCTTCTGCCTTAGTCCTCTGAGTAGCTGAAACTACAGGTGCATGCCACCATGCCGGTTAATTTTTTGATTTGTTATAGAGAAGAGGTCTTGCCATGTTGCTCAGGCTGGTTTAAAACCCCTGAGCTCAGGCAATCCTCTTGCCTCTGCCTCCGAAAGTGCTGGGATTACAGGTATGAGCCACCACACCTGGCATTTAGTGCTATTTCTTGTGATCTGTTTTGTCTCTCTTGGTTTTTTTTTTTTTTTTTTTTGAGTTGGAGTCTCACTCTGTCGCCCAGACTAGAGTGCAGTGGCCGCTCCCGGTCACTGCAGCCTCGACCTGCTGGGCTCCGGCGATCCTTCCGTCTCAGCCTTCCAAGTAGCTGGAACTACAGGCACAAGCTACCACACCCGGCTAGTTTTTGATTTATTGTAGAGATGAGGTCTCGCCAAGTTGCCCAGGCGGGTCTCGAACCCCCGGCTCAGGCAATCCACTCACCTCAGCCTCCCAAAGGTGCGGGATTACAGGTTGAGCCACTGAGCCCGGCTTCTCTTGGTTCTTTTAAGCCCATTTCTTTCTTTTATTTCCTATTTTTCGATTTCTCATGATGTGTCTCAACATGAATTTCTTTTCATTTATCCTGTTTGAGATCCCCTGAATTTCTTGGAACTGGAAACGAGTTTTCCAACAATTTTGGGAAAATCTCAGCTATGATCTGACCTGAACCTTTTAGGGTCAGCTCAGGAGCTGAAGGTAGGATGAGAAATGCCTGGAGTTTCCATCCTGCGGGGCTTCCAGAAGGGAGAGAGGGAGGCAAGGAGTAGCACATATCACAAACATTCACTTTTCTAGTAAATTATAGATTTCCTTGAGTAGACTTTTTTAAAAATACATTTATGTATTTATTTAGAGTTGGTGTCACACTGTCGCCCAAGCTGGGGTGCAGTGGAAGGCTCATGGCCACTACTGACTCCACCTGCTGGGCTCAAGCAATCCTTCTGCCTCACCCTTCCAAGTAGCTGGAACTACAGGCGTGCGCAACCATGCTTGGCTAATTTTTTGATTTATTGAAGAGAGAAGGTCTTGCCAAGTTGCCCAGGCTGGTCTCAAACCCCTGAACTCTGGCAATTCTCTCGCCTCAGTCTCCCAAAGTGCTGGAATTACAGGCTTGAGCCAATGCATTCAGCCTTTTTTTAAATTTAAAGATGGAGTCTCTATGTTGCCCAAGCTGGAGTGCAGTGGCTATTCACAGGTGCAATAATAGCTTACCGCAGCCTCACACTTCTGGGTTTAGGTGATCCTCCCACCTCAGCCTCTGAAGTAGCGAACCACTGTGCTTGGCTTATTAAAATTTTTGCAAATAGATGACACACTACTATACAGTTCAAAAAATATAAACTAGAGGCCAGGAACGGTAGCTCAGCCTGTAATCCCAGCACTTTGGAAGGCCAAGGCAAGATTACCTGAGTTCATGGATTCGAGACCAGCCTGGGCAACTTGGTGAGATCTCATCTCTACAATAAGTTTTTTTAAAATTAGCTGGGCGTGGTGGCGCAGGCCTGTGGTTCCAGCTACTTGGAAGGCTGAGGCGGAAGGATCACCGGAGCCCAGCAGGGTGAGGCTGCCATGGCCATGAGTGTGCCACTGCACTCACTTTGGGTGACAAAGTGAGATTCCAATTAAAAAAAAAAAAGCCGGGCTCGGTGGCTCAGCCTGTAATCCCGCGCTTTTGGGAGGCTGAGGTGAGTGGATGCCTGAGCCCACGGGTTCGAGATCCACCTGGGCAGTGAGACCTCACCTCTACAATAAATCAAAAAATTAGCCGGGCGTGGTAGCGCATGCCTGTAATTCCAGCTACTCGGAAGGCTGCGGCGGCCGGCAGCGGCCACTGCACTCCAGTCTGGGCGACCGAGTGAGACTCCAACTCAAAAAAAAAAAGAAAAAAAAAAAAAAATATATATATACACACACACACACACACACACACATATGTACTTACAATGTGTACTGCAAATTCTTGTCCCCATCCCTGTCCCTGTCCAGTTCTAGCCTATAATATTACATAACATTTAGTATTAATTCTTATCTCTATTTAGAGGCATATTAGCTGACATATACAAGTTAATGTTTTTTATTGTTATTGTTGTTTTGGTTTTCTTTTCTTTCTTTTTTTTTTTTTTGAGTTGGAGTCTCACTCTGTCGCCCAGACTGGAGTGCAGTGGCCACTCCTGGCCACCGCAGCCTCAACCTGCTGGACTCCGGCGATCCTTCCGCCTCAGCCTTCCAAGTAGCCGGAATTACAGGTGCGCGCTACCATACCCCGCTGATTTTTTATTTATTGTAGAGATGAGGTCTCACCAAGTTGCGCAGGCGGGTCTCGAACCCGCGGGCTCAAGTGATCCTCCTGGGTTGGCCTCCCAAAGTGCTGAGATTACAGATGTGAGCCACCACCCCCGGCCAGTCCATCTTGAAAACATCTTTGTTCACCTGCACACAGCCTATTTATGTAGTAAATCCTCACTTGTATCCCATAACTTTAGAATAAAAAAATAAATTATTGCCTGAGGCCGCGTGTTCGAGACTTGCCCAGGCGACTTAGAGAGACCTCATCTCTACAATAAACCAAAAAATTAGCCGGGCATGGTAGCGCGCCTGTAGTTCAGCTACTTGGAAGGCTGAGGTGGAAGGATCGCTGGAGCCCAGCAGGTCGAGGCTGCGGTGGCCAGGAGTGTGCCACTG
>NW_007260398.1:668580-698456 GCF_000164805.1 Carlito syrichta | reverse complement strand
CAAAACAAAACATACACACACACACACACACACACACACACACACACACACGGCTACTCATCAAGCAGTAGGGATTGATATTCAGTCCTGTCCGAGCCCTGTGACTCCACCCTCTCAGTTCTCTGTGTGAGGAAGAGATCATCAGGGAATGCAGCACAGAGCCAGAGTCAAAAGATTATAGCTAGAGAAAACTACAAGGAGAGGAAAGTTCTGCCTCTCAGAAGCCATGTGACTTAAGGTAGGTGACTGTCACTCTCTGGGGCTCGGTTTCCTCATCCTTATAATGGGCTGGGGATCTTAGTGAGATGCACAGAGCCTAGCCCACGGTAAGTGCCCAAACGGGTGAGTATAATTTTTTTTTTTGAGTTGGAGTCTCACTCTGTCGCCCAGACTGGAGTGCAGTGGCCGCTCCCGGCCACCGCAGCCTCGACCTGCTGGGCTCCGGCGATCCTTCCGTCTCAGCCTTCCAGGAGCCGGAACTACAGGTGTGCACTACCACGCCCACCTAGTTTTCGCTTTATTGTAGAGACGAGGTCTCACCAAGTTGCCCAGGTGGGTCTTGAACCCACGGGCTCAGGCAATTCACTCACTTTGGCCTCCCAAAGTGCTGGGATTACAGGCTGAGCCACCGAGCCCGGTCAGGTGAGTATACTTTCAGCAAACATTTATGAGCACACTCTGTGCCAGGTGCTGGTCTCACTACTTCAGCACAGCAGTGAACATGCAGACCAAAAGCCATGCCTTTGAAGAATGAACAGAAGGAAAACGTGTCAAATAGCTGGCGACACGTGCCAGGCACAAGGGGGCAGGGAAGAAGAGGTAGTTGGGAGGTGGCTGTGTTTAACAGCAGGGTCAGGGCCCAGCTCACTGAGGTGAGATTTGGGTTAAGGTCTGAAAGAATGAAGGAAGAGATATGCTGAGATCTGAGAGATAATCCCTGGCATGGGAACAGTAAAGGCAAAGGCCTGGATTGGGTCAGTGTGGCTGGAGGGGGTTGCAGGGGAAGCAGGAGGTGAGGATGGGAGAAGGGGGCGACAGCCGTGAGCGGAGTAGGGGGGATGTCTCCGTCTCCTCTGAGCTAGGTGGGAGAGTGGGACTTTCTTTTTTTTTTTTTTTTTTTTTTTTTGAGTCTCACTCTGTCGCCCAGACTGAAGTGCATTGGCCGCTGGGCTCCGGCGATCCTTCCGCCTCCCCCTTCCAGGTAGCTGGAACTACAGGGGCGCGCTACCACGCCCGGCTCATTTTGATTTATTGTAGAGATGAGGTCTTGTCAAGTGGCCCAGGCGGGTCGCGAACGAGCGGGACTGTCTTCGCAGAGCGTGGAGGGCAGTGAGCTCTATCTATGAGCAAGAGGCAAACTGGAGCCGGGCGCCGTGGCTCACACCTGTAATCTCAGTACTTTGGGAGGCGGAGGCGACAGGCCTGCCTGAGCTCACAGGTTCCAGACCAGCCTGGGAAACATGGCGAGCCCTCATCTCCACAGTAAGTAAAGAACAACCGGCAAAAAGAGGCAAGCTGGGGGTGGGCGCAGCGGGGCTCCACGGCTCCCGCTCCAGGGTGTGGGCGCCGCTCAGCTGCGAGCGGGCCGTGGCCTGCACCGGCGGCCGCTGGAGGCGCTCGGAGCGCGTCTTCAGCACAGCGGACAGCGCTCAGCGCGTTGCCTGGAGACCAGGGAAGCGGCCGCCCTGGCGGCGGGGCCGGCGGCGGCGTCTTAGAAGCGACTCGCTTCCGCACCGGGCGCGCCCTACCGTAAGCGGCGCGCTCTACGCACGAGCGCGCCCGGCGGGGGCGGGGCCTGAGACAGAATTCTCGAAGGGCTCGTGGTGCGCGAGAAGGCAGCGGGCCGGAGCCACAGAGCGGGGACTCTCAGGAGCGGAGTCTGCGAAACCCTATTCGGCGGTGGGGCTTGCTGTTTGTTCTCGGAAGGGCGGTGGGCATCGGCCGGCCTAGGAGCCGGCTCGGAAGGGGCGGTGTTTCTAGAGGCCCGGCTGGGTTGATTTTCTTGCTCTTCTCCTGGAGGATCGCGCATCACCCCCTGATGCGTGAACCGGATTGGATTCGCCGCCTTGCCTGGGATCGCTCGCGACCGCCTGGGGGACTAGGTGGTTGGGCTCAAGGTGTGGTTTCTGAGGTCCTGGGGCCAACAGACAGGATTTAGACTTCTGAGCGATGGGTGGGGAACACAGAACCTTTGGGAGATGCAGGCTTTTGTTGAAATAGGAGCCCTTGTTGCTTAATACTTTATTAAGAGGGGAAAATAAAACAATACAGGCCTTGGGAGCTCTGAGTTGGGGTGGAAGATAACGTGTTTTCTCGATTATCCAGCCGAAATGTGGGGGCCGTCCCTCGGACGTTCTCGTCCTCCTCAGCCCGGGAGCCAAGCATGCTGAGCTTAGGCACCGGTTTTTGCTAGAACTGACAAACTAAGACGAGAGATCTCAGGGAAACGACCTCTGTGGACGCTCCCTGGACAGTTCTGATGGTCTTTCCACAGCAGAGGGGAGAGCACCTGAGTCTGGGACCTTCTCCTTCCAAGGGGGTATCCCTCTCAGCCCCAACCTGGGAACAGCAGCTCTTAACACTCTCAAGTCTAAGAGTTGTTTCTTTACCAAATGGAGTGGACTTTGCCGCCGAAATCCCTCTAAGATCGACTCTGATGTCTCAGAACTCAAGCCTCTTTGCTTGGTCTTCTGGCTCCCATTTTCAGCTCTCCCTAATAGTCCAAAACACAATGTTCTGAAGCATAAGTCGGCCCAGGGTCTTCCCAGCTCAAAATCCCTCCATGGTTCCCCACTGCCCTCAGAATGCTGGTCAGAACCCCTGCGTGGCATTGTATTTGGGGCCACTCGTGCTGATAATTTCCATCCACACTTGCCATCACTTTCTCCTTTAGTTTCCAAAATGCTTCATTCACCTGACTTCAGGTTCTTGAAACCCATCCTCACCACCAGACTAAATGTTTGCTCAGGCTGTATCCAGTACATGGCATATCCCTCCCTTGCCCTCCCCAATATGCCTTCTGGCTCCAACTTGCCCATCCTTTCTTGAGATGGGATGTCTTCCCGGATACTCATCACTGCTGGGACAGGACCTTCCTGGTGCCTGGACGTTCTGTGACAATGGGCATCAGGCTCGCCTCCATTCTCCCAGCACCTAGCACAGGACATGACACGTCAGTGCCACGCGATAAAAATTAGGTTGAGTGAATGAAACAATGAACACATGAAGTTTCCATTTATTCTGGGATGGATTAGGGTGAGCACCTGAGCCTCCAATAAGGCTTACTGTGCTGACAGCCTGCCCAGTGCACACTCCATATGGAGCTCATGCCTAGAGAATGAATCCTGAGGCCAACACCCCAGCCATGGAGGACCAGGGACATACAGTGAGTCCTTTGGGGCAGAATTGGTGCTGGCTACTGCAGAAGGGCCTGTGGTCAGAGGGGGAGCACCAACTCCCTGCCAAGGGCAGAGGATAATCAGACAGCTGGGTGGTGACCCTCAGGTCAGATTGGATCCCAGCTCAGAATGACAATTAGGATTCCAGTGGCTCTGCCAAATCCAGGGCAGTGGACGCTAGGTGTACGCCACTCATCACAGCCCAGGGGTCCCCTTAGTCCTATGTCACCACCCCTATTTTGCTTCCTGCCACTAGGAGCAGTCCAGATTCCCTGCAAGGCCCTGCCCTCCCTCTAGTGCCATTCCAGCCAACCACACATCTAGTAGCTGGGCCCTTCTCCCTTCATCCTTCATCCTTCCAGAGACCTCCTGAGCCCTCTGAAGAGGTATGTACCGAGTCCCCAGTCACTGACCCCCTGGCCTATCCATCGAGTTTCCCATCGTCATCAACTTGCCAAGTAAGAGTGTGGACCCCTGCCCCACCTGGTGACACTCCTGAACGAGACAGTCTGCGGCCCCCAGCGGCAGGACCCAAAAGGCAGGACCTCCTGCAGGTCAGATTCCTCGGTCTGGAAAGCCTTCATCAGCACTCACAGTGACAGCCATGTCTCCTGAACCCAGCTTCCTGGTGTGGCAGGTTCTGAGGGCTGGGGCATTGCCACAGGCCATGTGCCATCTCAACCATGCTGCAGGATCTCAGTGGGGCACAGGTCCCTTCCCTCGTGGTGTGTCTGCACTCAGAAACACGACCATGGTGGTCACCGCTGCTGGGAAACTGATAGCAGAGAGAGAGAGAGAGAGCTGTGCTACCGCAGGAGCCCATCCGGAGTGTGGAGGCACTGGGCAAGTGGGCTCAGGTGTCCAAGTGACGCAGGCCTCCCTCACAAACACAAGGTCCAAAAGACCTCAGTAGGAGTCTCTTCTTGTGTCATACACCCTGGTATGTCCAGGAGAGGAGACAGGAGCACTTCCTATTGGAGTCGGGGTGGAACTCATTCCTGTCTGTCCTCTTATCCCTCCACTGTGTGCTGCTGGGGTCCCAGAGCATATCTGGCCCCCTCTTCTTCATGCCCGCTGCTCCCTGAGCCGAGTTTGTGGCATCTGGGACCTCTGTGCTCGAGAGAACTCCTCCAAGGTTTCCCAATGCAGAACCTTGCTTTTGCCTCTCCAAGAATGCAGCACTCCCTCCTCTGCAAGCACACTTCATCTTCTGCACCAGCGAGGTGACTCCGAGTCAAGAGTGGTCCTCGCTTCTCCCAGGGGCCATGGTCACCCAAGCATGGGAGGCCCAGAGGTTGCCTGGGGCTCAGGCCAGCAACAGCGTCTGGTCTGAGAGGTGGAGGTGGCTCCCAGTGCAGGTGGCTGGCAAGTAGAGCAGGGTCCCTGCAGACAAGTGTGGTTGTAGGCCTGGCACAGGCCAGGGCACCTCCTATGGCCTGAGGCAGAGCCCGGCTGATGGCAATCCTGCCCCAGGCAGGGCAGGATGGAGAAGCACTGCTCTAGGCAGGGCGTGTCCACCTCCGTGCTCTGGACATTCAGAAGACGCCTGTTCTGGGCAGAGTAGGGTGTTTAGCAGCAACTGTGGCCTCCACCCCACCACATGCCAGGAGCATCCACTAGTTGTGACCGCTGTCCTCCAGACATCGCAAAATTTGCCTGGGAGGCAAGCACCTGCTGGAGGAAGAACCCTTGCTCCCTGCCCTGAACCTCCAGGGATGCAGCATGCCAGGCTCCAGCCAGGCAGGCAGTCCATGGCTGGTTACCCAGATCACATCTGCCCCTTTCCAAAGGGGATTACACGTACCACCAGAGGCCGAATCCCAGAGGGACATGTTACTCTGTGACGATGTGCAACTGCACTTGAGAGGACACCAGAACCAGGGAGCTGACAATGAAGTATGCCTGAATTTTGTGCTCAGCTCTCAAAGACTAGCGTGGCCATGGTAAGCCACTCTGCAAATGACTAGGAGCTCTGGAGCCCACTGAGACACTAGGCCTGGAGGAACCCATGTAACTGGGCAGCTGGCCCTTGCCAAGTGCAGAGTGAAGGCGTCCAGAGGCTAGAGTTGGACCCTTGTAACCAGAGACCATCCTGCGATCCCACCCTGCTTTCCCAAGAATGGGGAACCCGCCTATCACACTGCTGGTGGGTCAGACACCCAGGCCTAAGACGGGCACAGTTTTCTTTTTCTTTATTTGTCTACATTCAGCTGAATTCAAATGTACTGCCTGAATGATCCAGACATACAAAAACCCCCCACTCGTTCCCACTGGTTTTTAAAATAAAATCTTCACTTATAAAACTGAAACACTAAAGCATTAAAATACAGAAAGCTTGTTTAACTCACTTCACAAAAGCATTAACAGATGATGTATCCCTTCCGTAACTATTTAAGGACAAACTGAGTTAACACTAACACCAATTGTAAATAGACAGAGGGATACTGAACTGCAGGAACTCAAAACTCTACCCAGACAAAGTGGTAATGGCAACTAACAAACCATTGAAGACACGGAGTCCCAACACGGCTAAATAGGGGTCACAGGACTAGCCACGGAGCGACCCGCTGCACCGCACAACACAGCAAAGTGGACAGGGCGGGGGCGGGGCCTGCAGGCCGGCTGACATGTTAACTGTGATGCATAAAACTGGATCTTCCAATGGGGAGTAAGTGCAGAAGGTACAAAGCTGGCCCGGTGGGCTTATCTGTACTGGTAGTTCATGCTGTGGTCTGCGTTTCTGCCATAGCCGCCCTGTGAGGATTGGTAGGAGCTGGGAGGGCCACTGTAGTTCTGCCCGGAGCCTGGGGAGTTGTAGTTCGACTGTGATGAGTAGCCTCCTAGGAGAGAGGGAGCAGTGAGAGCTGGGACTGGACGTGCCCAGCCATTAGGGCACAGGATGTCAGCCCACATCCAATTTGTGGGCTCCTGCTCTAATGCCTGTCAAACATATATGAGGTCTGGCAGTCACCAAGCCGAGAGGTGGAGCAGCGTGACCCTGGTTTTCTTTTTTTCTTTTTTTTTTTTTTTGAGTTAGTCTCACTGTTGCCCAGACTGGAGTGCAGTGGCCGCTCCCGGCCATTGCGGCCTCGACCTGCTGGGCTCCGGCGATCCTTCCACCTCAGCCTTCCAAGGAGCTGGAACTACAGGCGCGCGCTACCATGCCCGACTAATTTTTGATTTATTGTAGAGATGAGGTCTCGCCAAGTTGCCCAGGCGGGTCTCGAACCCGCGGGCTCACGCAATCCACTCACCTCAGCCTCCCAAAGCGCTGGGATTACAGGCTGAGCCACCAAGCCCAGCTGACTCTGGTTTTCAAGGGAAGCTGCCTGGGCACAGGCCCTTGGTGCCAGCCCAACCCAAGGACAGAAGTGTTAGTCGGTTAGTACCACCTGCATCGCCAGAGGGTGCTAGCAGGTGAGAGCAGGGACACTGCTAGCCTCTGGCTTCACTGAAAAGCCTGAGTAGCTGGTGGGGTCCAAGCCTCTGCTACCACAGGGCTACACACAGAAGCCCAAACGCAGCTCTCCAAGCCCACCAGGACTGCAGCCCTCCTCACAGCATCTGCTGGGACCCCATGCTACACCGCCTGCGGCCCAGGCCCACCTTGTTTGCCTTGGTATGAGGATCCGCCCCCAGAGCCTCCACCGTAGCCCCCATGTGACCCTGGGTTGTAGGATGCCCCGCCTGAGCCATAGCTGTTCCCGCCGCTTCGGCCTCCGCTCCCACTGTAGCCTGGAGGAGAGAAACAAGGTGGTTAAGAAGTCCTGGGAAGACACAGGGGGTGGTCCTGGGCCTTGTGAGGTGCCATGTGGGGCAGGCCCTTGGTTCAGACCCCAGGCATCTGCAGATGTCTCTGGCTGCTTAATCCTGGTACCTGTCAGCCCAACATAGAGGTGCCAGGACTAGCAGAAGCCTTGTGAAGCTGCCTTGCCTCTAGCGAGGCTGGTCACTGAACACTAAAGCCCAGCTCTGTGGTGCCCTCCCACCAATCCCCAAACCAAGCTTCCCTGCAGCAGTTCAGAAACCAGGGACCCAGCACTGCGTCTGTAACATCCCACTGCTAAGAGCTGCTCGATCTCAAGAACACACCCACTCAGCCCAGCTGGGCCACAGAAACAACTCAGAAACTCAGGCTGGCTGAGATTCTGCTTATGGCGGGCGAGGAGTGTATTTCAGGTTCTTCCAGGGGCTGGACACAATACTGTCCCTAGAGCTGGTCCCAGGAGTTCACCTGTCTCCGACCCAGCCTCACTCCATAGCCACACCTGTCTTTGGAAAGCACGTCACAAGGGAGTGGCAGATATCTGCACCATAGGGTTCTGCCTCTCATGTCTCCTAGCAACCCCCCTCCCACCCCACAGCCAACACCACCTGTCTTCCTCCTAGTCCCTCAGCCAGAGGTCCAGGCAGTGCCGCATCTCCGCCAATCCGTGGGCTGCACTGCTGGGGCCTGGACCCTGACCAGGCCGAGGCATGCCGGAAGCCAACTCACTGAATTTGCTCTCGTAGTTGTAGTCCGAGCCGCCCCCGCCCCCGGGAGAGCTGTAGGAGTTCGAGTAGGAGTAGTTGCCTTGTCCATGGTTGTAGCCCTTGGGCTTGCCCTGTGGGGGGCCATAGCTGCCGTACTGGCTCTGGCTGTAGGACTGCTGCTGGCCCTGGTGGGACGGGTAGCCTGAGCCGTAGGAGGGCTTTTGCTGGCCTCCGTGCGGCTGCTTCTTCCCAGCATGTTTTGGGGGCACCGGTGAGTTGTAGTTGTCGCCTTGGTAGTAGGAGCTGTAGCCAGAGGAGCCACCACCGCCCCCGCCGCCGCCACCACCGGCATTCCCAGAATGCCCTCCGTTGCTGTAGAACTGACCTAAACAGGGAGGCAGTGGGTCAGGTGGAGGACAGGGAAGGGCATGGAAGGGCAGGGAAGATGGCAGTGTGGGTCCTGAAGGCTGACTCACAAGCTCTCTGCCGAGAGGCAGCGAAATCAAGGCAGGAGAGGAGCAGTGGCTCCGGTTGTTAGAGCAGCCCTGTCGTCTGGCCCAGCCTTCAGCTCCACTCACCGTCAGCTGATGACAACAATGGGTCTTTGCCAAGCAGCGCACGACAGCAGCTTTTGCAGCGGATGTCAACATTACAATGAGATGGGCTCCGAGCGCGGACGACATTCACAGCTAGCTGACGGCTACCCAGATGTCCCCAAAAGTGACAAAAAAAGCAATGCCCAGAGAAGCAGTGGGCCACCCCCCTTCATCCCCCTGCTACTGTGCTGGGAACAGGCTCGACAGGCACAGGCCTTGGGAGCCCAGGAAACACTCTTTAATGAGACCATCTGCATTCTGGGAAGATCAAAGGGTCCAAGCTGGCTTGTTCTTGGAAGAGAAGTGAGACTCGGCCAATGATGAATACACCTTGCTGGTGTAATTCGTGCAGACATTACTTTGGGAACAAGTGAGCCCCGGCCTCATGGGGATGGGGTATGGCTAAGGCTGGGGATCAAGATGTCCAGGTGTGGCCTCAAGTTACAGCCTCAGCAACCCCCGAAGCCCCTTCCTTGATCCCAGCACAGCTGCTGGGCGTATGCAGGACTTAGCAGCAGGGCTGACATGAGCACTGCAGCCGCCACATTCTCAAGTCTGGAGCTGCAAATGTCACAGCCAGGCCCTGCTCTGGTCACTAGGTTTGTCAATACACTACCCTACCAGAGACTTGGGTGGAACCACAGCGGGCTGTATTGGCTAGGCCCAGCAAAGGAGTCCTGCATCAGGGGCTGCAGGGCTGGTTTGGGAAGGCTGGAGGTCAAGTCATGGGTGGCTCTCCAGCACAGCCAGGGTGTGCCCAGCACTCAACATTGGAGTACTTAGGCTCGAAGAGTAGGCAGGCCTGAGCAGTCCCCTGTGCCCAGGGAGAGTGGGAGGGAGAAGGGATGCTCCCACACAGCCTGTCCTTCCTTTCTTCCCAGGTTGAGCACCGAGGGTCCCACACCTTCTGGCTGGGGTTAACTGGGTGACTTCACGTACCTCCACCCCTTAGACATGTGTACCCCACGCTGGCGTGTCATGGGCTGTGTACACAACAATTTGGAGAGAACTGATTTGCAAACTTGTCTGTGTTCCTCAGGCAGGCCTCCTCCTCACCCACCCCACAAAGCCAAAACACCAGGGAGAAGGATGTGTCCCACAAGGCAAGAAAGCAAACATGCGGAGGCTCAGTGAGGAGACTGGGAAGACGCAATCCTCAGAACCCACTCCCAACCCCCTAGCTACCCTCCAGCTTCCCCAGCATCCTGCACTGAGCACCACGTCGCCCCGCCTGAAGCCGGGAATGAATGAAGACGCAGGGCCCAAGGGCTTGTTACTTTCACATGTATTGATTTAAAAAAAAAATAAAGGGGAAAGGGGTTTTTCAACGTCATTCAGGAGAACTATTTCCTGGTATAAAAAGACATAATTCTTAAACAATAACTTTCTAAAAAAAAATACACCATGCAATCAAAGTTTTTAAAAAGTTTCACTGAATGTTTCAAACCTCTGGGAACAAACCACGTAGTGACCATTTTGACCAGTTTTTCCTGGATAAACGCAAAATCTTGCAAGTCAACACAGAGGCAGGCTTTGCTGCAAAAAGAACTACTGGTCAGAGACCATCATTTCCAAGGAGGGCACCCACTAGGAAAGAGGGGCCTCGACGGATAGCCAGAGGAGCTGTGTATGCCTGTGCTCACAGGAGAGGATCCCAGGCCTCTGGAGTCTATGGTGGTGGCTTGCCCAGCAGCACGGCCAGCAGAGCCAAAGCTGGTTCTTCACTGGAGAAGCAGGGAACACAACTGGCTCTTTCTCCTTGATTATTTTTAAAGCCCCATTAAAAAAAAAAAAAAAAAAACCCAAATCCCACGCCTTTGCAGTTGGATTAGGACTTGCAAAATTTCACGTCACCCACCCCTTGAAGCCTGTCTGTTTTTCACACCGATCATGGAAGCACAGTTTTGATACCTTTGAGAGTTCACTCTCTCTAGCTAAACCAGCACAAGATGTCGCATCCCCAAACAAGAACCCACCAGAGCATTTACATTAAGGCGGGAGAAGTTCACTCAACGCAACATACAATTCCCCACGTGTCCCAACATTTAACATGCTTGGAAGAAAAATAAGCCGGTTGCTCTGGATTCAGGTGTGGTAGAATCGTTTTCATGACTGTCAAAGGCATCAACCCGATTTGGGAATTTGTTAAAAGGTTAAAAATTCATACAAAACCTGCTGTAAATTAAGACAAAGGTAGATTAAAATGTGTCATTGTCTGTCTCTTTAAATAAGGTAAATGCTTTCCATAAAAAGCAAAGGTGGGCTTTTGCCTTGATGCTGGACAACGCTGGCTCTAGAATTCTGTGCAATTCTGCACAAAAATACATTCTCTGGAAAAATTGTTTTCCACTTATTGTGAACTTCAATCTGACCAAGTTCAAAGGCAAATCACGATAAAAACTGCCATTGTCTTAAGTTCTGCAGGCTAAGAGTTTCAGACAAGCTGCGGTGGAAAGCCACGGTTGAGAAACCCAGTGAAGCACAGGGACACAGCACGGACACTTGGGGCTTTGGAGTTGGAGGAAATTGGAGTAAAAAGTTGATTTTGTGTGCAATACTTTTAGACGCTCTAGGAAGACCCAAAATCATGATAGCCGTAGCAGTCTGTGAAAAAGTCACCTACAAAAGGGGGAGACAGAGCAGAGAGAAGAAATTAGAATTCTTTTGAAAAAGGGCACAGAGCGCCACATTTGAAATTCATGTTTTAGATTTCTCTGCTCCTGTAACCCCCCAATGAAGGCTCCTTCTCAAGACAAGAGCTGTGCACGGGCAGGAAAAGCATATTCACAAGATTGGTGCTTCGCATGGCTTAAAGCAGAGAAATTTAAAATTCCAACTTCTAAGGAACTTTGCAGTCACACGAGCTCGTGTGTTAACACTTAAAGAATCAATCCCACTCTGTGGGACAGGGACTGAGGACAAGCTGCCCTAATCATCACAAAAAGGCGCGTGCCACTCGGAAGCCTCTGCCAGGCTCTGCTGGCTGCCCTGTGCTAACTCAGGCCCCAGAGCTAAGCTGCATCCGCCTCCCCAGTGAGACAGAGAGAAACACACACTTACTGTAGCCTGCTGTCGCCGAGTTGCCTCCGTACCCATAGCTTCCATACCCAGCGCCTGGAAAGAGGACAGACAGGGTTACAGGGACAATGGTGGGTCCAGCCGGCTCCATCCCAGGAGCCCCCCACACTCAAGGATGCATGGACACCCTCAGAGCATGCAAATGGGGCACATGGGGACTGCACAGGAGAAAGGCCCTCACCAGCATTCATGTAGCCTCCGTGGTTGGCGCCACCAAATCCTCGTCCTCGCCCTCGCCCACGGATGTTGCCTCCTCTTCCCCGCCCTCGCAGGTTGGGGGGTGGGGGCACTTCATTGTGCATGGGACCTCCCATACCAAAGCCGGGGTTATGTGGCTGCACAGGAGAAACCAGACAAGGCACATTCACCTCACACTGAAGTCCAGAGAGAACTGTTGCCCAGCCCCAAGCTTCAAGGGCAACACTTACCTTGGCGGCAAACTTGGGTCCGCCTCGGACTGGCACGGGGGCCCTCTTCTTCTTGTTAGCATCAAGGGCGAGAGGGGCGTCAGGGAAGAGTTTCTCTAGGGCTGCAAGGGCAGCGTATGCCTTTGCCACCTTCTTGTTGGAACCAGCACCTTGGAACTTCTGTCCATCCACCTCCACCTGGAAGGGACAGGCACGCGTTGGGGATGACCTGAGCACAGAGGGAGCCAAATCCAAGCCCCTGTAGGAAGCCTCCCTCTGGGGAGTACAGGCGGGGCTCACCTCCATGACGAAGCGCTTGTCGTGGCTGCCGCCGGTCTCAGACACGAGCTCATACTTGAGGCCACGCCTCTTCTCGTTCAGCTCCATGACAGGGTTCTTGCCGTGCTTTGTCAGGATCGGCCCCTGCTGTTTTACGTTCTCAGGGAAAACAGAAAAGAAACCAACACACTCAGCTACAGGCTTTCCAGCCACATGGAAGGCAATGTGGCACTGAAACTGAGGCCTCCATCAGCTCCCATGTAGGCCTCCCAGCAACACCCCCTGCCCAGTCTCTGGTGAATGGCATGTTCTCAGTTGAGGGCCACCCTGGAGCAGCCCTGGATGCTGGGACAGCATTGGCAAGGCCTTCAGACAACACTGGAGGGCAGCACCCAGCTCCCTGTGCAGATCCTGTCCTGGAAAGCCAGCTTTTTTGTGGAAAATATAAGGGCCAGTAACTGTCCCACTCATGGGCATAGGGCTGCCGGCTTCATCCTGGCGGTCATTCCTGGCACCCACCACACGCTCACCTCGGCAGTGGCATCTGAGGGAAAGGCAGCACTGGGGGTTGATACAGTTTCCACTACGGGGGCAGGGGCCACCGCTGCCGGCTTCGCCTCGGTCTCCTCGGCTGAGTCCTCCCCCTTGCTGGAGTCCCTGCCTTCGGCGCCTGTCGGCAAGCCCATGTCCTGTAACACCTGCAGAGATGGCAGGACCCCCCGGGTCCCCGTTAGGGAGGCTCAGCTTGGGGTCATCCATACAGAATCTTCCCTTGCCCAACAGGTCCTCCTGGGTATCCCAATCAGACTCCTGGGGTAGAGTAAAAAACTCCTGGGGTAGAGTCCAGCAAGGATTTTTTCCCCTCTTGGATCCCCAGGAGACCCTGATGTCCAGCTACATTTGAGAACTCTCTGCCTCTCCGCCAGAGTGAACAAGGTGTTCTTGCCATGTGTGACCTGGCAGATGCTCGTTCATTTAAACATCTGTGTTTTCAGGGTCTGCACATCCCACTTCCCTCTCAAGACTTTCGTGTCAACATTAAAGGTTTTCCTGAGGGATGATGGTTCAGAAGAGCCCATGAGAAAAAGATGCCAGTCACACCTACCTTAACAGCCACGTGCAGCTTGGCAGTCTTTTTGGATGGCCCAGATGCCTCGAATGAATTGCCATCAACCTCCACAGACATGGTGAAGATGGGGGCATGGACGGGCCCAGTCTGGGACACCAGTTTGTACTGCAGCCCCGGCTTTAGCTGGTTCAATCGCATCAAGGCGTTCATGGCTTGGGGAGGCTCTGCCTTCTCCTCTAGAGAGAAGTGCAAGGGACTCTGGGTGAATACCCGAGCAGATTTCTGCCAGAGTTCATCAGTTCCACATCCCAGTGACTGCCTCGGGAGGCGAGGTGCAGTGGGCTTGTCAGCTCCGCACATCTACTGAGTCCTACTTGTGTTCTGCACCCACATGATATTTACTAACTGTTGACAAGACTGAAAAACGGTGTTCAAGAAGAACACAGCAGGCATCAAGCACCTTTAGGGTAAGCCCTAGTGGGAGCCTGGGGGGAGGATGGAGCAGTGAGTGACACTGACAGAGGGCCGTACCTTTCTTCTGAATCTTCTTTTTCTTTTTGCTAGGAGACTTCTCCTCCCCATCCTCCTCCATAGGGCGCTTCATGGGTGTGATGGCGTATGTGGTGCTGGGGGGGATTTGAACTGCAAGGAAAGAGGAGGACAGGGCCAGTGAGGACTGCAGGCTACTGCTCTGCTGGAAGCCCAGCTGCCAGGTATCCACTGCAGGCTTACCCGTGTAGTCGATGGGGTTCTCATTCTTTGGTTTCTTGGGCATCTTGGAAGGCAGAGGGTCCATGCCCAGGACTTTATGTAGCTGGCCAAACGCAGCAAGTCGCAGTGCATGCTGGAGAAGGGGAAGAATGGTCTGACTGAGCTGCTCTGCGCGCACAGTCGTGGTATGTATGCTCACTACTGCCTTCTGAAGAGGGGTGGAGTTGGGGGCTGCTAACGGTCTCCCTCACAACAGCAAGGGGTCCCCCAACAGCCAGGGGAGGGCCTGACTATTCAGGCCCAGCCTCGCTGTGGGGGAAGGCCAGCCTGTGACCACCCCCCTTCAAGATAAGTACAGGAGACCCCAACCTGGGGACTGGTTGCCACACGGAGCCATGTGGAGGGCCTGCAGGGGAAGGATCCCCAGAGTAGTCTCCCCACTGAACTCGGTGTCCGAAAATGGCACTCGAGCAGGCCGAGGGGGCAGACGTCAACCACGCATGGCGCCAGGGGAAAGAAGAAGCCCAGATTGGGGCGCCCTGTATCAGACACGATCCCTTTGCCTACAGTCCCCGACCTGAGCCTACAAGTCCAGGGGCTACCCTGAGAATACCCAGTAATGGAACTGGAAGCCAGTGATTACAGACTGGGTAAGGGCTCACGTTGGCAATGGCGATGACTATACCTGCGCACTCTGTGTGATATCTTCCCGTTGCTGTCTGTCTAGATGCCCAATAGCATCAGTGGCTTCTTTTTCACAAGGGTCATAAATGCCAGAACCATCTGAAGGCAGGAAACAAGGAAGATATGCAGAGGATTATCCTTTAGCATCTCGGAAGAGTTGTGCTGGCTGAGGGGACCAGGTGCATTACCCCCCACGCCCCATCCACACCCAGCTCTGGAAAACACACCGAGCTCGGTGACCCACTCGGCGTCCAGCCCATGACAGAAATAATCCACATGTGTCTCAGAGCAAGAAAGTCACGTGGGAGTGGGTCACCACCGCCCCCGGATCCGCCCTCTGAATCACAGCTGCGGACCCGGCGCAGGGCTGGATATGATGGTGCAAGAGGGTAGTCACATGCGTCAGCCCTAGGGGGTGGACATGGAACTGCTGCTGCCCTAACCCACTCAGTGGACCAGCCAGGGGGCGGCCTCGGGGCCTTGGTCCCTGTCCTTTCCCTGCCACCTGCGAAGCACAAAGCCCCAACCTGGCATCACGATGCCCGACGCCAGGCACTCCAGCACTCTGCGCAGGGCCTCGCCAGCACCCATGGGTCTGTTGGCTGTGCCGATGGACTTCTCACACAGGAGCTCGAGGGGCTGCAAGGCAAGGGGGACAGTGAGCCTCAACCTGCAGGATGGGCTATCCAGATAAGAAGCCGTTACTGTGTGTGTGTGTGTGTGTGTGTGTGTGTGTGTGTGTGTGTGTGTGTGCACGCGTGTGTGCATACAGTCACAGCTACCTAGGCATGTCAAAGCCAAGTCTTAGAGCTATAGTCAGGGCATCTAGGGCAGGGACTGGCCAACTTTTTCAAGGGTCAGACATTAAATCCTTTAAGGCTGTTTGGGTCCAGAGGCAAGCTTGAGGCTATAACATTGGTACTTCTATTTAGAACATAACCATTCAGAGGCACAAAGACCATGCTTAATTGGGGGCTGAAGCACTCATATTGACCAGAAGCAGCTAACAGATCCTTGTGCTGGCTCTGCCCGAGCGCATCTCTAGTGTTTTCTTCATGGGGTAAATCACAACCTGCTGCCTGGCCAGCCCCTCCCTGGGCTGAGCTGTCATCCTCCATGGAGGGGCCTTGTCTCTCCCTGGCCCCACCCAAGACATGGATCCCAGGAAGTACTCATCAAGAGGCCAGTCTTCAAAGGCCACCTCTCTCCTGGGCCCATAATGTGTTCCTAGAATACTGGAGAAGGTCTGTGCACACACTACTCTCCAGAGGCGATAGTGACAAGGTGCCTTACCCAGCCTCGGAGGGGACCCCAGGTGGGCACTCGGGTGCATAGGTCCCTCAGGACTCGAATGACAATGACACATGACTTCAGCCCATTGGCTCTGGCCTAGGGGAAGAAAGCACAGGCTCTTTAGGCTGAGGCACCTCTCAACACAGGCCAACATGAACAACACAGGTCTCATGGTGCTGCTTTGCCAAGGGTAAACAGTCAATGTGCGAGGCCACCAAGGGTGTGGTCCGCCACGACTTCATGTACGAAGGGTGTTACTCTTAACACAGAGCAGCAGCAGCCCACAACTCGGTCTCAGCCTCTCTGGGGCCAATTTGTTGGGGTGCACTCCTTTAGCACCCACATGTGCAGGTGCTAAGTTCAGCACAGCTGTTGTCAATGTTAAAGGATCTTTATGGTGACAGTTAGCCAAGTTAAAGCTGAGGAATTCTCTACCGAAAGACAAATAGAATAACAAAATGCAAACCTGGAACCACTTGGCGTGGCGGAGGGACGCCAAGGCAGCAAGGCATTTCTGCCTGTCCAGAACGTCCGGGGGATCGTTGACTGATAGCGTTTCTATTCATGGATGGAATAAGAAGACAAGGCACAGTTTGACCAAGGGGTTTCTGTCAGGTGGAAAGGGTATGTGGCAGCTTCCTAAAGGACAGCTGAGTTTCCCAGAAGCTGAATTCTTCTCCACCCTTTGACCAGGGAAGGAGAAACTAGAGTGCACTGAGCTCTGCTCTGGGAGGATATTATAAAAACTGGAGTCCCCCTCCAAAAAAACAAAAACAAAACAAAAGCGGGAAGTTACTCTGAAAGGAATCGTCTCAAGGGGGAGGGGAGATATGTGGAGCCTATCTTCTACAAGACGGTTCCCTCACTTCTTCCCCATGTTCTCCCAGTAATGAGCTATGCTAAAGTTTCAATAAGAAAAAAGCCAAAAGGGAGGGGAGCAGAAACAAGCTCCCTTGCTCCTCTAACAGCTGGCTTAAGGCATCTGCTCAATGGGGACCACCTCCGCCCACCAGGCGGGACGGGACTGCCCAAGCCCCAGCCCTTGACAGAGAGAGTCCTGTTGGTCAAAGGTCCAGCGTCATGGGGATAAACTAGGAGGGCTCTGATAGATCAGGTATGTGTGAGAACCACAGGTCATCAACAGAACAAGGGCGTGAAGTCAGCCTGTGCCGCAGCAAAAATGAAGTGCTTGTCCTTCCTACCATCAGTGTATCAGGGTTTTGGATAAGACTGAGCAGAGGTGGACAGGGGGCCCTGGGAGGACCACAAATCATAGGCACATAATTGACATCTTAGGTCCAACAATGAAAAGCAGACAGCTGTTTAAGCATTATGCAAAATTCTGCATTGGTTCTCTGCATTTCCGTCATTTCAGTTGCTGAGACTGATGGAAAAGATGGATCAGGAGGCCTTGCGTCTGCTGCGGTGCAGGCTGTCTGCACAGCTCCAACGTGATGCTTGGGCACAAACCAGCCACAACATCACCAGGGACACACTTTTCCAAGGTCAGAGAAAAACCAAGTTTCACACTCATGACTAAGAACATTCAAAGATTTAAATCAATGAAAATGATGCGATCCCCTATGAAAAGTGCTACTCATTTTTAGCGATGGTCTGTCAAACTCCTGAGTACTCAAAGCCTTAATGGGAGGTATGAGTTCACATTAAAGGTGGTTAAATCTACGCCAACCAGCCTTTTACCAAAGCAGCCTAAAACTGAATAGCACATCTGAATCATGAGAGAACACCACATATTCAAAGTCCTGCCGACCTGCCTTGGACTCCCTACCTCCAGCTAAAACTTTCTCCATTTCTTCTCTGACAACGGGGGAAGTCAGGTGGATGGTCAGGGACAATGGCGGCTCTTTTGTGTTTTTTATCACAATTGCAGCATCATCAACAGATTGCAGTATTTCGTACTTGTCTTCTGTTACAGCCTAAGAAAGAAAATGCAACTTTCAGGACACTTTCTCAAGACAACCCACAATTCTGCCTGGCTCCACTGGTTCCTACAGCAGAAAGGCTGACCTCTTGGGTGTGGTGTCCCAGAACTGTCTTCCTCTGGACTGCTAGGACCTCCCTCTAGCTGACCAGGTCTTTGGTCATGTTCTGGGCACTCCAGAGAGGAGATGACTAACTCTGTTGTGACAGAAATGAGTTCCATGGGAAGCTTTAAAATGTAATGGGGAAGAGTTTAGGATCCAGGAGGAGGAGACCAAGGCGTGAACCCTGCTTTTCTCACCGAGAAGTTGATTAACTTTGGATATATCAGTCTCAGTAAGACTGAGGTTTCTAACCTACAAAACTGACTTAACACTATGCCAACACAAAAGGCTGCAGGAAGTGTCACTGGACACTGAGCAGGAAGCACAGTGCCCACTGCAGACCAGGCATTCAGCCACTTCCCTGAACTTCCCTGCTGGGTGAGGGGCCAAAGCGTGTGCAGTAACACTGCCTGTGTCCAATGACGACTCTTAAAGTATGTACTTGCGGCAAATGCATGTCTACAAGAAGGCTCCTAACAATCTAACTTGTTAGTTTCTTAATACCACCGTATATGACTTGAAGAAAATTCAAACTTTTATTATTTTTGTCAAAGAAAATTTAAAAATACACTGGAAAATCTAAATGAGGATTACCTGACCTCAGCACAATCGAATCCAAGGCTTGATAACTCTTGGTAGGGGGGCTGTTCTGTGCATTACAGGGTGTTTAGCAGCATCCCTGTCCTTGACACACTAGGTGCTGGTAGTACCCCACTAGTCCCTGGTGTTTCTAGACACCGTCAAATGTCCCTGGTAGGGAGTGGAGAATCACCCATTAAGAAACACTAATCTAAAATGATAAAAATATCCATTATTTTTATCTTGAAGGAATGGTTTTTTATGAATGTTGTACCTCGTTTAGAAATATACCAATGTGCTTCACTGAATATACTTGTTATAGACAAAAAAATCAAGTTAGTTTAGGAATTGCCAATGAATATATAGCAGTCTCTATGTAATTTAAAATAAAAACAGGTCAGGTACAGTGGCTCACACCTGTAACTCCAGCACTTTGGGAGGTGGAGGCAAGAGGACAGCCTGAGTCCATGGGTACAAGAACAGCCTGTGCAACATGTTGAGATCTTGTCTCTATAATACACCATAAAATTAGCAGTGCGTGGTGGTCCACACCTGTACTTCCAGTTACTTGGAAGTCTAAGATAGAAGGTCGCCTGAGCTGGGCTCAGTGGCTCAGCCTGTAATCCCGCGCCTTTGGGAGGCTGAGGTGAGTGGATTGCCTGAGCCCGCAGGTTCGAGACCCGCCTGGGCAGCGAGACCTCATCTCTACAATAAATCGAAAAATCAGCTGGGCGTGGTAGTGCATGTCTGTAATTCCAGCTACTTGGAAGGCTGAGGCGGAAGGATCACCGGAGCCCAGCAGGTCGAGGCTGCGGTGGCCGGGAGCGGCCACTACACCCCAGTCTGGGTGACAGAGTGAGACTCCAACTCAAAAAAAAAAAGAAGGATCGCCTGAGTTCAGCGGGTCAAGGCTGTGGTGGCCGTGAGCGTGCTACTGCACTCCAGCCTGGGCTACAGAGTGAGACTCCAATTCAAAAATTAAAATTAAAATAGGCTGGGCGTGGTGGCTCAGCCTATAATCCCAGCACTCTGGGAAGCCGAGACGAGTGGATTGCCTGAGCCTGTGGGTTCAAACCTGCCTGGGCAACTTGGCGTGACCTCGTCTCTACAATAAATAAAAAACCAGCCAAGCGTGGTAGCGTGCGCCTGTAGTTTCAGCTACTTGGAAGGCTGAGGCGAAGAATCACCTAAGCCTAGCAGGTTGAGGCTGTGAGCATGCCACTGCACTCCAGCCTGGGGAACTCGGGAATAGAATGAGACTCCAACTCAAAAAAAAGAAAAAGTGTAGGGCTTCAGAACTTCAACAGCTTCTCAGAAGTTAACTAATGTACTACATTAGTCTCACAGTTCAATTCTTTGTCCTGAGTCCCAAATTGTTGGTCCTGAGCAAAACTACATAGTGATACATCAAAGTAAATCATGTTTTTCTAAGGAATGAGATTCAAAGGTCATTTTTTACTTTCTTCTCTTGCTTATCCTGAAGCTAAATCCAAGGTGACATTGTCCGGGGGAGCAAGGAGCCAGTGCATGGTAGTGGTTCTGATGCCTCCACATGCACAGGCCAGGAACCCTGGGTCAATTATTCAGCAGTCTCTATACCTCAGTCACATCTGTAACACTTAGTGGGGGTGAAATAATACAGATAAAGAGCACATCTGGCCTAGGAAATGCTCAACAGATGTCAGAGGCCATTACTTATGGAATACTTTTGTAATGAAATAAGTAGACTTTTAAACAAATGATTTTGTTTACATCCAGGTTTGGATCGAGAAAGATTTAAGAAATGTGCTATCTCACCAAACTTTCAGTGGAGTATTAGTGTGAATTTCACACCTGACGACCTCGGGCCAGGGCTCAAGGGCAAACACAGTGAGTGGGCTACTTTCCAAGCAACCTCAGTGGAGTCCTGCCTATCCCCTGTTGAGACAGTGTACACACAGCCAGGACAAAGTGGTGTCTGGTATGTGTGTAATGGAGTGTCTCACATCCCTTCTGCTCACATCAGCAACAAGTTTACCTTGCCCACGCTCCCACCTGCTGGTGGTGGTGACACTTACAGCAAGCTGGATAGTCAGGTTGTCAGCCACCTTGTCCAGGAGGGCAGTCGTGGGCTTCTCCTTACACAGCAACACCAGCTCCAGATCCAAGTCTCCCTTGAGCAGGAGACCCTTTGCCACGAGACCCACTCGCATCACACCCCTCAGGGTTCTTGTCATATGTTCCGTCTTTTGTTCCCTGAGGGACAGACCAATGTACGGCTCAGTGAAGAATTCAGTCAGGTCAGGACCCTGAGGCCCCCAGAGACTGGAGTTTCTTAGAAAAGAGATGCTGGCCTGACTCACGCCTATAATCCCAGCACTTTGGGAGGCTAAGGTGAGAGGATTGCCTGGGCCCACAGGTTCGAAACCAGTCTGGGCAACTTGGTGAGACATCATCTCTAAAATAAATTTTAAAAAAATTAGCCGGGCATGGTGGCATGTGCCTGTAGTTCCAGGTACTTGGAAGGCTGAGGCAGGAAGAGATCACCTGAGCCCGGCAAGTCGAGGCTGTGATGGCCGTGAGTGTGCCACTGCACTCCAGCCTGGGCAACAGAGTAAGATGCCAACTCAAAAAAAGAGAAAAGAGATGCTGATCCCTACACTGGCCAGCCTCCCTAGAAAAAAAAGCACAGCAACATGAAACCTGAACTCACCCAGCCCCTTCCTTGCCCTCATCCTCCGGGG
Source organism: Carlito syrichta (assembly GCF_000164805.1). Taxonomy (NCBI): domain Eukaryota; kingdom Metazoa; phylum Chordata; class Mammalia; order Primates; family Tarsiidae; genus Carlito; species Carlito syrichta. The sequence goes on along the minus strand of NW_007260398.1, from coordinate 677,121 downwards.
GCACATCCATGTTTTCAGACTCCGTGTGCTCGCCACTGCCTTTCTCCTGCTCGTCTATCCAGTCAGACACAGCTTTGAGTGCCCGCTCAGTGTGGGACACCATGTTTTGCACAGCCTCCAGTTCCTCTTGCGTTGGATACACAGAAGAATGTTTTGCCATCACGTGGCGATCATCATTCACAAAAATTCGCATCGGACGCTGTAAATGTAAAAACTATGTTAAGAATGATGTAAAGTAAGCAGGCAGCCCAACAGTTACCTTTTAAACCGCACAGCTCAAAATTACACAGTATCACTCGTATAAAAATTAGATTGCACGAACACAGCCAAAGGAACGGGAAGGAGAACAAGCCAACTGAACAGCTGTTCCCTCTGGGAAGTAGGAGGAGCAGGGTACTTCCTTTTTACTTGTTTCAATACTATTTGAATTGTCATCGTATAATACAATTCATTTTGGTTGCTCAAGCCTGTAATCCCAGCACTTTGGGAGGTTGAGGCGGCAGTACTGCCTGAGCTCAGGGGTTCGAGATCAGCCTGGGCAACTTGGTAAGACCTCATCTCTACAATACATCAAAAAATAAGCCAGGTGTCGCAGCGCACGCCTGTAGTTCCAGTTACTTGGAAGGCTGCGGTGGTCATGACTGTGCCACTGCACTCCAGCCTGGGTGACAGAGTGAGACTTGGACTCAACAAAAAAACTCAAATTACTTCATAATTCCAAAAGCCTAGTGAAAAATGGTAACAGAATAAAATGATCTGAGGAACTAATACAAACATTTTGTATATGAAGAAACAGTATCTGATTTTTTAAAACTTACCATTTTTATTTCTATTTCTGTAGTGTCTGGAAATCAAACTTTTGCTTATTTTTTCAAATTCTGACAGATTTCCTTGGTGTTATCAATACTTCAGCTGTATCTATAAGAGCAGAAAACCTTTTTAGTTTCAAATAATTCAGAGATGGATTAATCTCAGCAATCAGATACTCAGCAGTGAGAATAAGGCAAGAGATGCCTGAGCAGGGGCCTATTAGCACAGGACATTTCTTTAGGACATTTCACTGCTGCTAAGCCAAGACATTAAACAACTCGTTACAAAATTCCCTCGATGTTAAAATGGCTGGTTTCTAGATGCCAGGTCTGATTTCAGGCCCAAACTCAGATGACTTTTTAAATTTTCTTTTCTATCTTCCTTCATCATTTCTTCATACAAAGTATACCATTTTTTACAAATATGAAACAAAAATAGTAACAGACCTCCAAAAAATGCTACAGGTAGAAAACGCATCATAATTTTGGTGTTTGGAGAAGGAAAAAAAGGGGTCAGAGCTCTGGTCCGTGGGGGAAATGGAGAGACAGAAGGGCCAGGCATGGTGGCTCATGTCTATAATTCCCAGCACTCTGGGAGGCCAAGGATTGCCTGAACCCACAGGTTAGAGACCAGCCTGAGCAACTTGGCGAGACTTCATCTATAATAAGTCAGAAAAAATTAGCCGGGCATGATGGCTCATGCCCGTAGTTCCAGCTACTTGGAAAGCTGAGGCAAAAGGATCATCTGAACCCTGCAGGTCGAGGCTGCAGTAGCCATGAGTATGCCACTACATTCCAGCCTGGGTGACAGAGTGAGACTCCAACTCAAAAAAAAGAAAATAAGAAAGGAGGCATGAGATAGAAAATGGAAAGGCAGGAGCCTTCTGCAAAGCAAATATCTAAAATGTCAGGTAGACACATGCCACCACCTCAAGTGGACACTCTAGGTTCAACTCTGGAGAGTTCAAACAACCGAAGTGCCCAACAGAAGAGTTCCAGACACATGAGCTGTAATGACCATCCTGATCTCTAAATAACATGCCGACCACAGTCTGCTCAATACCCACCAGCGCAAACAGCCTGGGCCATACTGAAATCTTCCAAGTGAAAACATCAAACAAAAAACGCAAGCATATACAAAACAGATGATCCACCTTCCCCATATAGCACCAGCCCCTTCACTGGACACTTGTCCCACCAGTACAGCAGATGCACACCTGAAAAGGCACCATTAAGGATAAACTAACACAACCAGCCAAAACAAAAAATTCCCACAATGCTTCGGGACTACCTGGCAATCCTAATTGCAAGTTTAAAGGTCCCAAGGGTAGGTGACGCCCCTGCAGAGCCAGGCAACAGGACAGGGCAGGCCTTCATGGCAGGGGAGGGACAAGGGAGGGAGGGAGTACAAGGGGACAGGAAGAAGAACAGATGTTCTCTGCACCTGATCCGAAGTCCTACATGCCCCACCATCAGCAGGAGACATTTCCACAGGTCTCTCCCCTACACCACCAATGCAGAAGGGGCCCCTCTACCCCTGGCTGGACTGCAAAAAACAAGAGTCAACCCATGTGGAGTACGCAGCACAAATCCCACTGACCCTCAAATGTGGTCCTGGTTGCTACTGCTGAGGAGACCTGCTCCCAGGGTGTTGAGGGCTAAGTTTTGGGTGGTCTGCAGTCAAGGCACACCCTCATGAAGGAGTAACCATGCATTGGGTTAGGAGAATAAAAACCATCTCACCGGGCATGGTGGCACATGCCTGCGCCCATAGGTTCGAGACCAGCCTGGGCAACTCAGTTGAGACCTCGTCTCTACAATGAAAATTTTAAAAATTAGCAGGGCTTGTGCCTGTAATTCCAGCTACTTGGAAGGCAGAGGTGTAAGAATCACCTGAGCCCAGCAGGTGGAGGTTGCAGTGGCCGTGAGCATGCTACTGTACTCCAGTCTGGGTGACAATTAGACTCCGACTTAAAAAAACGAAACACAGCCGGGCTCCGTGGCTCAGCCTGTAATCCTGCGCCTTTGGGAGGCTGAGGTGAGTGGATTGCCTGAGCCCGCGGGTTCGAGACCCGCCTGGGCAACTTGGTGAGACCTCATCTCTACAATAAAAAAAAAAATTAGCTGTAGTTCCAGCTACTTGGAAGGCTGAGGCGGAAGGATCGCCGGAGCCCAGCAAGTTGAAGCTGCGGTGGCTGGGGACGGCCACTGCACTCCAGTCTGGGCGACAGAGCGAAACTCCAACTCAAAAAAAAACAAAAAACAAAACACAAAACATTAGCCAGGTTTGGTGGCGCTACTGTAGTTCCAGCTACTTGGAAGGCTGAGGCAGAAAGATCTGAGTGAGACTCCAACTCAAAAAAAAAAGACCATCTTTATCTGTTCCATACATATTTAAAACAAACTTATGGCTGGAATGATATACCTGGTATATGCTCTGAAATATTCCAGGGAGTAGGAAGTGGAGAAAGGTCAAGCAAGATTGCAAAACACTGACAGCTGCTGAAGTTGAGCTGTGCACATACTAGGATTCATGTTGGAAAAGTTCCATTATCATGTTTTCTCAATGCAAAGTAAGCCCAAGTATTTTTACAAAAGCAAAGCCATGGCAGGCTACCAAATACTGAACCGAAGCTCAGAAAACTGATCACAGCCTGTTTTCATCCTGGTCCAAGAAAGAACTCTGGGCTCAGTGGGAAGAATCTGCCTGGAGCCGACAGTCCTCATACATCCTGTGCCACACAGCTGCCAAGGCCAGCCATTATCTGTGTTACGATCTCATCAGTTCAATCATGAGGGCTGGAGTTAAAAGTCTATTTATTTATCCAACAACTGTTTAGCTATCTCTTCCATGCCAGGCACTGGGCTGAATGCTGGGACAAAGATGGCCAAGGAAGATAGCTTCCCTCTTCCCATGCACCTGGTCATCCAGCCCACCCTAACCAAGAAAGCCTTCTTTCCTCCAAGTCCAACATAGCACCATGAGCCAAGCTTCATCCAACACTTAATACCTCTTTATTGCAAGTTCCGTCTCCACTACAAATACCAAATGGAGAGGCTTTCAACCAAGCTTCCAAATCTTTTCAAGGCTTCTGTAGGACTGATGTGGTCTGAAACCTGCTAGAAGGAGCTCCTGGGAGAAGCGGTTGATCCACTCACTCTATGGCAGGCAAGGCAGGGTTTTACTACAGCAAGAGAAAAAGCAGCGAGGCTTGGAGACCCATGCAGGACTGTCCACAGTGCTGACATGTGACGGACCCACCACATCTGGGACAACTCAGGATCAAAAGAATGCCTCCACCCACATGGAGTTCTAAGACAGGCAAAACTCCTCACCGATGAGAAAAAACTCCAAATAAGGGTGCCGGGGGATGGAGGCAGGGATTACGTGGCAAAGGGCCCTGAGGAAGGGGGGTCTCTGGGGTGATGGTCACAGTCCACCTCTTGAAAGAACTTGGGCGTGAGTCCATAATGATGCCTTTTTCTTTAGCTGGGGACCGCGGCTCACACCTATAATCCCAGCACTTTGGGAGGCCAAGTTAGAGAACTGCCTAACTCCAGAGGTTTTAGACCAGCCTGCGCAACTTGGCGAGACCTCATATCTTCACAATATATCAAAAAATTAGCTGGGAGTGATGGCACATGCCTGTAGTTTCAGCTACTTGGAGGGCTGAGGTGAAAGAATCATCTGAGCCCAACAGGTCAAGGCGGTGGTGGCTGTGAGTGTGCCACTACACTCTAGCCTGGGTGACAGAGTGAGTGAGACACCAACTCAAAAAATAAAATTATATAGCCGGGCTCGGTGGCTCAGTCTGTAATCCCGCACTTTGGGAGGCTGAGGTGAGTGGATTGCCTGAGCCCGCGGGTTCGAGACAACTTGGCGAGACCTCATCTCTACAATAAGTCAAAAAAAAAAAAATTAGCCAGGCACAGTAGCGTGCACCTGTAGTTCCAGCTACTTGGAAGACTGAGGCAGAACAATCACCGGAGCCCAGCAGGTCGAGGCTGCGGTGGCCGGGAGCAGTCACTGCACACCAGCTGTGCAACAGAGTGAGATTCCAACTCAAATAAATAAATAAATAAATATAAAAATAAAAATAAGTGAAAAAGTTAGCCGGGTGTGCACACTTGTGGTTCCAGCTACTTGAAAGGCTGAGGCGAAGGATGGCCTGAGCCAGCAGGTCAAGGCTGTGGTGGCTGTGAGCGTGCCACTGCACTCCAGCTTGGGCGACAGAGTGAAACTCTGACTAAAAAAAAAAACAACAAGTTGGGCTCGGTGGCTCAGCCTGTAATCCCCCGCCTTTGGGAGGCTGAGGTGAGTGGATTGCCTGAGCCCGCGGGTTCGAGACCCGCCTGGGCAGCGAGACCTCATCTCCACAATAAATCAAAAAATCAGCCGGGAGCGGCCACTGCACTCCAGTCTGCACGACAGAGTGAGACTCCAACTCAAAAAAAAAAAACAAACAAACAAAAAAAACCAAACAAACAAAAAAATAAACCTTCTTTTAGAGGCTGTCAGGAGGAAGGCCCTCCTTTGGAAACAAGGTATCATGGGGTCCGAACACTGCCCTATCCAAAATGCCTCAAGGGCACACCAGGCCTCAAGCAGGCTGCCGCACTTGGATTTCTGCCCGCTCTCTTCATTAAAAGCAAAACAACTTGGTGGCTCAGCCTGTAATCCTAGCACTTTGGGAGGCCGAGGCCAGTGGATTGCCTGAGTCCGCGGGTTCGAGACCAGCCTGGGCAACTTGGCAAGACCTCGTCTCTACCATAAACCAAAAAATTAACCAAACGTGGTTATAGTACACGCCTATAGTTCTGGCTACTTGGAAGGCTGAGGTGGAAGGATCGCCAGAGTCCAGCAGGTTGACGCTGTGGTGGCCGTGAGTGTGCCACTGTACTCTAGCCTGGGCAACAGATGAGACTCCAACTCAAAAAAAAAAGCAAGACATGTGGGCATGCCTTTGCTCCAGCAGGGTGCCCTACCCCACTGGGTTCCTGCTGACTCGGACACCACACCTGGCTTGTGTGCTGTCCATTCATTTCCTGGGCACTCCTCCCGTGTCACCATGGTGGTGACACCTTCTGATTCAAGTAGATAGAGCGAGTAGCAGCACTAATTACCTGGATTACAACAAGCGTCTGAAAGCTGGAATTATCACTCCTTTACAGAGCAATGAGACCAACTGCAGGTCTCTATGTGAGCCCCGATCTGCCATCCAACTAGCCCCTCGGGATCTGTCTCATGGACAGACCCAGGATTCTTCATGGTGAGTAGCAACCTCCAGAAATTTCAAGAGGACTCTGAGATCCACAGCCAACAGGAGGCCAACAGTACCCATCACATACAACACTACCCTTCCCTCTTAGAGACACTCAACAAAGCTGCTCCTGCAATCACATTTATGATTCAAATCTGGATACCAGCAAAAGCCAGCCACTCTCAAAAGCAGTCCAAGGTCAAAATAAGTGGTAGATGAAGTCAGGGTTCTGAACATGTCCTCCATGTGGTTTGGGATGTTCTACCACGCAGAGATCAGGTTTTTCCTTTGCTCTTTTTCTTTCTTTTCTGAGTTGGAGTCTCACTCTTTTCGCCCAGGCTAGAGTGCAATGGTATGCTCACGGCCACCTCAGCGTCAATGTGCTGGGCAGCAATCCTGCCACCTCAGTCTTCCAAGTAGCAGAAACTACAAGATGCACATCACCATGCCTGGCTAGTTTTTGTGATTTATTGTAGAGATGAGGTCTCACCAAGTTGCCCAGGTTGGTCTTGAACCCCCGGGCTCAGGTAATCCTCTCACCTCCATCACTGACTCAGGTAGGGCTCAAGTAATCCTCTGGCCTCTATCGCTGAGATTACAGGCTGAGCCACCACACCTGGCCTCCTTTGTTCTTGATACCAGCCCACCCAAAGTTTGCATTGCTTCAGAAGTCTAACCACAAACATCATGCTTGTAGCTTGACGGCCATCTTTCTGACCCTCCCTCATTACAAGGAGGTTTGTAGCATTCACTGCTATAAAATAAAACATGCCCAAATTCATTTAGCATGCTTGGGCCAAGAGATGTCATTGGATAAATGTAGTGGCAGCGCCCTAACAGGTACAGCCCCATCTGTCCTCAGGGTATTTCATGAAATCTTACAGCTACCCCAGCAACTCTGGGGATGGTCTTGAAGTGGCTGTTCACCTTCAAGACCCCAAACCTGGCAATGAAACTTACAGATTCAACCCTACTCCTGGGTCCCTGATCTCTGGAGCTAGCCTATCCTCAGTAGCTCCTTTAACTTTTATAGATTCACACCATTCAAGGACATATTAGAAATAATTTTAACAAGACAATCTAGCCAGACGATGCCAACTTAAAATGCAGTTAGAGCCGGGTGCAGTGACTCAAGCCTGTAATCCCAGCATTTTGGGAGGCCAAGGGGAGAGGTTTGCCTAAGCTGAGGGATTCCGGACCAGCCTGGGCAACTTGGTGAGACCTCCTCTCTACAATAAACAAAATAATTAGCCAGGCGTGGTAGCACGCACCTGTGGTTCCAGCTACTTGGAAGACTGAGGTGGAAGTACCGCCTGAGCCCAGCAGGTTGAGGCTGTGATGGCTATGAGCATGCCACTGCGGTCCAGCCTGGGCGACAAAATGCAGTGCAGTGCAGGCTGCAGTGCAGTGGCATGCTCATGACCACCGCAGCTTCGACCTACTGGACTCAGGTGATCCTTCCACTTCAGCCTTCCAAGTAGTTGGGACTACAGGTGCACACCACCATACTAGGCTAATTTTCTGATTTATTGTAGAAATGAGGTCTCACCAAGTTGCCCGTTTGGTCTTGAACCCGTGGGCTCAGGCAATCCTCTTGCCTCAGCCTCCTCCCAAGATGCTGAGATTACAGGTGTGAGCCACTGTACCTGGCCCCAACACAAATCTCAAGTCTAGTGCAATGGCCCCTTTGCAGCAATGTTTTTACCGATCCAGAGGAAGATGTCAAAGTTAGAAAGGAAGACTTTAACAAACATTTTCAACTTAAAGGATTGTCCTTTAAGTTTATCTTCCTATAATTTTGATGTTAAAACAATCTTTCTTCTTATGAAAAATGGGGATGGTATATGGCTACTAGTTGAAGATATTTTCCTTAACAAAACAAAAAAGCTGACAAACACACACTATTCCCACATTTCTGGAAGCCCAGGAGTCCAGGCTGCCTAGCACCAAGGAATGCCTGGGAGTCCCATTATCAGAAGCCCACGTGTTCCTGGACTCTCCAAGCTGGTGAAGGGTTGGGGGAACCTCTGGCAAGTCAGCAAATCATTTACGTTTCCAGAGGAGGGACAAAAGTAATGATGAAGACATTACCTGCCTCACAGCAGCAGACAGTAAGGATTAAAGGTGAGAAAACGCTTTATGAACTGTAATACTACCTACAAACACAATGTATTAAAAGAATGAATTCAACTGCTCTTGGATGCACCAATAGAAACACATTAATTCTGCCTGAGAGGAGAAAGCATCACAGAAAAATGCTCAATACTGAATACGACTCCACGTGAAAATGACACGCCACGTGAAAATGACACGCCACGTAAAAATGACAAATGGGTGGGGCAAGGTGAGGGAGCAAGCTCAGATCTTCTCCCAACTGGCTAGAAGTGAAAGCAATCTTCCCTGAAGGATTCCTATGCAGAGGCTGTGGATTGTTTTTTTTTTTTTTGAGTTGGAGTCTCACTCTGTCACCC
>NW_007260398.1:667783-668442 GCF_000164805.1 Carlito syrichta | reverse complement strand
GCATGGTGTAAAGGCTGAATAAACCGCTTTGAGAAGAACACGTTGTTGTTGCCTCCTTCCTGCTGGTCAGGGGTGAGCGACAATTTTCATTTTAATCATAGACTCTTAAAGTCAAGAGAAAGTTTAGCTGTAGAAAGTGGACCACAATAAAATGACTTACATAAAATCCCAGATGAAAGTAATGGAAAGGCTGGGATGTGAACACCTTTCTCCGAGTTTCCTGACTAGTGCTTATTCCCAAAACTTCTTCTCTTGCCTGCTCTGACAGGCAATTTCTAGTACTAATATATCTGAAAGTGAGACCAAGACAACAGTATTTTTAAATGAGCCACCGAGCCCGGCATTTTCTGGCTATTTCTAAGTAGTTAATATGGTGCAGCAGCTGGAACAATTCACTGGGTGTTTTCAAGTATTGTCATTTCTGAGTTTTCTTTTAATATTTATTTGTTATTTCATTTGATGCATCACCTTTCATCATTGGGAAATGTATTAGTCAAACCAAGTGGTCAAAAAATATATGACTCCAATAACACCTTAAAAATAGGAAAGTTAGGCCGGGCTCGGGCTCGGTGGCTCAGCCTGTAATCCCACGCTTTGGGAGGCCGAGGTGAGTGGATTGCCTGAGCCCACGGGTTCAAGACCCACCTGAGCAACTTGGC
>NW_007260398.1:667276-667733 GCF_000164805.1 Carlito syrichta | reverse complement strand
GGAAGGTTGAGGCGGAAGGATCGCTGGAGCCCAGCAGGTCGAGGCTGCAGTGGCCGGGAGCAGCCACTGCGCTCCAGTCTGGGCAACAGAGTGAAAATCAAACTCAAACTCAAACAAAAAAAAAAGTCCCAGAGGCCGGGCTCAGTGGCTTGGTCTGTAATCCCAGCACTTTGGGAGGCCGTGGAAAGTAGATTGCCTGAGCCTGCAGGTTCGAGACCCACCTGGGCAACTTGGCAAGATCTCGTACCCTACACTACATCAAAAATTTAGCCAGGTGTGGTGGCATGCACCTGTATTTCCGGCTACTTGAAAGGCTGAGGAGGAAGGACAGGCTGAGGAAGAAGGATTGTCTGAGCCCAGCAGGTCAAAGCTGCAGTGGTCGTAAGCGTGGTACTACACTCCAGACTAGGCAACAGAATAAGACTATAACTCAAAAAAAAAAAAAAAAAAAAAAAGG
>NW_007260398.1:663371-667256 GCF_000164805.1 Carlito syrichta | reverse complement strand
ATCGCCGGAGCCCAGCAGGTCGAGGCTGCGGTGGGAGCGGCCACTGCACTCCAGTCTGGGTGACAGAGTGAGACTCCAACTCAAAAAAAGGGTCCTAGAAGTAGAACTGTCATTGAGTCGGTACAGTACCTTTCAGGATCAGCCTGTTGCACTCAGCATAATTGCTCCAAATTCCACTCAGGATGTGTTAGCATCTGTGGTTTTTTTTTTTTTTTTTACTTAGTATTCTGTGAGACGAATACACCAGTTTATTTAGTCATTCACTGGCTGAAAGACATTTAGGTTGTTTACAGTTGCTGAACCTAACAAATAAAGCGACTATAAACATTGATTTATACGTTTTGTGTGAGCATGAATTTTAACCCTTTGCACTTGGATGTCCTCTCTGAGGGGACATCGTAAATCTAGCAAACCAATAGGACGTACCCTCACAAAGTACATAAAGAGATTATTTGTGATTACACAGGACAAACTTATACCAGCGCAAATGTTTCAAAAATGTATGCTTCCTTGAAATTTTCCATTCAAATTGCACAAAATGCAAATAAAGAGATAGTATACTAAGGAATGATCGATCGTTGAGAAGTGGCTTTCAGGAAATCAAGAGTGTGTCCTTCCACATCTTCAAAACAGACTGGAGCATAAATTACATATTATTAATGTGGGAGGAAGAAAACAAGACTACACTGTCTGCTCAAATAGAAAACACCCAGTGGAGCCGGGTTTGGTGGCTCAGCCTATAATCCCGCGCCTTTGGGAGGCTGAGGTGAGTGGATTGCCTGAGTCCGCGGATTCGAGACCCGCCTGGGCAGGCGAGACCTCATCTCTACAATAAATCAAAAATTAGCCGGGCGTGGTAGCATGCACCTGTAGTTCCAGCTACTTGGAAGGATTGCCGGAGCCCAGCAGGTCGAGGCTGCGGTGGCCGGGAGCGGCCACTGCACTCCAGTCTGGGCGACAGAGTGAGACTCCAACTCAAAACAAACAAACAAAAAATAGGAAAGTTTAAAATGTTAACCTATTTTTTTTTCCTGGAATTGGGGTAAGTGCTGACATTTAAAAATTCCTAGAAATTGAATACTTGTATACACAGGCCACTAGTTTTCTACAAGAACACACTTCTTTCATTTATTTTTATTTTTTTAAAATGTATTTTAAAGCTTACATATTCTTGAGAAATACAATTTTTAAAAAATTTAGAGCTATGGAGTACATATGAAGATTTGTTAAACAAGTAAATTGTATAAAGGTAAGGTTTGGGCTTCTAGTGAGCCCTGTCTCCCCCGGTAGTAGACATGGCACCCAGTGGGTGGTGGTGTGCCCCTTGTACTCCTCCCTCCCTCCTTACCTCCCTCCTTTAACAGTACCCAGCATCCATTGTTCCTACCTTTGTGCTCCCATGCCCAATGTGTAGGACCCACTTATGAGTGAGAACATGCAGTATTCAGTTTTTGTTTCTGTGATAGTTCACTTCCAATGATGGTCTTTAGCTGCATCCATGTTGCTGCAAAGAATATGATTTTGTTTTCTTTTATGGCTGCATAGTATTCCATTGTGTATATGTACCACATTTTCTTAATTCAGTCCACTTTTGATGGGCATCTGAGTTAGTTCCAAGTTTTTGTTATTGTGAAAAGTGCTGCGAAAAATCATACGTGTGCAGGTGTCCTTTTGGTATGATGATTTATGATGAACATACTTTTAGAACTCCTATACATTATTCAAAGCCCATCTTCAGTTAGCCTTCTCTGAAAAGCCATTCCAAATCATTTCTTCTGGTGGCATAAACTTCATGTCTCTCTAGTCTGGAGGTTTTCAACTCTGGCTGCACTTGAATCACCTGTAAAAACATTTTAAAATACGTTGTCTTGGTCTCACTTTCAGATATATTAGTACTAGAAATTATTTTAAAATCTTTTTCCTCAATGTTATCCTCTCTGAGGTCAACCCGAGGAAGAACTGTAAGGTCACCAAAATGCTAGACAATATTGAAGTTTTCCTTGGAATGGAGTCAAATTTAAATGCCAAATGAATGGAGAAGAAAGTCTAAAAATACCAGCACTGAATTGGTGATTGCCATGAGCTGCCCTCACAGGATTTCAGTGAGACTGTTTGGAGCTGTCCATGTTGGTTGAAAGGAGAGGAGAGGAGGCTATATTGTTTATCATGACTGCATGATATGACAGATGGGAGATGTGGAGAGGGATTCTACTGGAAGTTGATGCCAGGCACAAGTTGCCACAGAAAAATCTAAGAGAAGGTGGAGACCAAAGCTTCTGAATAACTTTCAGCTGCACATGAAGTGCCCTTAGGGGGATGCAGCTTGGAGTCGCTCATCAAGCCTCAGAAAACAGGCAGAGCCGGGCTCGGTGGCTCAGCCTGTAATCCCGCATCTTTGGGAGGCTGAGGTGAGTGAATTGCCTGAGCCCGCGGGTTTGAGACCCGCCTGGGCAGCGAGACCTCATCTCTACAATAAATCAAAAAATCAGCCGGGTGTGGTGGCGCATGCCTGTAATTTCCGGCTACTTGGAAGGGTGAGGTGGAAGGATCGCCGGAGCCCAGCAAGTCGAGGCTGTGGTGGCCGGGAGCGGCCACTGCACTCCAGTCTGGGTGACAGAGTGAGACTCCAACTCAAAAAAAAGAAAACACCCAGTGGAAGACATCAAACAAATTACTATTGCACAACATGTATCAAATGAACCTTCAATGTGTGTCGGTAGAAAAATATAAAATATTGGCCAGGCACAGTGGCTCAAGGCTATAATCCCCAGCACTTTGGGAGGCCGAGGCAAGAGGACTGCCCAGCAGGCTGAGATTGTGGTGGCCATAAGCATGCCAATGCACTCCAGCCTGGGTGACAGAATGAGACTCTAACTCAAAAAAAAAAGAGAAAAATATAAAATATACAATTTTTTTTGGTCTTAAATTCCACAATGTCCAAAATTCCAATGCAAGCCAAACGTCATTACAATAAAATAATTGATTCCAACACTATACTATTTAATATGAAGTGATTCATTCTTCACTATGTAAAAAGGTGCGGTCAAGTTGCTGGCAGGTAACCCACGACATGTCTCCATGTGCAATGGGTTAATTTATTTGGGATAAATGCTCAAGAATGCAACTGCCAAGCCATATGGTACTTGCCAGTATAATTTTAGAAGAAAGTGCCAAACTGTTTTCCATAGTTGAGGCCTTCAGTTAAAAAAACTCAAATAACTTCAAAAATAGCCAGGCTTGGTGGCTCAGCCTATAATCCCATGCTTTGGGAGGCTGAGGTGAGTGGATTGCCTGAGGCTGCGGGTTCGAGACCCACCTGGGCAACTTGGCAAGACCTCAACTCTACAATAAATAAAAAACACTAGCCGGGTGTGGTAGCGCGTGCCTGTAGTTTCAGCTACTTGGAAGGCTGAGGCAGAAGGATCGCCTGAGCCCAGCAGCTCAAGGCTGCGGTAGCCAGGAGCGGCCACTGCACTCCAGTCTGGGCGACCGAGTGAGACTCCAACTCAAAAAAAAAAAACAAACTTCAAAGATGATTCCTTCACCCTGTCTCCTGTCAGTTCACATATGGCTCTGCGACAGACCTCCCTGTGTTCACTGACTGGCCATCATTCTCTCCTGGAAGGAGTATCATAGGTCATTCACATAAGAAATATATATATTTTTTGAGTTAGAGTCACACACTGTCACCCAGGCTGGAGTACAGTGGCACACTCACAGCCACCCCAGCCTTCCAAGTAGCTGGAACTACAGGCACACGCCACTACACTCAGATAATTTTTTTTTAAATTGTAGAGATGAGGTCTCGCCAAGTTGCCCAGGCTGGTCTCAAACCCATGGGCTCAGGCAATCCTCTCACCTCTGCCTCCCAAAGTGCTGGGATTA
>NW_007260398.1:661356-663351 GCF_000164805.1 Carlito syrichta | reverse complement strand
TGCGGTGGCCGGGAGCGGCCACTGCACTTCAGTCTGGGCGACAGAGTGAGACTCCAACTCAAAAAAAAAAGAAAAAAAGAAAATAGGCAGATATAGTCTTCAAGGGCTCTGAGGATCTCCATTTACCCAGGATCTACCTCCACACAACCTTGGACCTCTGATCTAAGGAAGCCTGGGATGACATTGCAATAAGACTAGGATGGAATTCCCTGGGTAAGGAAATCTATGTTTGGCAGACATTCAAGGAGAAAGATAATTGATCTATCAGTTAGGTTATTGGAAATATGACCCAAGTGGAAGGGTCAGCAATAGCCCGAACACACAGTGAAAAAGAAAATGCAGATTGATTGTCACTTGGACCAGAATCACCAGAGAGCACTTTCAACTCCACATCAAGTAGAAAATTTTACCCTGGTAACCCTCCTGAGTCACAAAAGGGTTAATCCAGGAAGAGGGGAAAGTAGCAAAAAAGTTTTGGGCCAGGATGAATTCTTATCCTTGTGGTCATCCCACCACTGATCCTCTGAGGTAAACAGCAGATATGCAACAGTAGTCATTGACCCCAAACTTGGTCATTGCTACTCTCACAGTTCTGCAACCAAGGTAGGTTGGCACTATGGTGCCTGTGGAAACTCAAGGAGTAACTGCTCCCAGAGCTGTATCAACACCCCTCAATGCTAGGAGGAAAAGATTGGGGTGGGCATGGGAATGGGAACATTGGCAGGCTCTTGGGAGGGACTCACTACTGCTGCCTTGATTGGCAGGATATATCTCATCATGAGTTAAGCTGAAAGTGAATTAAGCAGTAGAACACATGTATAAACTTTAAGAATACTTTTGCTTTTTATAAACAATTCTCACTCTGCTTGTAAATTAACAAAACCATTAATTTTTTTTTTGAGTTGGAGTCTCACTCTGTTGCCCAGACTGGAGTGCAGTGCACGCTCCCAACCACCACAGCTTCAACCTGCTGGGCTCTGGCGATCCTTCTGCCTCAGCCTTCCAAGTAGCTGGAACTACAGGCGCGCACTACCACGCCTGGCTAATTTTTGATTTATTGTAGAGACAAGGTCTTGCCAAGTTTCCTGGGCTGGTCTCAAATTCGTGGTCTCAGACAAATCCACCTGGCTAGGCTTTCCAAAGTGCTGGGATTACAGGCTGAGCCAACGAGTCCAGTCACCATTAATATTTATAAAGACATTATCCATGTTACCATTTCATGACTGCTATCAGGCCTTGCTAATTTAGACTTCAACCCTAGTTGATCATCCTGGCCACATTTCTTTGTTTTTTCACCCAGTTCAGAACTGTGTCTAGTAATGATAGAAGTCATGTAATTCTAAACATTAGTACTTATTATGTGACACTTTTTCAAGTGGTTTATGTGTTGGGAGCCAGCCTTGGAGGCCCGCCTGATGACAAAGTCCAGGTGCGCTGAGGACCCCTGGCCGCAAAGCGAGCCCAGGCAGCTGAGGCCCTTCTGTCTTCCATCTTTGCTGTTGATATAGCTGAAGAAATTCTGTGCAATCATGAAAGAAGATGGCATGTTTATGCGAAGAATCACAGCTAACCTGGAAATATCATAGTTTATTTTTCCATTTTTCCCACTATGCCACTTGGCCTTTTCTAACATATGCAAGGGTTAAACTCTGAATCACATCATGAATGCTTTCTTTCACTTGGTTATAAGTTACTAGATATTACTTAAGTATAAATGATATAAGTATATTCGCTCCTTATTTGATTTATAATTATGTAATTTAGTGTTTAGACATAAGGATTTTTAGAAGCACAAGTTTATAATAAGTTCATCATGAATTCATTGTAAGTTCTAGCACTTATCTAGAAGTTATGTAGGTGATTTATAACACTGTTTTCACTAACTTAGGATAAGATTAATATTAAGGTTTTTACTTAATTCTATAGTTAAAACTCTAAGTTAACATTTATAGAGTAGGTTTTCACTGAACTCAGAATATAATAATCAGAGACTTG
>NW_007260398.1:610678-661336 GCF_000164805.1 Carlito syrichta | reverse complement strand
AAGAGCCTAAGATGAGAATATTCCTGCCACATAAAGAAATATACACTTAAAGAAACTTTCTTGAAACATTTGTAATTTGGGACATTGGACTGAGAGTGTCATTGTTGGCTTTATGAATAGGACTTGTCTAATGCCTATGAGATTCCTGGCTTATTTGCTACTAAAGCCTATGGGAATCTTGGTTTGTTTGCTACTAAGACCACTAGCTGGTAACTTTTAAAAGATATGTATGTGAAAGAGTTTTCTTTGTCTTTCCCCTTCAAAAATGGTATAAAAGCTCTGTATTAACTAGCATTAAATTGTCATCTGTTCAAGAAGCAGGTGTCCGGTATATGATCGTCATTTGCCTATCTGTCTCTCCTTCAACACATCCCACGACCCTCGTGGGGCGGGCCCCCGCATTTATGTGTAACTCAGTTAATAAAAGAGACAATTAACACAATATTGCCATTAGGTAATTAGTTGTTTTCCACACTTCACAGTTGAGAAAGCTGAGGTATAGACAGTTTGGTGAACTTGTCTAGGGTTTCACAGCAAGCAACAGTTCTCAGAATCCAAACCCAGATAATTTGGCTACAAACTCTGTTCCTAACCAGTTCTTTAGTGTTAAACTGGGAAGGCCCATGTTATTTATTATATGTGAAATTCAGATAGCTACCGTAAGTTCTTCTCAACACGTTAGACTCAGAGCAACTGTTCCCTCGTTTTCCAGCCCCACATACTAATTATTTCTGGGATAGTTCTTATACTGCACAAATACCCTCTATTTCTTGTGTCCTTCTTTTTCTTCCAAGTCCCTCTGTCCTTCCTTAATATCCACCCTCTCAGTGGGGCTCTCTATTTGCCCACCCTACTCCTGCACAGGGCACCTTCTGTGACTTCCATGGATAAACTCACAATGACAGACCAAGAAGAGGATGGGTCCCTGAAAATAAAAACAGAAGAGGGAGCAGGACCAGGGCCAGGGATGCTTTGTACAAGGGATCCTGGACCAAGATTCAGGGTTCATTTTGGCTCTAGGAGGAGGCACAAGTGGTAATGCTTTCACATTAAGAGTTCATGTCTAATGATTCCTAATACTCTTGTCTCCTTCTTTTTTTTCCTTGAAAAATCATGGGAGATTTCAGGCTTCCCCAACAGGTTCTGGTGCCTAGAAGTTACAAATGGCTTCAGTAAGAACATAGCCACTGGGCAATGTTTTCAGGCTCCCAAGTAACTACGCCACCACCTCTTGTTAGGAAACTATAGGTCATACCATCTCCTCCATGCCTGCTCTATGATCTGGTGGGCTCAGGATCTGGTGGGCTCAGGTTATCTGTTATCAGTGGGGAGGAGAGGTTGGGATGGGCTAAGACATGCATTTTACAGGAAGATGATATAAAATGATTAACCTAGTACTTATAGAAGCTAGAGGAGAGGATTGAATGACATTGGTAAGGTCCCATGCCAGGTGAATAGGCAAGTACCACAAAGAAAGAGCATGTTTTGGAGGTGAGTAGGTTTTTGCAATAGAATTAGTTTGAGGTCACAGTAAAATATTTGCCTCGTTAAGAGACATTTGGCATGATCAACCTGCCGGTCAGTGACTTTCCAGGCAAGGAGGAAGTCGTTTAAAAGGAGTCTTTCAAATAACTCCTAGATCATTCTTCTAATAACATTTCATTCATCCATTCATTCATCTAGTCAGTACTCCATGGGTAACTGCTGTACTTTTCAGGAAAGGGAACAAGGAATAAGACCTGATTCAGAGGGTTCATGCTCTGGTGATGCAATGACTGTGGTCATAAACTCAAGAATACCTAGAATTATTATGTGTTGCTGTCAAGGGCCATGGGCCTGATCCCAAACAGTGGCCGATCATATTGGATCACAAAAAGAAATACAGAAGGAATTTTATCCCCTGATACTGACTTCCTGGGAACAAGGCACCCATCAGTTTTGCAGTCTTCTCTCTAACCCTTTAACCCAACTTCTGTGCTTGTCCCTGGTTTGCAAACACATGTTCGTGCACATGCTGTGTGTACACACACATACTCATAAAGATACAGCCCAGGAGAATGAGGAACCTAGTATGACATCACCTAGGGCATTGCCACATGATCCAGTGTCCCAACCATCTTCTTGGGAAATAATGACTCAGAAGATTCTCAGTCCAGAACCTCATTTTGTAGGAACATGAATTTCATAGTGGTCTTCAGAATGTCCATTGATTTGTGAGTCCTAGAGGTCACAACACACATGATATTTGCCTCTATAAATCTAGGTGTTTGGACATATGTAGCGTCACCCCAAAACCCCAGAATTATCTTTTGGAGGGTGGTCCTTTGCAGTATAGGCCTCCCTCCTCCTGCTAAATAAGTGTTCTAGGAATCCATCAGCTTCAGTGTACCAGCTAATGTTGTTTGAGAGGATTTGTTTGGCTTCAGTAGTGGTCTCACTCCATCGCCCAGGCTGGAGTGCAGTGGCATGCTCATGTCCACCACAACCTCAATCTGCTAGGTTCAGGCGATTCTTCTACCTCAGCCTTCCAAGTAGCTGGAACTACAGGTGTGCCCTACCACGCCCAGCTTATTTTTTGATTTATTGTAGAGATGAGGTCTCACCAAGTTGCCCGGGCTGGTCTTGAACCCCTGAACTCAGGCAATCCTCTCGCCTTGGCCTTCCAAAGTGCTGGGATTACAGACTGAGTCACTGCACCTGGCCCAGTGAATTAGTTTTTTTTGACGATTCTTTCAACTTATTTGTCCATTTCATAATGGGTGATTTCTCAGTGCACCTGCTCACACTGTGCTGAGTGTTCGGCAATTTTGATCAAAAACAGTATGACTCCCATGACCCGCCCTTCCTATTCACCCAATTTCACCCTGGATGTTTCCCAGGATGAAAACGTCCTCAAAGGGAAATGTTTTGCCAATATGGAAGAGGTAAAACAAAAAAATGGCAGAAGCACTAAAACGCATAAAAGTTGACATGTTCAAAAAGCGGTTTTGGGCAGTGAAAAAGTGTCCCAATAGTTGTATTGCATCAAACGAAGAGTACTTTGAAGGTGAGTGAAGTTTAAACATGTAAGAATAAATATACAATTAGATAAATTATGAGTGTGTTGGGATCCCTCCTCATATGTGCACTGAAATACCTGGTAGGTGATAAAAGAATATCTTTTTGAATTATTGCTATGTTCATATATCAAATTTATTTCACTATTGACTTGAAAATCCTCTAGGGTACAGGACTATATCTGAGACTAGAAGAAACACAAATTGAAGATGAGGCATCTCTTAGTGGAAAAGAAATTTAGAGATCATATACTCTTGCCTTCTAGAAAATGAGTATATGAAGGAAGAGACTATAAATTTCAAAGCTGTATTTTCAACTTCATGCCATATAGCAAGCAGGTCCTCAGTAAATGTTTGATCAATGAGTGAAATAAATTGATTAATGAATGAATGTATCTAATCCAAGATTTTATCAAATTCCATACTCTCCTGTCATTCACCAATGAGATTAAACAAACCATTTGATTCCCATCAGCTTCTTGACTAGAAATAATTATGCTTCTTACAATCCTAAAAGAATAATGTACACTAGCCTACTTATATTTTTAAAAAATTTGAGGACAAGAAATAAATATTGCTTATCTCTCTGTCTCATATACTACCTAGGCAAAGCACCTGGATCTATCATATGTCCTTTAAAATAACTGACATTGTTTTAGTGTCTTCCTTGTGTCTTCTCATGTGCTAAGCCTCACTTAAAGGAAGCAAAAATGCAAGAAGGAGGATAGTAATAGGCCTGCTTTATAGTTGAGAATTTGTATTGTCTAAATGAAATTTATGAGGTCACTCAACTTATAAACACAGAGCTATAATTTGAATACTGTTCTTCTGATTCCAATACTAGAGACTCTTGCCTTATAATAAAAATTGCCTAAGTGAAGAAAAGTTTAGTCACAATAATCTTCACCACCAAATCTGAGAAAACCATCTTTATTCACCTAATTGTCCTGTTAGCAGGGACCTGTGGGTCAGAAGTAAGGGGCTGACAAGTAGGTATGGATATATGGAAGAATATATCCTAGGAAGGAAATGGTTCCTGATTCAATGCCCTGGAGAACCAGCCTGGAAGCAGGACCCAGATGACCATCCTTGGAAATGGAAAGATGGTGAAATAAAACACTTCCACAAGGAAGCTGTAGTATGGATTTCTGGTTTTCTCAGAAGTCACTCCCTGAGCCCTACTCTGGAGGGTCTTGGGAATCCATCCTGGGGGAGGCTGTGACTGGTTAAAGCTCCTCTAGAACCCAGTTCCAGAAAGAAGTCCTGGGAACACCAAGGGACTCCTTGGATTACAGAGACAACAAGGGAAGGGAATGTCAGGAATGATCCAGTATATGCCTTGTTATGCAAGAGTCACCTTCTTCCCTTCCTGGAGCCAAGCCTGGGCCCTATAAAAGACACATACCCAGCTCTAGCACCTCATCTGCTCTGACTCTCAGGGACCTGCCTGTGCTCCTCTGTGTGACCAGGGTGAGTGGGCACCTGAGAGACCAAAGGGTATCTGGGCAGGACTGAGGCATGGGGAGGAAGGAGGGAGGCTGCAGAGTTGTGACTTTGATTCTGTGCTATAGTGAGCAGAAATGAGGCTCAGTCTGACTTGAGTCTCTGAAAATGTTACTTTGGGCTGGGAAAAGTGTGGTTCTCACATTTTTTTCAGAGATTTATTCTTATATTTAGAGAATGGGTACTTTATTGACATGCGAGCACTTTATTCAAGCTCATGAAGATTAGAAAATGCTGACTACTGATAGAATAAGAAGCTTCTTATTCTGATTTTTCAACCATGTTTTTATTCAGTGGGAAAGATTTAAGTTGCTTTCTTTCTCTTCTTTATAAATATTATTCACCATCACCATATGTCTTAATTTTTTTAAAAGATTAAAATGCCATCTTTACTTCTATGTAGCTAAAGAATGTCATTATTTCAACTTCCAGGTTAAAAAAGTCCTACCAAGATGTCCTGCCAGCAACACCAGCAGCAGTGCCAGCCCCCTCCCAAGTGCACCCCCAAATGCCCACCCAAGTGCCCTCCAAAGTGTCCACCCCAGTGCCCAGCTCCGTGCCCACCTCCAGGATCTTCCTGCTGTGGAGGAAGCTCTGGGGGCTGCTGTGGCCCCAGCTCCGAGGGCTGCTGCAGTTCTGGGGGTGGTGGCTGCTGCTTGAGCCACCACAGGCCCCGTCTCTTCCATCGACGCAGGCACCAGAATCCCGACTGCTGTGAGTGTGAGCCTGCCAGAGGGTCAGACTGCTGCCATGGCTCTGGAGGCTGCTGCTGACCAGACCTTGAACTCACAGAGAAATCCTTATGGAGAAACTTGGGGGCATACCCTGCCCCAGGATGATGGCCTCCCCTGCCCCCTCTTCTTCTCTTCAAGGACTGATAAATCCTGTGAAGCGTTCTGTTTGGTCTGATGCCCCAAGGGCCCCTCCTGGATCCTAATCTTTTCCTGCTTTACCTCATACAACAATAAAAACTCTGTTGTCTACTCAGAGTATCCTGGCCTTTGTCATTCTTTTCAAATTCCCTAAGCCTAGTGCCCCAGGAACACACTTTTTAGAGTGCTTTGGTAAGAACGAAGTCTGAGGAGGAAGCAAGCTAGAAGTGGTTTTCATAGGGGCAATCGTGTAAGAGCAATCACACAGGAGAGCTTCTCATGGGATTGCCTGCGTATGCTCAAGGTCTCTGAGATGTGGATCCTCTCAGTCACACAGTGGTTACAAGGGTCTGTGAGCCCCAGGACCAACACTTTTGGTCAAGCACAGCCTGGTCAGTTTATCTCACACTGCAGCCTGTAAATTATTTTTATTTTCTCTACATGCCATGATAATAAAGTTTGCAATTTTGCTTTTACATTCCAAGTAAAAAAGTGTATTTAATAGAACTCCTTTTATTTGATTTAAAATACTTGGCATGAGAATTGGAACCCTTAGGGCAAGCTTAAATGACAACTCATTGCCACTCAACTGCCTTCCAGGGAGGGGGATCCTGCCCAGTTCTTGTCTTTGTTCAAGTTCCAGTGTCTCTTCTAAACAATTGTTAAATAAATATCTAAGCAATATAAGGCTGAAAGAGCGCCCAGGTGTGGTTCCGCCTAGTCTCTCTGACTCAGTTCATGACTAAGTGGGACACAGAATATGAAGCTGGTATCTGGGCCACATCCCACTTTCATTGCTGTAACTGGCTCACTGCTAAGGCTCAGATAGAAGGAGAATTATCAAATACTACTATCATGTGACTGTAGAATAAGTTGCTTAGTAGCCCAGACTGAGGCTAGCGCTTCTTAGATTCTGGTCTGCTCAGCTCAGTCACCCATAGAATTTTAGGGCAGAGAAGCAGCTTATCTGGATTGCTTGAACTTGGGAGTTTGAGACTGCAGTGAGTTAGCCTGTCACTCTGGGTGACAGAGTGAGACCCTGACTCTAAGCAAATACAAAATCTGATAAAGGACTTTACACAAAATATATAAAGAACTTTTACAACTCACGAATAAAAAAGACAAACCAAATCTAAAAATGGACAAATAATTTGAACAGGTATTTCTCTAAAAAGATATGTAAATGGACAACGGCACACAAAACACACTTGATGCCATTAGTCATCAAGATTATGCAATTCAAAACCACATGGAGATTCCACCTCATACCCACTAGGATGATTATATGGCTTTACCTAGAAGATATTGCGGGTTCAGTTTCAGACCACTCCAATAAAGCAGAAATTGCAATAAAGTTTGTCAAACAAATGTTTTGGTTTCCCAGTACATATAAAAATGTATGTTTGCACTACCCTGTAGTCTCTATTACGTGTGCAATAGTATTGTATCTTAAAAAAATGAACATACCTTAGTTTAAAAGTACTTCAGGGCAAAAAATTGCTCATAAGCCTTCAGCAAGTTGTAATCTTTTAGACAGTATAGCTCCCTGTCTTGTAGTTAATGGCTGCTGACAGATCAGTTGCTGAAGTTTGGGGTGGCTGTGGCAATTTCTTAAAATAAGACAACAGTGAAGCTTGCATCATGGATTGACTCTTCCTTTCACAAAAGATTGTAGTGTCTTACAGAAGGCATAATGAACTCTGAAATATCAGAAGTGTGAGAGTGGAAGGTAGGGTAGGGATGAAAAATTACCTATTGTGTACAATGTGTACTGGTGGGGGTGAAGGGTACACTTAAAGTCAGACTTCCTTGCCACTATACAATGCATCCATGTAATCATAAATCATTTGTATCTTCTAAACCTCTTGAAATAAAAATAAATAAATAATAAAAAGATTGCAATGTACCATGCAATGCTGTTTGACAGCATTTTACCAACAACTGAACTCCTTTCGAAACTGGAGTCAAACCTCTCAAACTTGGTCACTGCTTTATTTAATCAATGTTCGTGGCACTTTCACCCAGCAGTAGATTCCATCTCAAGAAACCACTTTCTTTGCTCACCCATTAGAAACAACTCTTCAACTGCTTATAATAAAACTGTTCAAGCTTTATCATAAGGTTGTAGCAATTCAGTTCCATCTTCAGGTTCCACTTCTAATTCTACTTCTCTTGCTATTTTCACCACATATATAGTCACTACCTCCCCCGAAGTCTTGAACTCCTCAAAGTCATCTTTAAGGGTTGGAATCAATTTCTTTCAAACTCCTGTTAATGTTAATATTTTGACCTCATCCCCCTAAATCACAAATTTTCTTTCTTTTTTGAGTTGGAGTCTCACTCTGTCATCCAGACTGGAATGCAGTGGCACGTTCCCGGCCACCGCAGCCTCAACCTGCTGGGCTCAGACGATCCTTCCACCGCAGTCTTCCAAGTGGCTGGAACTACAGGCACGCGCTATCACGCCCAGCTAATTTTTTGATTTATTGTAGAAATGAAGTCTCGTCAAGTTGCCAAGGCGGGTCTCGAACCCGCGGGCTCAGGCAATCCACTCACCTCAGTCTCCCAAAGCATGGGATTACAGGCTGAGCCACTAAGCCCGGCTTAAATCACAAATTTTCCTAATGGCCTCTAGAATGGTGAAACCTTTCCAGAAGGTCTTCAATTTACTCTGTCCAGATCCATCAGAGGAATCATTATCTATGGCAGCTATAGATTTACAACATCTATTTCTTATGTAATAAGACTTGAAATTTGAAATGACTCCTTGACTCATGGGCTGTAGAATGGATGTTGTGTTAGCAGGCATGAAAACAACATTAATTTATTTATACATCTGCATGAAAACTCTTAAGTGACAAGGCACATTGTCAAAAAACAGTAATATTCTTTGTTCTGAGTAGTAGTTCTAACAGTTGGATTAAAACATTCAGTAAATCATGCTGTACACAGAAGGGCTGTCATCAGGCTTTAAGCAGAGGAGATTTAGTAAAATTCTTAAGGATCCTAGAGTTTTCAGAATGGGAAATAAGCATTGACTTCAACTTAAAGTCACAAGCTGCACTACCAAGAGAGGTAGTGTAGAAAAAATCTTAAAAACAGAAGAAATTAATGTAGTAAATACATGTAAAATGAGGTGCCAAGCCTAGTAGGTATTTGGAGAACTACAAGCTAAATAAACAATTTGATATCATTTTTTTCTTTCATTAAGTAAATATTTAAAAAACAGCTTTGTAACATTAAGTACTGACTGAACTTGGGGAAAAGGTATGTATATAGACTATAGTGCGGGTGCCAATTGTTATAGTCGCTGGAGATAACTTTTTTCATAACTGTGACAATGAAAAATAACATATCTTTTGTTCCAACTTAAACTTTTATATCTTAACAAATCAAATGCTTTATTTTTATGCACACAGAGATACTCATAAAAGCAGGTCTACAGTGTATTTACAGTTCAAGAAAAATCTGTTATAGTTTTAAGGTCCAACAATAACATCTTATTCAAGGAATAGGAGGTAAGGAAAGGAGGATGACAGAATGAAATCGCCAAAATTATGACCTTCAACAAATATGTCCCTCACTACAACCGTATCTTCAGAGAATGGCAACACCCATGGGAACAAGAATAGGCAGAGACTATTATTATTTTATCACTGATGTCATCAGCCTCACCATCACCATCATCATCACCAGCACCATTTTCATCCTTCTCATCCTTATCCCTATCATCATCATTGGTAGCCTAATCATGGACAAACTTATTATAAGTTAACATCTAATTTGGCTAGCAGATGCTTTCTAAAAAAGCTCTTCCATAATTTTGTTACAGTAGTCCCCCTTTATCTGCAGGGGTAAGACACTCAGTTCCTAGACCCTGAGCGGATGCCTGAAACTGCAGGTAGTACTGAATCTTATATAGACTGATTTTTCCTTGATGAAGTTTAATTTAAATAGATACAGCAAAAGATTAATAAGAATAACTAGTAATACAAAGAGAATAATCAAAATAGTATGCTGTAGTAGAAGTTACTTACAACTTATAGATTATCTTTGGAATTTTTCATTTAATATTTTCAGACCTCAGTTGACCACGGGTAACTGAAGTCATGGAGAGCAAAACCATGGATAAGGTGTGAGGAGACTACTGCATTTATCCATTCATTCAATAATCACTGGGGATTTTATGTGGAATAGGCATTGTGCATTGAATGTCAAACTTTTAGACCAGTGAACAAGGCAGATTATTGAACAGTCATCATAAAGAGTATACACAGAAGCACTTCACAGAGAACTTAAATTAAGCTGAGGTCAGAAAAAGTTTAAAAGGAGTTGGATACGCAGGTCCCCCTGCATGGACTTTTTTTTTTTTTTTTTTGAGTTGGAGTCTCACTCTGTCGTCCAGGCTGGAGTACAGTGGCCGCTCCTGGCCACCGCAGCCTCGACCTGCCGGGCTCCAGCAATCCTTCCGCCTCAGTCTTCTGAGTAGCCGGAATTGCAGACTCGCACTAACACGCCCAGATGATTTTTGATTTATTGTAGAGATGAGGTCTCGCCAAGTTGTCCAGGCGGGTCTCAAACCCGCGGGCTCAGGCAATCCACTCACCTCAGCCTCCCAAAGGCGCGGGATTACAGGCTGAGCCACCGAGCCCAGCTGGACTTCTTCCTTAAGGGGAGCAATCTGCCCTTTCTTCCCCAGTGTTGCTTGGAGCTTATTGAGACTTCCACCGGTAAAATTTCCAGAGCACCAGGCTGCTGGGGCTCCAACCGTGATGTCTGGAATCCAGGGAGAAAGAAGTTTGGTGAGCTCCTGGGCTGAAGCTCCACCTTTAGACCTTTTCAACTGTGCTCGATTATATAAACAAGACCAAGTCAGTGAGCTTTCTCCCAGGGTGTGTCCCTCAACACCCCCACAATGCAGTGTGCACCCCTTTCAGAACCATACCTTTGGAAAGTCCCAAGGTGACCAATTATTTGACTTTTCCAACTCTACCCCAGGACATTGGCATCTCCTCATATTTGGATCCATGGAGATGGCATCAGAGGCATGATTTCCTCATTTTCTGTGATAAAAGTCACAGGTCTGATTCTGCCAGGTATATTGTAGCACACCTAGGGCACGCTGCTCCTGGAGAACCAGCAGTTCAATCATTTTTTTCCTACAAAGTCATACTGTGATGAAACCACTGTTTGCCCCAATATTCGTTTCCCCTCTTCATTGACTTTAGAACCTCTATGCTATCAAGGACACCAACAATTTCACTGTGAGGAGGAGAAGAATTATGAAATGAAGCACTCAGTGTGCCCCTTTCCTCCTCCTCCTGCTTTCTCCACCAGCTCTCCTACCAGATACAAGGATGAGTCCTATAGCCTGGGGGCTGCAGAAGAGGAAAGCAGAGTCTTAGAGCACCAGGTGAAGGACTGAGTAGAATGGGGGTGGGGGAGGAGCCAAGAGGCAGAACAACCTAGAAATTGTGAAGATCATAGCAAAGCCTGGGCTGGGCCACTAGGAAGAGAGACAATTCCCCCTGGAGCAACTTAAGGGGCCAGGGTACCTATTGTTTTCTTAGCATGACCATAGCCTGAGCAACAAGAATCTGAACCCAGGATCCAGGAATTTCCTGAATGCTCTGTGAAGACTCTGACCTAAGGAAATGGTGACTCAGAAGCTCATCCTACAATGCTAATTCTAGAAAGGCATTCAGATCATTCCCATCATTAGTGGAGGCAGCAAGGAGGCAAGAGGATGCAGCAGTGACCCTGCACCCAAAGGTGTGCAAGACTCAGTTCTAGGTTACCCTGTAGCTCACCCTGGAATCCCAGCATTCCTTAAAGGCATGCCCAGAATTGTCTTGTCATTCACTTCCACTCCTCAAAGGTGAATTTGCCAGGTGTGGGAAGCCAGGGTGAATATATGAGGTAGGATGGCAAAACCCCGCAGAATGTATTTATACAAAATTGTGTATTTATTCTTACATGTTTATGCTTCAGTCACCTTCCAAGCACTCTCTGTTTGATGCAATACACCTGTTGAAATGCTTTTTCCACTGCTTAAAACAGTTTTTGAACTTGTCAATTTTGATGCCTTTTAGTGCTTCTGCCATTTTTTTGTTTCACCTCTTCCACATCAGCAAAACATTTCCTTTTGAAGGCTTTTTTCACCCAGGGAAACAAGAAAACAAGTCACTTGGTGTGCCATCTGGCAATAGGATGGTGGCGCATGAGAGTCATGTTATTTTTAGTCAAAAACTGCTGAACACAGCGCAGTGTGGACTGGTGTGCTTGTAAATCACCCATCATAAAATGGGCAAACCCATTGAAAGAGTCTCAAAAAAAAAAATTCACTGAAGCTGAATACAGCCTCTCACAACAATGTTATATGGTTCACTGATGCTGATGGGTTCCTAGAACACTGTGGGGGAAGCCTGTACTACAAGAAGCCTGCTCTCCATAAGATAAATCCATTTTCTAAAGTCCTCCCTCCTATTGTAGGAGCCAAGAGGAAGCTCTGGTGGTAAGAGGCAGGGACTAGTGAGGTCCCAGGGGGTCAGGACAGGGAAGGCAGAGGCTGGGGACCTGAAGGACAAGCTAGGCATATGAAGAAAAGAATACTGGGGAGATGGTGACCAAAGGCTACAAAGTTTGTTATGTGGGATGAGTCAGTTCTAGGATCTTATCTAATGCATGGGATCTGTAGTTGATCCAATTGTATTGCATAGTTGAAATTTGTTAAGAGAATAGATCTCAAGGGTTCATACCACACATACCCATTCCCAAAGGTAACTGTGCGATATGGGTATGTTAATTAGCTTGGCTGTAGTAATCAGTTCACTGTGTAGATGTATATCAAAACATCACACTGTATACTTAATTACATAATTACAATTATAAATTTTTGAAAAACATACTATAAATTACAGTTTATCAGCTTGTTTCTGGAATGAAACACAGCCCTTCCGGAAAAATACTCAATAGCCGCATGGCCAGTTAAGTTGTTTTTCTTTACAAACATTTTTATATGTCTGTTGTATTTTTACTTAGTGATGATAAATTCTCTTGGGGGCCTGGTTCACTAGAGGAAGGGCTGCCCTGGCTCCTGGAGGCAGACCCTCCACAATCCTGCACCTAGTTACTATACAAGTTTGGAGAGAGCACAGAGCACAGACCACTCCCTCTCCTCCCTCTCAATTTCTCATGTACACATGTCAAGGCTTAAGTACATACAGTTGTACAGGGTGATAAAATGATAATTCTTTTTTTTTTTTAAATAAAACTCCAACAACATCGGTATCAGTGTACCAGATAACATTGTTGTGATACCTCAGGGAGAAAGTACCATGAGATGGATGTACCTGAAACATGTTTGCAGTCTGCTGTAGGCTGCCCGAACTCCAGTAGAGGTGTTCTGCCAGAGGAACAGCCTCAGGGCCAGCCCCTTCCCCATGCCAGCCCTATGCCCACCTCCATTCTCTTGTTGCAGTAGTCCCAGCTCTGAGAGCAGCTGCTGATTGGACCTTGATGGACTCTCTTCCCCCATTCCCTATTCTCTACCTCCTGGAGTCAGCAAGTCGTTTTTGGACAGGCAATTTTTTTGAGCTGTAATGCCGTATGTTTACTTCGGATGGGTCATCTTAACTTATGATGTGTCTTAGTAAGCAGAATCCCTGTTCCTCCCCATTGTGGTGTGAAGCAACTGTAAGAAAACTTCCAACTCTTCCCACAGCTCTTTCCAGTCTCTAATCAGCAACTGAGCTGGCTCATGCAGACAAAAAAGCTTATGTGAATTCATCCCCTTTATCTGCCAACATTCTTGATTCCACTCTTTCTTTTGTAGAGTTGGATTGTTTATACATGTTTGATTGTTTATACATGTGAAAGTTGTATATTTGTAATTAAATGACACACATTTCTCTCTCTCTCTATGTCTCTCTCTCAGATGATGGTAGCTAAAGGAATCAGGTATAAATTGGAGGTTAAGTTGGTGCCTAAATAATGATCTTCACTAACAAATAGAGTTTGTTAAGGCAAGAGGTCTAGAGTTAAAGGAAGGTGTGAGGCCAGGTATGGTGGCTCACGTCTGAGGTCTCAGTTACTCAGGAGGCTAAAGTGGAAAGATCACTTGAGCTCAGGGGTTTGAAGTTGCAGTGAGCCATGATCCAGTCTCTGCCTTCCAGCCTGAGTGGTGATACAGCAAAACTTGCCTCCAAACAAAACAAAACAAAAACCCATGCATAGTTGCACAGTGCATGGGGCACAGGGCTTCTAGGAATCACTGCCCACTCAGGCCCCAGCATGGATCCAGTCATGCATTTGCCTACCCCTGTATCACCTTCTGCAGGGATCACAGCTGTTATGTCCTGTCCTGTCACTCATGATGGCTTCTTTTTTCTCAGACAATGAAGAACTCTCATGCCATTTCCTTTTGTGTCTCTCATTTCTAATCGGTTCTCTGTGTAATTAGGAATAGGGAAATAAGGAGGAGGATACATCTTGAAAAAGTGAGTAGGTGCTATCATACTTTAATTTTGCCTCTAATTAGCCTTGAAGTGAAACCATCTGCTGTGGAGGAAATGTAAAAGACCTAAATGAAAGCTTTGCAATTAAAACCCAAGCTACCATGAATCTTTCAACCTTGCTGTGGGCCTTTGTATTTTTGAAAATTAAAGCCTTTCTTTGATGACTAGTGAGGCTGAACAGTTTTTCATGTATCTGTTGGCTGCATGTGTGTCGTCTTTTGAGAACTGTCTATTCATATCTTTTGCCCACTTGGCAATGGGGCTGTTTGTTTTTCTCTTTTCAGCACATTTGAGTTCCTCGTAGATCCTAGATGTTAGGCCTTTGTCAGATATAGAGTTGGCAAATATTTTTTTCCCCAGTCTGTGGGCTGTCTCCCTGCTCTCTTGATGGTTTCTTTGGCCTTGCAGAAGGTTGTCAGTTTGATAAGCTCCCACTTGTCCATCTTATCTCTTATAGCATGGGCATTTGGGATTTTGATCAGGAATTGGTTGGCAGTTCCAATTTCCATAAGAGTGTCTCCTGCCTTTTCTAAGGTTCTTATAGTTTGAGGTTTTACATTTAGATCTCTGACCCATTTAGAGTTGAGTTTTTAAAACTACACTGGTATACCACCTAACTCCAGTCAGAGTGGCCATCATCAATGACTCATAAAACAGCAGATGCTGGAGAGGATGTGGTGAAAAGGGAACACTTCTACACTGTTGGTGGGAGTGTAAACTAATATAGCTTCTGTGGAAAACAGTGTGGCGATTCCTAAAAGTTCTAAAAATTGACCTTCCATATGACCCTGCAATCCCCCTACTGGGAATATGCCTGGAAGAACTCAAATCACTCTATAAAAAAGATACCTGTATACGTATGTTTATCGTGGCATTGTTCACAATAGCAAGAACATGGAACCAACCGCACTGCCCATCAAAAGAGGACTGGATAAAGAAATTGTGGTACATATACACAATGGAATATTATGTGACCATAACGAAGAACAAAATCATGAACTTCACAGCAACCTGGATGGACTTAGAGTCTATAATACTGAGTGATCTTTCACAGATACAAAGAACTGAGCATCACAAGTTCTCACTCACAAGTAGACCTTGAACAACTATCGTAATACCATAAGAAAAGGATTGACAGTAGTGGGAAACTCCGGGAGTGGGGGCTCGGGGTGGGGAGTTGGGACTGGCAGTAATGGGAAACTGCCTGGGGAAGGGGGGACACACCTCATCAACAAGGGTAACTGCAGAGTGAATATTTGTATACCTAACCCTGAATTGTACCCCACGACTTTAAAATAAAAAATTTAAAGGTGAAAATAAAACAGAATAAGAAAAATAAAGCCACCTAATGCTAATGAGGCAGAAAGATAGGGTGGAACATGGAAAGCAAATCTCAACAGACAAGAAGCCACGAAACAGACACATTAACCAACTTCCAAGGACAGAATAAAAGCAACAGTCCATCCTGAAACAGGATAAGAAAACCCATCAGTCCCTCCTGAAACAGGATAAGAAAACCCATAAATCCCACAAGGTAAATGCCTCAGGGCTGGCACATGCATTCCCTCCTTGAACTCTCCATAACCCAATCACACAAAAGAGCTAGTTAAGGCTAATGCATATGGACTGCATCTCACACATACAATTAAAATTATAGGATGGTGGGCAAAACCATGTGCAACAGCCTAAAGTGTTACCCCATCCACCAGTAAGTACATCAAACCCTGGAAACATTAATCAAACAGGATTTTGCAAGTTTTGCAAAGTTATAAACAACCTCCCCCTACCAGAAAATAATATAAAAGGAGTTTTGTCTGAATCAAGGTTCCTGAGCTGTTCTTTAGTTCAAGCCTGCTCCTATCTTTCTTTGGAGTGTGCTGTCACTTGTCACTTTTGCTAAATAAACTACTCTTTGCTTTTG
This sequence comes from Carlito syrichta, assembly GCF_000164805.1. Lineage (NCBI taxonomy): Eukaryota > Metazoa > Chordata > Mammalia > Primates > Tarsiidae > Carlito > Carlito syrichta. Next base: position 645,468 of record NW_007260398.1, on the reverse strand, counting down.
CTCTCTGTGTGTCTTTTCAAATTCTTTGTTCATGACACCAAGAACCTGGTCACCACCAACAGGTCTTCAGTCACCACACAACACTAATTTGCAAAAAGTCTTTTTTTCTTTCTTATTAAATTGGCTTTAGGTGAGTTGGTTATAAAACATATTTGTGTTTATGTGAGTTGCTAGTTGAAAAATTATCTTGCTTCCACCTACATTAATGTCTTCTATGACTGGTTTTCAGACTAAATTTATATTTTTCTACCAATTGAAATTCAAAGTTGTTATCATCATCGTCTTTAAAAAAAAAAAACACTAAAAAAATAGTCCTAAGAATTTTAAGTGAGAAAGGAAGCCAGGGTGAACAAAACTCATGGTTAGAAAAGTAAGGGGAAAGAACTGAGTTTGACAGTGTTGGGAGAGCCAGGGAAGGAGAGCATCTCATCTTGGGAGCAGTGACTAAGGTGGGTGTGAGAGGGAGAGACCACACATGAACCAGGGAAAGGCCATGGGACAGGCCTAGGGTAGAACCAAGGGCACGTGGAAGACCAACGTGTAGGGGGAAGACAGTGCATTCAGGTAAAAGCAGGGCCAGTGAAAAGCCTGGCCAGGGCAAAACATAGTTTTTGTGTAGAGAACTGTGACCTAGAGTCAGAGAAGTTAGTGCTCTGAAGACTGAGGTATATCATTGCTATCTGCCCAAAAAGAGATCTCATCTCCCTCACTTTGGATGAGAGAAGTAACCATGAGACTGGCCTCAGTCCTGCAGGTATTTCCCCCCAATTCATCCACTTCCCTAGCAAAGTAACCTTGTATGTGTGTGTGTGTGTGTGTGTGTGTGTGTGTTTAAACATACAAGTTTGTTTTGTTTTATTAAAAAAAAGATGTGTTTTTTGTGGAAACCTGGAAACTATGTAGAACAGAAAAATAGAAGTAACTAGCAATTTATGACCACTGTTAACTTCAGGGGATATTGTTCTTCTTTTATTTGTACCCTTATATAGCTTTGATTATAAAATAAATTTTATTTGTCTTGATCTGTTCACTTGTTTTGTATAAGCAGTAGTTTTTATTTCTATTGAAGCATGGTGGAAACTTAAATTCACATCTTAACCAATTTTACTCCAGGAAGCCTGTTGTGGTTTGAATGTGTTCCCCAGAATTCTTATGTTGGCAATTTAATGGCCAATGGAAGAGTACTAAGTTGTGGGGCCTTTAGGTCTGGGGTCCCCAACCCCAGGCCGTACCCTTCTGTGGTTTGATAAGAACTAGACTGCACAGTGTTTTCTATCAGATCACTGGCGGCATTAGACTCTTAGGAGCACAAACCCTATTGTGAATTGCACACACAAGGAATTTAGGTTGTATTCTCCTTATGAAAATCTAATGCTGCTGCTAGTTGCTGATCTGCACAATAATTGTAATGCCTTTGAATCATTCTGAAGCAAACTTTCCTACTTCCCACTCTAATTGTTTTCCATGAAACCAGTCCCTGGTGCCAAAAGGTTGGGGACCACTGCTTTAGGTCGTGGCACTGTCCTCATGAATGGATTAAGCCATTCCCCTGAGACTGAGTTGTTATAATGTAAGTCTGGCCCCTTGGGCCTTTCTCTTGCTGGCTCGTTCTTGCTCTTTCACCTTCCACCATATGACTCAAAATGAAGCCTTGTATCAGATACCACTGTCATGCTCTTGGATTTTCCAACCTCCAGAATTGTGAGCAAAACAAAGTTTTCTTTATAAATTACCTAGCCTTAGGTATTCTGTTGTAGCAACAAAAATGGACTAAGATAAAGCCATACAACATAGAAACAAGCTTGAGGTACATACATAGGTACATACACACACATACATGTAAACCACATCTTCAGTGATATTAGGATACAGAGGAAAACTGAAAACCCTGAGATATGGGTGGGTTTGACCAATGGTGACTGTACACAATCTACATGGGCAGCTGTGAAGATGCCAAAGAGAACAGTAAGGGTGGAGGGGGGCCTGGCAATTGCAGTTCTCAGAAACCACCTGTGAATACTTATTTCCTGGATAAGTCTCCACCCTGAGTATGTACATCTGTAATCAAGACCTGAGATTAAGTTGGGGGTACTTGCAAAACATTGCAATTTCTCAGTGACACCTAGAGGGACAGATCTCAGGAAGTAGCATTTTAACAATGGGAGTGAGGCCCCTTGGAATACAGAGGTGGGTTCCATGTTTGCAGTGGCCAGTAGCAATAACGAACCCCAGGGGTGGGAGTGGGGTGAGTGGAACTCAGGGCTAGCTTAAGATCCCTGGAAACTACATTAGGTCCTGAGAGTCATAGGAGATATGGTTACACAGTCCTTCTCTGTATTGACAGAAGAGGGAGCTCTTGAGCAAAGATACCTGAAAAAATACCTTGCTAGATTCTTCACTTCAACTTTCTCCACAGAAACCACCAGATAAAATGATCTAGAAAAATCCAAATTTTCAGATGCAAAAGAAAAAATGCAGATGTCATCAATTACAAAAATATTGTGGAAAGTTGCACTGAATGTTCCTTACTTGCTTTTTTTTTTTTTTTTTTTTTGAGTTGGAGTCTCACTCTGTCGCCCAGACCGGAGTGCAGTGTGGCCGCTCCCGGCCACCACAGCCTCGACCTGCTGGGCTCCGGCAATCCTTCCGCCTCAGCCTTCCAAGTAGCCGGAATTACAGGCATGCACTACCACGCCCGGCTGATTTTTTTGGTTTATTGTGGAGATGAGGTCTCGCTGCCCAGGTGGGTCTCGAACCTGCGGGCTCAGGCAATCCACTCACCTCAGCCTCCCAAAGGCGCAGGATTACAGGCTGAGCCACTGAGCCTGGCTGCTTTTTATAAAAATTTTTAATTTTAAATATGTGGGATACAATTCAGGATTAAGTATACAAATGTTCATTATGCAGATACCCTTGTTGATGAGGTGTGTTCCCCCCTCCCCTGGCAGTTTCCCACTACTGCTAATCCCTTTTTAATAGTATTATTATAATTGTTCAAGATCTGCTTATGAGTGAGAACATGTGATACTCGGTTCTTTGTTTCTCTGATAGATACTCAGTCTTATACCCTCTAAGTCCATCCAAGTTGCTGCAGAATTCATAATTTTGTCCTTCTTTATGGTTGCGTAATATTCCATCATGTGTATGTACCAAATTTTTTTGTAGCACATTTTTAAAATCCAGTTCTTTTTCGATGGGCAGCATGACTGTTTCCATGTTTTAGCTATTGTGAATAGCATTGCAATAAACATGAATGTGCAGGTATCTTTTTCATAGAGTGATTTGAGTTCCTCTGGGTATATTCCCAGGAGGAGGATTGCAGGGTTGTATGGAAGGTGGAATTTTAGATATTTTAGGAGTCACCACACTGCTTTACACAGAGGCTGTACCAGTTTACATCTCTACCAACAGTGCAGGTGTGTTCCCTTTTCATTGCATCCTCTCCAGCGTCTGTTGTTTTTGAGTTATTGATAATGGTTATTCTGACTGGAGTTAGGTGGTATCTCAGTGTGGCTTTAATTGCATTTCTTTGATGACTATGGAGGCTGAGCATTTTTTCATGTATCTGTTGGCTGCTCGTATGTCTTCTTTTGAGAAGTATCTGTTCATATCTTTTGCCCACTTTGAAATTGGCTGTTTGTTTTTTTCTTTTCAGCACATTTGAGCTCCTTGTAGATCCTAGGTGTTAGGCCTTTGTCAGATACACAGCTGGCAAGTATTTTTCCCCAGGTTTTGAGCTGTCTTCCCACTCTCTTGATGGTTTCTTTGACTTTGAAGAAGCTTGTCAGTTTGATGAGGTCCCAGTTGTCTGTCTTATCTCTTATGGCATGGGCACTTGAGGATTTAATTAGGAATTGACTGTCAGCTCCAATTTCCATAAGGGTGTCTCCTGCATTTCTAAGGTTCTTATAGTTTGAGGTTTTACACTTTGGTCTTTGATCCATTTAGAGTTGAGTTTTGTGTTTGGTGATAGGTAGGAGTCTTGTTTTAATCTTTTGCATGTGGTCAGTCAGTTTTCCCAGCACCATTTACTGAATAGGTTCTCCTCTCCCCAGTGGTTGATATTGGAGGCTTTGTCAAAGATGAATTGGTTGAGGAATTGAGGCTTTGCCTCCGGAATCTCTATCCTGTTCCATTGGTCTATATGCCTGTTCTTGTACCAACACCAGGCTGTTTTGATTATTGTAACTGTATAATAAAGCTTAAAGTCTGGGAGTGTGATGCCTTCCGCTTTTTTTTTTCCTGAGGATTTTTTTGCTATTTGTGGTCATTTATGTTTCCATATGCATTCCTGTATTGTTGTTTCCAGATCTGAGAAGAATGCTGCTGGTAATTTAATGCGTATTGCGTTAAATCTGCAAATGGCCTTGGGTAGAAAGGACATCTTAACAATGCTGATTCTTCCAATGCATAAGCATGGAATATTTTTCCACTTGTTTGTGTCATCTTTGATTTCTTTGAGCAGTGCTTTGTCGTTTTCATTGTAAAGGTCTTTCATGTCTCTGGTTAGGAAGATGCTAAGTTATTTCATTTTTTTGTGGTTATTGTGAATGGGACTGTGCTTTTTATTTGAGTTTGTATATTGTTGGTGTATAGAAATGCGTCTGACTTTTATACATGCTTTATACCTTGACACTTTGCTAAAGTCCTTTATCAGTTCAAGGAGGCTTTTGACAGATTCTCTTGGGTTTTCAAGGTATAGAATCATGTCATCTGCAAAGAGGGATAACTTAAACTCCTCTTTTCCTGCTTGGGTACCCCTGATTTCCTTCTCTTTTCTGATTACTCTAGCTAGGACTTAAAATACTATGTTGAACAGGAGGGGTGAGAATGGACATCCTTGTTCCAGTTTTCAGGGGAAATGGTTCCAATTTCTATATGTTTAGCAGTATTTTGACTGTGTATTTCTTGTAGATGGCTCCTACTATTTTGAGGCATGTTCCAACTATGCCTAGACGCTCAAGGTTTTTTATCAAGAAGGGGTGCTGGATTTTACCAAAAGCTTTTCCATGTCTAGTGACACAATCATGTGGTTTTTACATCTGTTTACGTCTGTTGATATATTTAATTACGTCTATGATCTTGCGGATGTTGAACCAGTCCTACATCCCAGGGATGAAACCTACTTGTCATGGTGGATGATTTTTGAGATGTGTTGTAGGATCCAGTTTGCTAGAATCTTGTTGAGAATTTTAGCATCTACGTTCATCAAAGATATTGGCTATAGTTCTCTTTCTTTGTTGTATCTTTACCCAGTTTGGGTATCAATGTGATGTTAGCTTCATAAAATGATTTGGGGAGAGTTCCCTCTTTCTCGATTGCCTGGAATACTTTCAAAAGGATTGGTATCAGCTCCTCCTTATATGTTTTGTAGAATTCTGCTGGAAAGCCATCTGGTCCGGGACTTTTTTTTTATTTTTTATTTTTTGTAGGTTGTTTTCTTATGACATCGTCAATTTCCTGGGTTGTTACTGGTCTATTTAGGGTCTCGATTTCTTCTTATTTCAACCTGGGGAGGTTGTGTGCTCCATTTCATTTAGGTTTTCAAGTTTGTTTCCATCCATCCATACAGACAGGTGTACATAGTAATCTCTGATAATATTTTGTATTTCTTTGGGCTCAGTTGTGACTTCATCTTTTGCATTTCTGATTGTGTTTAGTTGGGCTTTTCTCTCTTTTTTTTTGCCAGTCTAGCTAGGGATCCATCAATCGTGTTTATCCTTTCAAAAAACCAGCTTTTGGTTTCACTAATTTTTTGTATTATATTTTTGTCTTCTATGTCCTGAATCTGGGCTTTTATTTTGATTCTTCTGCTGAAGTTAGGATTTTGGGTAATCTTACTTTTCCAGCTTTCTTACGTGAGTTGTTAGGCTGTTAACTTGTGAGCTTTCCATTTTCTTCATGTTTGTTTGTAGGTATCTTTTAATCCCTGTTTTGATTTCTGTGTTGACCCAGGAGTTGTTTAGCATCATGCTGTTTAGTGTCCATGCCTTTGTGGGTTTTGGCATAAGGTTCTTTTCTTTCTTTCTTTCTTTCTTTCTTTCTTTCTTTCTTTCTTTCTTTCTTCTTTCTTTCTTTCTTCTTTCTTTCTTTCTTCCTTCCTTTCTTTCTCCCTTCCTTTCTTCCTCCCTTCCTTTCTTCCTTCCTTCCTTCCTTCCTTCCTTCCTTCCTTCCTTCCTTCCTTCCTTTCTTTCTTTCTTTCTTTGTTGGAGTCTCACTCTGTTGCCCAGATTGGAGTACAGTGGCATGCTCCCGGCCACTGCGGCTTCTACCTGCGACTCTCCGGTGATCCTTCCACCTCAGCTTTCCAAGTAGCCAGAACTACAGGTGCGCACTACCATGCTTGACTAATTTTTAATTTATTGTAGAGACGAGGTCTCGCCAAGTTGACCAGGAGGGTTTAGAACCTGCGGGTTCAGGCAATCCACTCGCCTCGGCCTCCCAAAGTGCTGGGATTACAGGCTGAGCCACCGAACCCAGCCGGTTCTTTACTTTCAAAAATGCACAGAAGAGGAATACTGCCACAAATCAGATGAAAAGAATAGTCTACCATTTGAACATGAATGTTAAAATTTTCATGGAAGGCCTGGCTCAATTCTCGATTCATTCCTACGGAGTGCTTACAACAAGGGATTGGAACATAAACCTGCTGATCCCAGTCCATGGGAACAATGTTGCTGAGGAAAGACACCTTGAGTTCTGAGTACAGCCAGACTCCAGAAAGAAAAAGGGAACCAGAGGCGTGGAGTGGGGATGTCTGCTGTCCTGGCAATCCCTCTCTCCCTATGTGAACTCTTTTGTACAACAGGAAAGGCTCAGCCATCCCTGTAGCGTGGTCACAGTGGTCAGGGGTCCTGTTTCCCACTAGGGTATTCAATCATGCTCATGAAGGGGAGCTAGAGAGCAGTCCAGTCTGACATTGCACCCCCTGACAAGCTTCTTTCCCAATTCCCTCAAAATCCTAGGGTCTGAGGGTTTGGGGGAGTTCCCATAACCCCACCCATCACCAAGTCATTTATGCACTTTCCTGGAAAAAGGGAGGAAAAAAAAACCCTCACAGCCACCATTACAGCTGGTTGCTTTCTTCAAGAACCAGTTCCTGGCTGGAGGTAAGTGGAAGAACCCATTACAACATCTGAGACAACAATACCCATAGACTGATGCTTCACAGAGTTTCTACAGAGGGTCTTTCCTAGACATCGATGACCAATTCCTCTTAGAATTCAACTCCTTGCAGTCATCCTCCAGCATCAGCCAAAAGCGGAAGCCTCCGAGGGCAGCAAGACCCAGAAGGGCAGCAGGACCCACAGCAGTTGGTCTCTCACAGACTACCACCCTCAAGGGAAGCAGGAGTGCAACACAACAGGTGAGCACCCTGTGGTATAAAAATAAAAGAATCCCACAGAAGGTCATCCCAACCGTAACAACCTTATCTAACTATAGTTAAATAAATAAATAAGAGTCTGTCCTCACAGGTGAGAAAGAACCAGTGAAAAACACCTGTACCCTAGGCAAAATGATTATAAAGTTATTTTGAAGAACAAACAGACAAAAACGGAGAAGACAACCCTGAAGAAAAATAACAATGGGAAGGAAGTGTCAGCTTTACCAGATATTAACACACATTGCAAACCCTGTAAAATTAAAACAAGGTGCTGTTATGCATGAAAGGACAGATCAAAGGAAAAGAAGAAAATTCAGAAATTGGTTCAATTGCATATGAAATGTAATATTCAATAAGGCAGCATCTAAAATAACCGGGAAAATGTGGATGTTTCAACAAGTGGGGTTGAAATAATTCATTATAAAATTTGAGTTTATTCCTTATGTCATACATCAAGATAAATTCCAAATATACAGATATGTAAACATAAAAATGAAATCAAGCACTGGGAGAAAACATGGGTTAATTTTTTATAAACTGGGTGAAGAGGTAAACGATGATAAGTGTAGGCTGGAATAGGGAAATATTATTCTCTCAGACTATCTGTGGAAAAGTAAATTGGTATAGTTACTTTAATGATCAATTTGCATATTTTATTAAAACCCAAAGATAATACCCATGTCCCAACAGTTTCATTTTTGTTACATTACCTAGAGCCACACTTTCTTGTGTGCCTGTGGACTTCTATGTATTACATTTCCCTAGAGAATGAGGCACCCACAGGGGAAGTACCAGGGCTTGGTCAGGAGGCAGCAGCAGGAAAAGGGGAAAACAGAGGCCACAGACTTTGTCCCCAGGAAGGGCAAAGCAGGGAAGGGGAAACAGCTTGGGACTGCCTGCTTGAATAATTCTGGTGGCTTGCTTTGAGAAATAAGGGCTGCCCCTAGTTGGCCAGTACCTGACCCTGTGTTGACTCAGGGCAGTGGAAAGATTGTCTTGATGTGTGAGAGGTGGTTAGGGGTATGGACATGAGATTCGTGGGTTTATGTATGAATGGCAGGTTCACCATTCATTTACATATACAAGCTGTTGGCTAGCCTTGAGAGGGCCAGTCTTTCCCCAGTCAGCCAGCCAGCCCCCCAAAATGCCAAACAGCATAAATTACATAAAATAAAAATATTACTAATTCAATTGTCTACTGGAAAGATAGTTACATAAGTAGTTGTAATAATTCAGATTACAGGAGAAGAAATGGGGGAGGGTTCTAAGGTAGTGTGGTTGTCAGGAAAGGTGTAAAAATAATTTTGTACCCAAGACACACTTTCCTGGATTTCTTCCCTAAGTGAGAACTATCTTTACTGAATCTCCCTCCTCTGTATTGTGAGTCCTTAGGCCATTCTTGTGATGCCAATAGTACTTATTTCAATTTTCATGAATTTGATACATTCTTTCAGGTTTATTTCATTTTATAATCTCTCTCTCTCTCTCCCTCTCTCTCTCTCTCTCTCTCTCTCTCTCTCTCTCTGTGTGTGTCTGTGTGTGTGTGTGTATGTGTGTGTGTGTATGCTCCTTTCTCCCTCCTCATCCTTTGTGCTGGCTGCCTTGTGATACAAGATAGCTGATTGCGGTTCCACTGTCCCATCTCTCTTCTAAGGTGGAGGAAATAGGAAATGGAACAAGATGGGTTCCTTTTTTACCCCAGGGATATTTGTTATTGAGGTATAATTAACAGATAAAAATTCAACATAAAAAACAATCAATGTGATATACATTAATAGAATACATTATATAAATCACATAATCATTTTAATAGATGAAAAGCAATTGACAAAATTCAACATCCTTTCATGATGGGAAAAAAAAAACTCTCAACAAGTTAGGTATAGAAGGAATGCATCTCAACACAAAAAAGACCATATGACAAGCCCACAGCCAACATCATACTCAATGGTGAAAAGCCAAAAACTCTCCCTCTAACAGCAGGAACAAGACAAGAATGCCCATTCTCACCACTCTAACAGAGTTCTAGAAGTCCTAGCCAGGACAATTAGGCAAAAGAAAGAAATAAAAGACATTCAAATCGGGATGAAGGACAGAGGGTATTTTGTAAACAGCTTTTCCAAAGGCTCGCTTATCGACTTCTACTTTTATCATTGACGTTATATTCTATTTTTAGAAGACAAAGGGATCTGTAATATACAGTTATTTACTTGAGCATGTTGCAAACCTAGAAATACAAAGTTCTGCCTAGAAGAAAAAAGCGGTTTTTAAACTAACAAACTAACAATTTTATTTATGTATATATAAAAGTCTTTACACCACTACGTAGCAGGCAATGTTCTATGTACTTGCTAAATATCAATTCATTTTATTTTCATAGCAATCCTTTGAAAAATTATAATATTACAATCTCCATTTAAAAATGAAGAAAATGAGGAACAGAGAAGTTAATTGAGTAGCTTAAAGTGGCACTGCTACTACATGGTAGGGAATCAAACTCAAGCAGTCTGACTCCAAATCTGGGCTCTTGAAGCACTATTTTTTTTGGCTGCGTTTTTTTTCTTCTAGAAAAGATGGCTGGATCCCTGGGTATCTGGAAGCAGAGCTACTGCCTCACCAGCTGTGTTCCATTACACTTGGCCAAGCCACAGGGATGTCTTTCAACAAGAAAATTTATACTATGTCAACTACATGGACTCTAAGATAACAAAGACCAAGTGTCTGTAGTGAATCTGAGGGGAAAGGTGGTACTCAGGTAGGAAACATTGATTCCTCATGGCATTTTGTTGTGGTGGCACTCCCTGGAGGAAGGCACCCTGACTTGGCCTTGATAAAGGAGAAAATGATGAAAATGGAATATTCAGGATGATTGCTATTCTCACCTCTACACTTAATTAGTCACTGACACAAGAGAGAGCCCTTGATCAGTCTCTCAGAGAGGAAGAACCACCATTCAGAAAACTAGGCTGAAGGGTTTGAGCAGATTGGGAGGAAGGACAGAAGAGAAGAGGCATAAACCTGCGGAAGGATCTATTTTTAACTTTCTTCAGACTTTGCTGTAGTATGTTCACGGATGGAACCACCTCAACTCAATGGCTGAATTTTATCATTTAACTAGCACATATGCATTATTGCCAATTATCTTAAGATAGTTCTGAACTTTAATTTAACAATAATTCACTCAATGACTCTTTGTTCTCCTGATATAACAGCTTTGCCCTGCCCAGTCATATGTCTGCTCTATGTCCTCAGATGACCCATATCAGAAGTGCCAGTAGACTATGTTGCATAACACTAGAAGAAACAGGGTCATGGTCATCTGAGCAAACAGACTCTAACCTCAGAGCTCAGTCCAAGGGACTCTGTCTTAAAAAATGGCACATTCAAGAACCCTGACCCCAGCAGAGGAAAGCTAGGAGATCCCATGGTCTCCAGGTTAGATGCATGAAGGACCATTGTGGAGACAGAACAAATAGGCAGATTAATGTCAGTAATGACCTAGCCCTTACTCTGGTTGTGCAATACTGCCATCTGTATCTCCCAGGCTCTGGCTCACCTTAAAGCCCAGGCCTGGGTCTTCTATAATAGGTGTTCTTGAAATTGGCTTCTCTTCCACTCTGACCCTCCTGATACCTGTCTGCTTGTTCAGAATAAGGTCTATAACCAGGGTGAGAACTTTGGAGAGTTCAGGTGGGTTCTAAGCAAGGTGAAGTTGTTACATCTTTATAGAAGGGACAGGTAAGAAGACTAATATTTGAAGAAGAAATACGCAAAGTGGATTTGTTCTACTTGGAGCTGCAGTAAAATTAACTTCTTGACATAGGAATTCAGACATGCAATGTTTCTAGAGACAACATTTGTCAAGAGCCTGACTTGGAACTGGTGCTTTTACCAGATGGGCAAGAACAGCTGTACTTCAGTCTATGTCAACTTTGCCCTGGGTTCTGGCTTTCTAATGCTATCTTGTCACTGAAGATTGTTTATTTATACTTGAGTACAAGATTCCCATAGGACTTTAGAAAGGTTGGCACCACACCCATTTCTGAATTGCCTGCAGATGCAGAAAAGTAAGATGGAGCACCATTTTCTTAGTGCACATAGTAGCATAAAGCTTATTAAAATTGCAGCGTGACTTCTTAAATCTTCAAGGTCAACTCATTTCCATGTGGAGAGATGCAAAAGTGAGATGGGAGTGACACTTCCAAAAGTTTGAGGCACGTGAAAATATTTTGTATTCTTGAGTCTATTGAAGTTCTGTCAAGATGTCCAGCCAACTGTACCAGCAGCAGTGCAATCTCCTCCAAAGTGCTCTTCCAAGTGCACTGCAAAGTAATACACAAAAATACCCTCCAATGCCCAATCCCAGGTCCCCCTCAAGTCTCTTCTTGCAGAGGGCCCAGCTCTGGGGACTGCTGCAGCTCTGGGTATGACTGTAGCTCTAACTCTGGGGGCTGCTGCTTGAGTCATCACAGGTCCATCTCTTCCACCTGCATAAGTGCCAGAGCCTGAATGGCGAGTGTAAGCCCATGGGGGGGTTCCGGCTGGTGCCACAGCTTTGGGAGCTGCTGTTAACCTGAGTTCTGAGAACCACAGAGAGAAACCTTAGAAAAAACAAATGTCAGGTAGCAACTTGGAATAAAATCTGGCACGCCTGAGGTCTTTGGGGGACAGGGAATGCTTACTTACTTTGCCTTCCTGTGGCTGCCTACAGGCATACGTTCTTAAGTCCTTTTTGGATAGGTTGTATCCTCTTACATGCTGAAGTCATCTTTCTTGACATAGGCTAGAGGTATTAATGTAGGTTTCTTAAGTCATTAATTATGACCTTTCTACCAACAGGGAAAACTATATCCACAGAATCAGTCGTGGTGGCCGGTTTGGCCGTAAGGGTGTGGCTATTAGCATGGTGACAGAAGAAGACAAGAGGACTCTTCGAGACATCGAGACCTTCTATAGCACCTCCATTGAAGAGATGCCCCTCAGTGTTGCTGACCTCATGTAAGAGGAGCTGGTGCTACCTAGCCCTAGCCAAGGCTCAGCCTTGAGGGGCTGAGGAGCAACAGTAGGGGGAGGAAAGGGAGCCAAGGGATGGACATCTTGTCATTTTTGTTCTTCTTTGAATAAATACCACTTTTTGAGACAAAAACGCCCCCCAAAAAACATATGTCAAGTGTCATCCAAGCTGATGCTTTTATCTTTCCTAACTTTTTGTTGTCCACTTTCTATCCACTCTCTTATGAGATTTTCTAAAAAAATTCACAGTTGATTTCCAGTCCCAGAAGTTCTAGAACACCTAGGTTTGTTTTTGTTCTTCAGCTCTATTCAACAATGAAGTTCACCTTTTATGATCAAAGTTGTGCTTCATTCCGTTTTATTTTAGACCCCTACTTAGAGCTGGAGTTTCCGGGATCCACTTACAAGATCTTTTTTCGTTTGTTTGACTTTTAGAAAATGTGTGTAAATTTAAGAGGTACGAGTGTAGTTTGATACGTAGATATATCGTGCAATGGAAAAGTTTTGGCTTTTAGTGTAACCATCACCTGAAAAATGCACATTGCATAATGTACAATGCATAATATAATTTTTCATCATCCTCTCCTCTTCCACCTCCCACCCTTCCAAGTCTCCAATGTTTATCATTTCACATCCTTTGCCTATGTGTACATATTATTTAGTTCTCATTTACAAGTGAGAACATGCAGTATTTGACTTTCTGTATCTGAGTTGTTTCACTTAAGACAATGGCCTCTATTTCCATGTAGCCTCAAAAGATGTGATTTTCTTCTTTATTATGGCTGACTAGTATTCCATTGTGTATATATACCACATTTTCTTTACCAACCATCTGTAGAAGACAGTTCGGTTGGTTTTTATATCTTTGCTATTGTGAATGATACTATGATAAACATATGACTTTTTAATATAATTATTTCTTTTCCTTTTGGTAGATACCTAGTGTTGTGATTGCTGGATCAAATGGTGGTTCTATTTTTGGTTCTTTGAGAAATCTCCATACTGTTTGTTATAGAGGTTGTACTAATTTACATTCCTACCAACAGTGTAAAAGTCTTTCCTCTTCTCTGATTACTTGTCAACGTCTGCTATTTTAAAATTTTTAAATAATTGCCACTTTGACTAGTGTAAGATGATATATCATTGTGGTTTTAATTTGCATTTTTATGATGATTAATAATATTGAACAGTTTTTCATGCGCTTGTTGGCTATTTGTATGTCTTCCTTTCAAAAATGTCTACTCACATCCCTTGCCTACTGCTTTTTTTTCCCCTCCTGTTGCCTTTAAAAAAAAAATTTAAAGATGTGCGGTATATTTCATAGGGTTACTTGGTTTTTGTTGTTGAGTTGTTTGAGTTCCTTGTAAATTCTGGATATTAGTCACCAGATGCATAATTTACAAATAATTTCCTCCATTTTGCAGGTTGACTGTTCACTCTGTTGATTATTTCTTTTGCTATGCTGAAGCTCTTTAGTTTAATTAAGTCTCATTTGTCTACTCTTGTTTTTGTTGCTTGTGTTTTTGTGGTCTTAGTCATAAAATCTTTGCCTAGACCTGTGTTCAGAAGAGTTTTTCCTAGGTTTTCTTCTAGAATTTTAATAGTTTCCAGTTTTACATTTATCTTTAATCCATCATGAGTTAATTTTTGTATATGGTGAAAGACAGGGGCCAGTTTCATTCTTCTGCATATGGCAATCTGATTTTCCCAGCACCATTATAAAATTATTTGTTATGGGTACTAATGGGTTGCATTTTTAAAAAAATTTAGGATCATTGGCTACATGTGGGGATTTGTTACATTGGTATATGGTGAGAAGCATCTAATAATTCAACCTCCTCCCTCCTCCCTCCTCCCACCCCCTAGTGGTGAACATGGTACCAGTGGGGACTTTTGTATTCTCTCCCCACCCCCCTTTCTCCCTTCTTAAGCAGTGCCCGGGGTCTGTTGTTCCATCTTGCACCCGTGTGCCCAGTTTTTAGTACTCACTTATGAGTGAGAACATCCCAATACCATTTATTGAAAAGGGTGCTCTTTCCTCAGTGCATGTTTTTGTCAACATTGTCAAAGTTTAGTTGGCTATAGATATGTGACTTCTTTTTCTGAGTCCTCTATCCTGCTCCATTGTTCTATGTGTCTATTTTTATACCACTACTATGCAGTTTTGGTTACCATAGCCTTGTGGTACAACTTGAGGTCAGGCAATTTGATGCCTCCAGCTTTGTTATTTTTGCTACAATTTGTTACCACAATTTACTTTGGCTGTTTGGGTTCTTTTTTGGTTCCATGTGAATTTTAGAACTGTTTTTCAAATTCTGTGAAAAACAACATTGGTGCTTTGATAGGGCTTGTATCCAATTTGTAGGTTGCTTTTGGCAATATGTTCATTTTAATAATATTATTCTTGTGATCCATGAGCATGGAATGTTTTCCCATTTGTTTGTGTCATCCTAAAATTTCTTTCATCAGTGTTTTGTAGTTTTTCTTATAGAGATCTTTCACTTTCTTTGTTAAATACATTCCTAAGTATTTTATTTTTTGTAGTTATTCAAAATGAAATTGTCTTCTTGATTGGATTTTCAGCTTGAAGTTCCCTTCAATTAGGACTTATTTACTGATTTCTCTTGTTTCGAGGTTCAGCATTTCTTTCTAACTTTTCTGATGTCTCTACTTCTCTCTCTAATTTGGCTATGAGTGCCTTGTGGGCAGGGGCTGAGGTTTATTTGTCTGTATTTATCACAGGATTGAGTCAGTACTGGTTACAGATTAAGGGTCAGGATGTGGTTGAAGTTGTTTATTTGATAACTATTCCCTGTAGCCCATGATTTTATCTCCAATGCATGAGACTGTCATCTAAATTTTGAATACCATGAGATTAGGGAACTATGTTAGCGGAAAGATATATAGGTGACAGGAGTATATTCTTAGAGTGATTCTTGCCAGAGAAGTCTTTTCCCACCCACACTTTTAACACATGCACTCTGAGATGATAGAAGATACCACAAAGGCAATTAGTTCCTGGATCTTTCAGGGAGAGAATGTACTTGGAATTTAGTCATTATCTTTATCATTGTTATCAAATTAATCATCAACACCAGCATTAACTTTGTCATTATTAGGCTTATTTTTTCATAGTAGATGTTTCTGGAAGTGTCTGCATGGATGTAACCTAATTAAAAGTAAGGAAAATGTTTACTCCAAGGGAGTGGACTGAAGCCTGGGAATTGCTATGTTTGTGAATGTTTAATGTTGGGATCTTTGTGTGTAGGGGGAGATATGATCCATTGCCAATTATTCTGATTTAAAGCTACCAAAGTAATAACATTGATAAGAGATTCACATAACTGGCTTTCCAGCTCACCACTGCACTTAAGGCACCAGACCAAACATGATTGGACTTGTTAGGAAAAAGAATCTCATGGTATCTGGCTAAATCTTGCCTGAAAGCTACTGGAGCCCAAAGCAAGGTTAAGTCTAAACTCCATGCCAAAAGGCTTTTTCTCAGAGATAGACATGGACTGGTTCAGGAGATAGTTTAGAAAGAAGGAAACCCACAACATCCCAAGAAAATGAATATCAGTGACCATAGCACTAGGATTCTCCATCTAGAAGCCATGATTTCCTAAAACTCAGGTCACAGTTGAGGGAAAGAGTATGACATACAGAATACCTCGTATAGAAGTGCTTTCCTATTGATTCTTTTTTTTTTTTCATTAATCAGTATTTTTTATTATGGTTTTGTGGGGTACAGTTAAGGGTTAGGTGTACAATGACATTTCATTCAGGCACCCTGTAGATAAGAAGTGTTTTCCCATCCCCCGACAGATATTTGCTACTGTTAATCCCATCCCCCTCCCCCCCATAGTTTCCCAGTACCATCAGTCATTTTCTCATAGTATTGCATTGGATGTTCAAGGTCCATTATATGAGTGAGAACATGTGATATTCGGATTTTTGTTTTTGTGAGAGGTCACTCAGTATTATAGACTCTAGTTCCATCCAGGTTGCAGCGAAATTCATGATTTTGTTCTTTTTTATGGCTGCGTAGTATTCCATCATGTATATGTACCACATTTTTTTAATCCAATCCTCTTTTGATGGGCAGCATTGTTCACAATAGCAAGAACCTGGAAACATCCTATTGATTCTTAAATGCTGAAACAAATCCCACTTGACCTTTATGTACAGTTTTTCTTATCTGCTTGGATTAAGTTAGCTAGTATTTTGTTGACAATTGTTGTGTTTAGGTTCATAAGATATACTGATCTGTGGTTTTCTTTATTTTGGGACTACAATTTATCTGATTATGATATCAGAGGAACAATGGGTCTCATTAAGTGAGCTTAGAGGTGTTCTGCCTACTTCTATTTTCTGAAAGAACTTGTACAAAATTCACGTTAAATTTTTCTTGTATGCTTGGAAGAACTCTCCAATGAAAACATCCTGACTTGGACAATTTTTTCAAGAGCTTTAAAAAAATGAACTAAATTTTCTTAATGGTTGTAAGACCATATAGATTATTTATTTCATCTTCTTTCAGTTTTGGTAGTTTGTAGTTTTGGAGAAATTGAACCATTTCACCTAAATTGTTGAATATATGAGCAGAAAGTTGTTTGTAGTATTCCCTTGTTGTCATTTTAATGGGTGTGGGAATCTGTATTCATATCCCAATTTTTATTCCTGATATTGGTTATTCCTTTCTTCTCTCTTTTTATTTTTGTGAGCCTTGCTAGAGGTTTATAGATTTTACTGTTGATGAATGGGCTTCATTTTAGCTTAAAATTAGATCAATTCTTGTTTTATCTTTACCTTTTTTTCTTATTTCTGTTTGTTTCAGATTTATTTTATTTTATTTTATTTGAGTTGGAGTCTCACTCTGTCGCCCAGACTGGAGTGCAGTGACCAGTCCCGGCCACCGCAGCCTCGACCTGCTGGGCTCCAGCGATCCTTCTGCCTCAGCCTTCCATGTAGCGGAAATTACAGGCATGCGCTACCATGCCCGGCTGATTTTTTGATTTATGGTACAGATGAGGTCTCGCTGCCCAGGCGGGTCTCGAACCCGCGGACTCAGGCAATCCACTCACCTCAGCCTCCCAAAGGTGCGGGATTATAGGCTGAGCCACCGAGCCCGGCTCAGATTTATTTTGTGGTTTTTTTTTTTTCAGTTTCTTGATTCAGGAACTTGGATTATTGACTTGAGGAATTTCCCTTTTTTCTAGTGTAAAAATTCAAGGCTGAAAAACATTCTCTCTTAGAACTGCTTTAGTTTTATCCCTGTTATCACACCAGTTTGGGATGTGATAACAAAGATCAAAGACTGGGTGGCTTAAACAACATTTATTTATCTGGTTTGGGATGCTGGAAAGTTCATGATTAAGATACTGGCAGATCTGATGTCTAATGATGGTACTCTTTCTGATTTGCAGATGGTCATCTTTCTATTTTATTCTCACATGGCCAAGAAAAAGTTATCTCTTTCTCTTTAGTGTTTCTTCCTATAAGGGCACTAATTCCATTTATTAATACCTCAACCTTATGATCTAATCACTTCCCAAAGGACCCACCCTTAATATCAAATTAAGTGCTAGAATTTCAACATATTATTTTTTGGGGGTAGAGCACACCAATTCAGTTCATAATAATCCCAAATTTTATATACTGTGTTTTTATTTTCATCCATTTCTATGTATTTGTAGAATTTTATTTGAGACAGCCTCTTTGACCCATAGTCTATTTAGGAGTATGTTGTTTACAACCATATGCTTAGAGAATTTTCAGTTTTCTTTACTGATTTTATTTTATATTAATGGACACAATTTAAAGGCTATGCATTAGTAATCACTAAGCCAAGAGGACTTAGAAGATAGGTTTTAATGGTACCTCAAAGAACAAATAATTATCATCTTGGCGAAATCTTACAAGTCATAAAAATTATTGGCAAACAAAACATTTATAACACATCTAAAGTAGGATTTCTAAGAAGAATGCTAAACCTATGTCAATTATAAACAAATATATGAAAGTCAACCAAATGTAAGGTAATTAGATTAGCAGCATTTTCAAAAAACAAATGTATGTCCAATTACTGATTAGTCCAGGAATGCAAGATATTAGACTGCTAGAAAATATATTTCTCTACATTAACATATTAAAAGAATGCAGCAATGATCAAAACTGATTAAGTCTCCACTTTCAGGAAGATTTTCTTCTACTGGGAAAGAAAGAAAATATAAATACATCTGTAATGTGATGACAGGTATAAAGTGAATAAGCAGAGTGGAGATGGGGAATAATGATGTTTGTGTTTCATTTTCTACTGTAGTCAAGGGAGGCCTTTTTGAGCAATGGCATTTAAGCAGAGACCCTGGTGAAATGAGACAGTGGACCAATTTACTATGTCTGTGGTAAAGAGGTTTAGGAAATGACTTCAGCAAAGTAAGTAAGTAGTATGGGATGGGTCTTGTATGCTATGGTAAGGATATCAATTTTGTTGTAAGTGTGATCAGTTCTAAAGGTTTTCTTTTTCAGACTTCTTGAGACATTCCCAGCCCTGTGCCCACCTCCAGTCTCTTCTCGCTGTGCCTCCAGCTCTGGGAGCTCTGGTTGCTGCTCTGGGGGCTGCTGCTGACCTGGGTCATGAGGAGCATCAAGGAGCAGCCTTGGGATGATAAAGGATGAAGGACATATTCCCGCTTGATGTTTTACTTTCTCCTTTCTCTTGTCTTCCTCTTTTGGGCCCCGATTAATTGAATAAACATGCAACATTTGCTTCTCAGAAGCAGTCATCAACTCTAGACCTTGGATGTCCATTCTTTTAGACTTATGCCAACATCTGAGCCCTCAGGTTGTTAAAAATAATCTAAAACATGTGTTTTGCGATGGTAAATTTACCTTAATGTCTCAATTTGACTGGTAGTTTCTATTCCACTTTTCTTCTCTTTTACCTAAATCCCAATACTTTTCCCTAGATAGGACAGATTTATAGTCTACTGAACTGGAGAAAAAGAAACCAATTAATCTTTAATAAATTAATTTTTAGTGTATGCATGCCTTGAAGAAAATCCCAAACCCTGTGCAGTATCTGTGCAACCAATAAATAAGTGTTGACTAGAATTCCAATATAAACTTAACTTTAAAAAATTACAGGATGAGCTGGGCTCGGTGGCTCAGCCTGTAATCCCACGCATTTGGGAGGCTGAGGTGAGTGGATTGCCTGGGCCCACAGGTTCGAGACCCGCCGGCAACTTGGCGAGACCTCATCTCTACAATAAATCAAAAAATCAGCCGGACGTGGTAGCATATGCCTGTAATTCCGGCTACTGGGAAGGCTGAGGCGGAAGAATTGCCAGAGCCCAGCAGGTCAGGCTGCGGTGGCCAGGAGCGGCCACTGCACTCCAGTCTGGGCGACAGAGTGAGACTCCAATTCAAAAAAAGAAAAATAATGATGAAATAGCCACACTGCTCAAGTTAATTGGAAAGAAAATCTTATTTACTAAAGTTAAAATTTTTCTTATTGTTTCAAACATGCATTGTTTTAAAGCAATCTCCCGCCCTCCCTCTCTCTCTCTCTCTCTCTTTCCCCTTCTCCCTCTCCCTCTCTCTCTCTCTTTCCCCTTCTCCCTCTCCCTCTCTCTCCCCTTCTCCCTCTCCCTCTCTCTCCCCTTCTCCCTCTCCCTTTGTCTCCCTCTTCCCCTCTCTTACTCTCTCCCTCTCTTCTACTCTCTCTATCTCTTTCAAGGACTAATATTAAGATATCAGAATAGGCCTTCATTCATTAGGAAATGAAGTAGGAAAATTTACTAATTTTCATAGTTGTTCTCATTAGTTGTGTTGAGCACACATAGGAGTCTGATTAAATAAAGTACTATTGAGATCCAGACATTTTATTTAAGCCCATGTACAGTGATCCAATGAAGTTCTACTTCCCTTCTCCTCTCCACTCTGTCCTAAAGATAGGGAACTCCTTGTTACAGAGCTCTGCTGATTTAGGGCTCTCTTCAAGGCAGGCACACTGAAATTGATAGAGCAGATACTGCAGACTTGTCTTAACTTTTTGGTCATGCAAGAAGCTCAAATGAATCCTCTTGTTTCTTGAAACGCAAAAATGAGGAGGCAGTTTCCATTGACAATTTCAGGAGATTGTTGTAAGATCAAACACAATTTAAACAGTTCTACACAGTTGTAGGTAAATCTGAGGGACTAGTTACCTGGTATGTGATATAAAGGGATAAATGGGTCAGGAAAGGGGTGATAGAAGTCCAAGGAACCCAGTCCCAGTGGGTCATTCCAGGAGAAAGAGGAATATTTGGGAATTTCCAGCCTTTGAAACCAAGAGGTCTCTAATTCTGTCTTGTCCTGTGTCCCCAACATAAATACAACCCATAGGACTCTGAGCCAGCTGGTGTTTGTACTCCCTTGTGTTGATGGCCCACACATGTACACAGAGTGGGACTCCTGTGTTATTTTCCCTTCCATATGTGAAGACACTCTTTGCTCCACAGGGGATGCCCTTTGGAGGCTTTCCTTGGCTCTTCCTATAATCTTGGTCAGGGGTGGGGAGGGAGGTGAGGAAGCTCTCTAGCAAGCCTGTTCTGTGTCCACATTTAGTTATAGAACTCTCTCTGGGTGGAATTCAAAAATTCCCATCTAGGGTCTTCTCTTACCTGGTTGTGTGACCACAAGGAAGTTTCTTGCCTTCTTTGTGGGTCTCAGTTAAAATACAGGGACTGAGCTCTGTGCCTGCGAATGGCCTTGCCAGCCCTCCACTCTGTAGTTCTACAATATAATCTCCTGATAATCTAGGAGGAATCACAAATGTCACAGGAAGAATAGTGCAAGGGATCTCTGGTACAAGACTCAGAGCTAAACCTATAACAGACACACAGAGAACTGGGAATCTAAGAATGGGGACCACTGGTCTCAGAAACAGAAGAGAGATTTCTTCCTGAATACCAACATTTCTGCACCCTCCTTCTTTTTGGTGTGTGTCTTCTTACTTCCCCCCACTTCTTGTGCCCAGAAAAGAAAGTATTTGGATTTTGCCTTTAGAATGTCCCCATCACAAATAAGGGAAAGTTCCTGGGATGAGATGAGAGGAAACCCAGGCTCTGCTGTCAAGGAACAATGTGTTTCTTTGGGCACCTCCCTCTCAAATTCCCTGTTTGGGGTACTGTGCATTGAAATCTTGATCTTGTTCACACACTAAGAAGCTTCAAACATGTAATCAGTGTCAGAGTTCATGGACGCTGGTGCAGTACAGGACCTGAGAAATAATCTACTATATAGTTCCTGAAATCAATATGGCAAATCCTGAAACAAGCTAACCAGAGGCACTACAGAGAACTTTTATTTTATTTTATTTATTATGTTAGAGACAAGTTCTCTAATGCAGTGGCAGGATCATAGCTCACTGCAGCCTGGAATTCCTGGCTCAAGTGATCCTCCCATACTATAAGTATGCAACTCCATTCCCAGCTATTTAAAAAAAATTTTAAAGATGTTACCCAGGTTTGTCTCAAACTCCTGGCCTCAAGTGATCTTCCCATCTCAGCCTGTCAAGTAGCTGGGATTATAAGGGAGAGCCACTGAGCCCAGCTTACAGACAGCTCTTAAAGACCAGTAGATCTTTCTAAGAACAGCCCATTAAGCTGGATGACGGAGGTATTCATCTGCATCCTGGCAGGTGCTAGACACTATGGCCTGTTTTAGTGTCTTTCACCTTGGATTTAATTCTCTCCAGGCTATTGCCCTGTGAGTCTACTGGACTAGTTTTTCATGAATCCACAAGTTTCTAATTCTGTGAGCTTGTGTTTAAAAAGATAAGTGGGAGGGAGTTTTAGGGAGCTTTTGGGATATCCCTGTTAGTCATCCTGGCACTTGCACCAGTCATCTGAGTTCTCCATGCCTTGCCTTCCCAGCCTTTACAATGGGTGGAGCACAACCTACCCACCTGTTTTGGTGGCACATGGATACAGTATCTCTCACCAGGGATGTTAGTGTTGTCTGCAGATGTCAAAACCATTAGTGAGAGAGTGACCCCACAGAGCAGGAAGTGAGCCAATCAAAACTCAAGGATGGCACGCAATGCACAGATTGACTAATGGCAGGATGACACCACATGAAGCAAAGAGGTTGCTCTGGGCTATACTGCCAATGTGAAGCAGGCATTTCCAACCTGCAGCCCATGAGGCATGTGGCCCAGGATAGCTAGTAATGCGGCCCCATAAAATCTTTTAACACCATGTATTAAATAACAATTATTTTATCTGTGACCCTGAGTAGTTCCATTTTTGAAGTTCATCATCACGCCTTATTCATGACATTGCTTTTGGCAGCACATACATTTGTGAGTAGCTGTTTTCAATTATGAATCACATGTAGAGCAAAATTAGAAGAAATATTTCTGATGAACACCTTGAGAACGCACTAAGTATTGCGGTCACTTCCCTCAAACAAGACATTGATGAATTTGTTTTACAAAAACACTGTCTAATTTCCCTGTGGTTTTATAATGTTCTCATTTCTCTAAACTTTATAATAAAATATAAAAAAGAAGTATTATTAAGTACATATACTAAGTATATTAAACTTATGTGTGCCCCAAAACAATTCCTCTTTACTCAGTGTGGCTGAGGGAAGCCAAAAGGTTGGACAACTCTGACATAAAGCATGCCTGTTCATTCAATCATTTGTTCAGTCAGACTTCCCCAGGTCCTGTGAGGCCATACAATGAATATGTCTGTAGTTACCAATTCTTGAAAATTGTAGTCTAGTGGGAATAACTCTGGGCATTTAGGTTGTGGAGGCATATATTTCCTTTGTAAAACAGGCTCCTATGATCATAGAATATTATAGCTAGAAAGGGTGTGGTTTAACCTCTTTACTTCCACTTTAAAAGTGGAAGAAAAAAGGCCTGGAGACTGCAGAGCGCTATGGATTCACAGGGTGGGGCAGTGGTGGAGTCAGGACAAGAGTTTAGGTCTTTCCATTTGTGCCTTGAACTGCTTTGTTGACATATCCTAAAATGGCTGCCCCGAGGACAGTTTCTTCTCTGTAAAGTGGGACTATCCCTTCCTACATACAGGATAGAGGGCTTCCTAATGTCTGCTTATATACTGAGCAACTGAGAGATATGGTTCCTAAAGCATCATGGGTTTTAACTTCTGGTGAAGCAGCATGTTGTGGTGAAAATAAAATAAAATAAAATTTAAAGTCTTTTTTACCTGGGTTCAAAGTCTGGCTCTGCCACTTACAGCTGTGTGAAATTAGACAAATTATTTGTTTGTTAGCTTAGAACACTTTTGTAAGGACCAAACTTGATGAACTTTCTTGCGTGAAGTGTCTGACCCCAATAAAAAACATTTAGTTTCCCCTTCCCTTCACAAAACATCAGGGCTAGGTATCAGCTGTAGTGTGACGCTTAGGAGAAGTATCCTAGAATAGGATAACCTGGAACTGCAGCCCTTCTTATTTACCTCCTCCCCTTTGGGAGAGGGACTGGTGGACTTCACAAAGAAAACTGTGAAGTGTGACAAACCCATCAAAGGCAGGAATGCTGTGAAAAAGCAGAACAAATTCCATGCCTGAAACAGAGCCTCCCTTTATTGTTACTGCCAAATTGTTCAAAGGTAAAGAGGCATCACATTACCTGACTTCAAAATATGCTATAAGGCTATAGTAATAAGTATAGCATCATACTGGTATGAAAACAGACATACAGGCCAATGGAATAAAATGAAAGTCTAGAAGTTAATCCATACATTTACTGTCAACTGATTTTTGACAAAGATGTCAAGAGCATACAATGGGGCAAGGGACAGTGGGGCTGTCCCTTCCTATATACAAGATAGAGGGCTTCCTCATGACTGCTTATAAATTGAGCAACTGAAAGGTATGGTTCCTAAATCATCATGGATTTTAATACCAGAAGCAGCATGTTACGCTGAATAAAATAAAATAAAATTTAAAGTCTTTTATACCTGGGTTCAAAGTCTGGCTCTGTCACTTACAGCTGTGTGAAATTAGGCAAATTATTTGTTTGTTTGCTTAGAACACTTTTGTAAGAACCAAATTTGATGAATTTTCTCATGTGAAGTGTCTGAACACAATAAGAAATGTTTAGTTTCCCCTCCCCTTCACAAAACATCAAGCCTAGGTATCAATAAATGGTGTTGGGACAATTGAATATTCACACGAAGAAGAACGAAATAAGACCGTTATCTCAAACTATATAAAAAATCAACTCAAAATGGATTAAAAGAGTAAATATAAGATCATAAATTGTAAAACTATTAGAAGAAAAATAGAAGAAACTCTTCATGACATTGGTTCGGGCAATAATTTTTTTAAAAATCTGACCTCAAACGCATAGGCAGCAAAAACAAAACTAAACAAATAGAATTACGTGAAGCTAAAAAGCTTCTGCACAGCAAAGGAAACAATCAACAGAGGGAAGAAACAATCTACAGAATGGTATAAAATATTTTCCAACTATGCATCTGATAAGGGGCTAATATCCAAAATGTAAAAGGAACTGTAGCAACTCAATAGCAAGAAAACAAATAACCCAATTAAAAATGGGCAAAGGATCTTGATAGGGTGTGTAGGGGGCTGGGAGAGGAGGTTGTAGTTAAAACAACTCATCATATAAACCTCGCAAACGGAGTACAGAGTTGCAATGGCCCAAAAAGCTAACACTGTGCTCTAACAGCATCCTGTTACTAATTGCTTTGCTGCCAATATCTGCTTTCTCGCATCCCAAAGCTACGTGACTGATAATGTCCTGGTACTGACTGTCGGTGTTTGCTTTCCTAAGGTTGCACTTCAGAGACAAGTGATTAACAACATCCCTGCTAATGACTGGTTTAATGCAGACATCTGCCTTTCAAGGCCATAGGACCAGCATTTGAAAGTCAGACAACTGACCACTCAAATTCCCAAAACTGCTTCTTGACACCCAAGCCAAAACTCCCTGAAATTGTTTCTCAGCGCCCAATTAAGCTGAACTCCCCAGTTAACCTGAACTCGGTTATATAAAGGCCCACAAGAGAACAAAGGCTGCTGGTTTCTCTCTACAGAGCACCCGGCCCCTCTTCTTTTCGTTTCTTTAATAAAACTTTTTAACTACCAGCAGCTCATCTCTTCCTTCTCGGCATATGTTACAGATCTAAATCAACATTTCTCAAAAGAAGACATACAAATAACCCACATGTATAAGTGCTCAAAATCATGGAAATGCAGATCAAACATCATAGTGAGATATTACCTCAGTCCTGTTAGAATAATTATTTTTAAAAATAATAACAAATGCTGGCAGGAGGCAGAGAAAAGGGAATTCATACACTGTTAGTGGGAATGTAAGTTAACACAGCTATTATGAAAGACAGTATGCATTTCTATATGGATCACTTGAGTCTTCAATGACTCATCCAAGAGATGATAAGAGTCTCAACTTTTCATACATGTCCTAAAAACTATACTGTGTCTTCCCAGCCTAAATTGAATGTTCTTTCTGTGGGTTTCCACAGTGGCTTCTGCCAGTCTGAGTTGCTGGGCATAAAACTAGAACTACTACATGATCCAGAAATCCCACTGCTGAGTATTTGTCTAAAGGAAATAAATCAGTATATCAAAGGGATATCTGCACTACCATGTTTATTGCAGCACTATTCACAATAGCAAGCATGTGGAATCAACCTAAATAAATATCCATCAGTGAATGAATTGACAAATAAAATGTACATATAAACACAACTGAATACTATTCAGCCATCAGAAGGAATAAAATCCTATCATTTGCACCAGGATGGATGGAACTGGAGGTCATTATGTTAAGTGAAATAAAAAAGATTAAAGTTAAGTATTAACAAGAATGTGAAGAAAAAGGAAACTTTACACACTGTTGGTAGAAATGTAAATTATTAATAGTATAGCCATTGTTGAAAAGAGTATGGAGGCTCCTCACAAATTAAAAATAGAACTATCACATAATCCAACAGTCTCACTACTGGGTATAAATCCAAAAAAATTAAAACCAGTATGTCAAAGAGATATCTGTATCTCATGTTTATTGCAGCACTATTCACAACAGTCAAAAATAGAATCAACCTAAATGTTCATCAGCAAATAAATGAATAAAGAAAATGTGGTTTATGTATACAAGGAATAATATTCAGTCATAAAAAGAAGGAAATTCTATCATTTGTGACAAGATAGACGAAACAGGAAGATATTATGGTAAATGAAATAAGTCAGGCATATAAAGCCATACACATGATCTCACAATATGTGAAATCTAGAAAAGTTGATCTCAAAGAAACAGAAGGCAGAATGGTAGTTACGAGAGCCTTGGGTTGTTAGGGTATGGGGTTGGAGAGATTTAAAAAAATGTTCAGGGGAAGATCTTGCATGGTCTGGCTTGGGGTGGAAGAAGGTCTGTGAACTAGTGGGCTTTGTTTTTTTTGTTGTGAGTTGGTGTCTCACTCTGTAGCCCGGGCTGGAATGCAGTGGTATGCTCCCAGCCACCACAGCCTTGACCTGCTGGGCTCAGGCAATACTTCTGACTCAGCCTTCCAAGTAGCCGGAACTACAGACACATGCTATCATACCCAGCTAATTTTTTGATTTATTGTAAAGACGAGGTCTCACCATGTTGCCCAGGCTGGTCTCGAACCCGTGGGCTCAAGCAATCCTCTCGCCTCAGCCTCCCAAAGTGCTGGGATTATAGGCTTGAGTCACTGCGCCCGGCTGCATTTTTTTTTGTATAAAAATTTTGGGAATCTTAGGGCTTATGGGTCCTGGGGAATGTGAAGATCCATTATGCACAAATATAGTAGCATAATTTATCTGAGAGGTCACAGGGGTTATGGGGGTTGGAGATTGGACTGGCTGCTCTGAGAGAGCTATATTTGGAACTAGTGTTAGTTGCAGGCTCAGTATAATCCTCTCCAGTGGACAAACCAACATGGCTCAGTGAGAAGAGCATGGACTCCGAAACTAGACAGATTTGGGCTCAGATGATGTTCCATTACTTCTGGGGTGAAGTCAGACCTCTGGATCTCAGTTTTCTCTTCTGTAAAAATTGGGCCAATGAAGCCTATCTGTCTCACAGGGTTATTTCAAGATCAAATGAAATGACACAAGAAGCTAGGACAGTATTCAGCACATAGTAATATCCCTGTCTCTCTTTATACATCTACTGCATTAGGGAAAGGAAAGAAGGCAGGAATTCAAGTACAATGCTCAGAAATAAAATATAACATTCTGTAGGAATAAAATTCATGGTCTATGAAAGCAGACTGCCTGCATCTGAGTTCTGACTTCCCTATTTACCTGCTTTGTGATGATGCATAACTCCCTTAATCTTTCAGGGCCTTTGTTGTCACCATTTGTAAATGTACCTGCCTTTTGAATTATTTGGCACATAGAAAGTGCTCAACTAAGCATAAGATCATCTGGCTTGAATTCCCCCTACCCAGGGTTCTTTGGAATCAAATCCTGATAATGAAGTTCCAAAAGTTGAGGATAAAGGGTTCACAGATCATGAGAAGGCTAAAGGGAGATAGTTTACACTTGAATTTTAGGGTCTGGGATCATCGAGTACCCACCAATTTTCCAAATGAACTTAGAATCACCTGATGGCCCATGAAACAAACCATTTTGGGGGGACCTTGCTGCCATATAGAGCCAGAGAAACTCTGTGCCCAGCAACACAGACCAGAAGAAGCCACCGTGGAAGCCCACAGAAAGAACATTCAATTTAGGCTGAGAAGACACAGTATAGCTTTTGACACATGCAAGAAAAATTGAGACTCTAGCCAGTTCTTGGACAAGTCTTTGAAGACGCAAGTGACCCAGAAACAGCTTAATGAGAGTCAGATTGCATAGGCGTCACTCATAACTTCTAGGAAAAAGAGAATGGCTTGTTTCCTGAGGAAGGCAATTGAAATCATTTATCCGGTGTTTGGGAAAAACCCAATGACAAGCATAGACATGCCCTGCCTCTGACTGAAGAGTCAGGCATACTGTGGAGGAATCTTGCCAATGCAACACCAACCCTTGTCCTCGTGATCACTGGCGCTTCATTTAGATTCCATTAAATTGCCTCACTGCTGCCCTATAAAAAGTCTCCTCAACTGCCAGTTACTCAGATCACTGGCTTCTTCCAGTCTTGTTCCTGTCAGCAAAGAGGGTAAGTCTCTGAATTGAATGGGGACATGACAAGGAACAGTATCTTGAAGAGCTGTGGGCTGAAGGGTAAGCGAGGACTAGGTGCTGGGGATATCCCTTGAAGAATGGCAGTGCTGGTGGGAAGCTCAGGACCTGGGACCCAAGGGGAGAGAGACAAGGGGAAGCTGAACTGGGACTTCAGAGAACTGGCTCCCCATTCCCTTCTCTGAATGCAGTTGTCCATGTGATAATGAGATAAAGTTCTAACTGGTTCAAGGAGCAAATGGCGGAAACTTGCTCAAGTTTGGCCTTGTTCTTTGCTCCCTGTCAGGGACAGCTTGAGACTTGTGTTGACTCAGGACTTATTAACATAAATTTGCCTTCCCTGGCTACTCCCTGGATAGGCAGGAGGAAGAAGAAAAGTCACCCAAGAGAGAACTGATGGCAAGGGGCAATCAGCTGGGGGACAGCAATTTCCCAAAGATAATTCACAATGCAGACATTGAAATGAGAAAGACAAGAGAAGGTTGGGAGAGCTGGGTAGAAAGGCAGGCATCACTCTTTCAAGTCCTTCATTCTCCTTGATGGAGACTGAGGCACAGAGATGAGCACTGACTTGTGCAAAGCCACATAGCCAGGTAAAGGCACAGGAGCTAAATCTAGAGTCTGGCTCGGAGTTCACCTACTGCCAGGTGTACAGCCTCTGGGTGTCTGTGGACTTCTCACAAGGGTCACTGCTTTCAGATCACTTTATGCACAGGGGATGCTGAAGGTTTGCCTGGGAATCTTCCTAGTTTCACAGTTTGTATGAAACTTTCCTTTTCAGATCTTGCAATCCACAGAAAAAGATGTGTGACCAGCAGAAGCAGGCACAGTTCCCTCCATCTTGTGTAAAAGGTTCGGGAGTGGGACTTGGGCAAAGTATCCAAGGTGCCTCTGTGAAGTGCCCAGCTCCATGCCAGACCAAAGCTGTCTGTGTGACCGGTCCTGATCCATGCCCCACTCAAACCTATGTGAAGTGCCAGGTTCCATGCCAGACTCAAACCTATGTGAAGTGCCCGGCTCCCTGCCAGACTAAGACCTACGTGAAATGCCCAACACCCTGCCAGACATACGTGAAGTGCCCAGTTCCATGCCAGATGACCTATGTGAAATGCCCAACTCCCTGCCAGACATATGTGAAGTGCCCAGCTCCGTGCCAGACAACCTACGTTAAATGTCCAGCACCCTGCCAGACCCAGAAGTGCTATGTCCAGTGCCCTTCTCCTTGCCAGACTTACTCAGTTCAAGCTCCTGCAAGTGGCTCAGCCTCCCAGTACTGTGCCCCTGATCCATGCTCTGCTCCAGTTTCTACCAGCTACTGCTGTCTGGCTCCCCGGACCTTCGGGGTGAGCCCCCTGAGACGCTGGGTCCAGAGGCCCCAGTATTGCAACACGGGATCATCTGGCTGCTGTGAGAGTTCCGGGTGCTGCAGCTGTGGGTGCTGTGGCAGCTCTGGGTGCTGTGACTCTGGGTGCTGCTGCTTGGGAATTATCCCCATGAGGTCCCGAGGTCCTGCATGCTGTGACTATGAGGACGACTGCTGCTGCTAAACACAGAAGAACAACTCTCTCTAGAATTCACTGCCCTGCCACACCTTCTGGAATATTCGCCAGTCTCTGGACCCCTCTCTTGTGTTCATAGTCATGCAGAACCTCATCACTTCACCTCTATGCTTTGCTTCTTTATCAAGGCAACCTGCCAGGGTTAGCGCAATCCCCAGACTTTGGCAAGAATAAAACTCTGAATGCAATTCATGGTAACTCTCTGTCTATTTCTTTGCTCCATATTTATGCTTTTCCATCAGACATTCATCTACTTCCCTCTCTTCTCACTCTTGTTTCTCAACTAGAGGAAAGATTTGCATGAACACAGACAAGCAGACAGAGCTGGTGAAATCCCAACCTGGGATCCCCATGCCTTCTAGAAAGTTGTGAATAAATTTCCCCATGCAAGTTAGCAGTATCTGAGGATGGAGATTCAGGGGTTGAGGGCTGCCTCTTTCCTGCCCTCTGATTAGTTGGAGGAGTGAGTTTGGTCATGATGAGGCCCTCATGGTAGCACGTTGCTGTATGTAAACTCAGTGTATCTCCCTGGATGTTGAAGGGATTGTGAAATCATATCTGTTCAGAAGCATCACTGGATGATGTCTCTGCTGTTGTACAAGTGGCTTAAGCCCATGGTGAACTCCATGGGTTATATTTCTCATATGACAGGCTTGTATTCCTGAAGCCATAGTGTAAAGGCCTGAAGGAAAAGGCTAGGACACCCCTGAAGTGGAGATATATATATATCTGAAGAAATGGATATATATATATATCTGAAGTGGAGATATATATATATATATATATATCTCCACTTCAGGCGTGTCCTAATATATATATTCCCCAGGTCTTCCCAATAGTAAGTGAGCCATATCCAAAATCATCTGTGTGGCAGGAGAATTAGGCCCCCAGGCCACTCATTCAACCTATTAGAACTACTTCTTTCTCCATTACTTAGCTAAGCCTGGAGGACTTAGGGTGGACTTTTATAACTAGAGACTCTAACACACACATTGCAAAAAATAGGTAGAGGAATAAACTGCTGTTCAAAACAACCCCACAAAACCTGATGCATAGGAGGCAGTATGTTTGGTGAAACATAAATGAGTAAATGGACACGAGCAGGGAATAGTGTGTTTGTTTCTTTGTGTGTGCGGTATGTGTGTATGTGTGGATGTGTGTGTGTTTCTAAGCAATCTCTGTTGATTCACTGTGGGACAATAGAAGAAGGTCATCTTGATTACTCTACAGCCTTTGAATATATATGAAACACCTCCAACTTCACAAATCATACTCCATCTCTCCATCCACACCCTTAAACTTGCAGTCCAGTTACTGGACAACTACTCAGAACTAGAATGACCTTGCTCAGGACAATATTTTCCTCTTGGACATCAAGTGGCTCCTGCAATGTAGGCAGAGGGAGTGCTGTTCATTCTGCAATTCACATACGCATGTGATAGGTTTTATACTTAATTAAATATTATGTAAGTAGCATGAGTTCTGTATATAAGCAACATGAGCTGTGTATAAATGCTTTCAGTATAGATATTTATGGGTAAAAATTAAGTAATCTGTCAACTTCCAATTCCATGCTCTTTTCCAGGGATGTTCCTATTCTGTTTGACTTATACTCATCTAGTCCTGTGTCTAGGTATTGCTTATACATAGACTACACAGAGCTAAATAATTCCTGAAAATCCCCTCCCCGCCATCGTCTAGTCTCTGCAGAGAATGGTATCCAAAAAGCTCATCTCAGCACTGATGTATCAAAAAATGTTGTAGGGAATCCTTTTTATAACCCATCACGCACTTCTAAAAATTTCATCTCTACTCTCTTCAATTCTTCGATATTCCACAGCTGCTCAGCAGCCTCTCACTAAACTCCCTCAAATGCTTTCTAACATCCAGACATTGTGGTTTCTTTGACCTCTTTCTTCTCTTCTTGCCTGCTTTCGTCTCCTACCCATCCCACTTTGGTCTAGTCCTGATTATGGAAGGGTTTTAACCTTTCTGACTCTGTTGTAAATTTCCCTATATTTACCTAATCTTGTCATTCTCTGTTCCAGAGGAGCTGACCTAGGAATAAACCTCTTCTCCTTTCTCTAGCTGTTCTAACACTCTCTCTGGCCTATTTTATGGGTTTTGTATACAAGGAAGGAAAAGACATGAAACTCAGGGCTAGTATAATTGAATCCACCAAACTTCAACCTGCCTTGCTTTCTTTTAATCACATACTTCTAATCAATCTTAAAACCCTTATAGCTAAAAGTCAAACAACTAAGCAAGGCACTAGCTTTCTTACAGATAACATTTCTGACTTACAGGTCATTATGGTTTGGTTGCTTAAAGTTGTTTTTCATGTACTTGGAGTCAACTCTTGTTCAGTGTAAGTTGGTTGAGATCACTGATCCTTCAACTGGGCCTGCAAATGACCGTTTGCTATCAGAGGGTTAAAAACTCCTTCCTCGAGATCATGCTAATATTGCCATTTTCTGAACATGCAGGCTATGAAGAGCCATGAAACTTGACTACAATGAAGCCATGAAGCTTGACTATGTGTGAGCAGATCGCCGATTACCTCACTTTCCTTACCTCCACTGCTTTTCCCCATGACTTAGACCACCCTGCTTTTTTACCCCATAAATATCCTTAAACCCCATTTTTGGGAAGGCAGGTTTAAGGCCTATTCTCCTGCCTCTCCACTTTGCCATCTTATGAGTAAACTTTCTCTTTTGCAAAGACAGTTGTCACAGTAATTGACTTACTGCATGCAGACGGAACAAATTTGATTCTGTTTCATAATTATAAAGCTCAAAAGGTATTTTTTTTTTAAAAAGGTCAAAAGGCAAAAACATAACTTTTTAAAATAGGGAGTATGAGTGGAAGAAAAAGTCAGGGAGCAAACACTCACACACTGGTAAATCTCAATTGATTGTATAGCTTAGACTTTTCCCTTTTTATTTATAGGATCAAAATATACTCATATATTGCTCTAGGACTGTTTTCATTTAATAGGTGAATATTGAAAATATATTTTGTTGATGCTTATAATTGTGTCTTATTCCTTTGTTTGTTTGTTTTCTAATATTTCCTTAGTGTGGCTAGTCAATGTTTTATCTAACTACCTCCTTATTATTGCCCTTTTTTGATTTCTCTTTCTCTTTTGTTTTTCTCTCTCAATCTTTGTCTCTTTTAGTCTTCTTGTTGTTATTATTGCTATTAAGGCCTTTTCAAGTTTTATATTGAAGCATAACATACTTCTTTAAAAAAGTACACCAACTATAATCGTATTACCCAATAAACACACTTGTACAACCACTAGATACCAGAAAATTAATATCATTTTGAAAACAAATAAAATCCCTGATCCCCATAAAGTAGGAGACTGAATTTGGCAATGCAAAATAGAGTGTAACAGAAAATAGCTTTCTGTAACCCCAAACCTACGTAAGGGCTCTGTTTGTGTAGGTGCGCAAAAAGACACTGTAAAAAGAAACAGCAGCTCAGGGATCTTGGCCCTCAAGGCATCCAGGTGAGCACTCTGGAACACCTCTGGTGACCTCAGCGCATAGCAGCAGGAACCTCTCTCTTACACAGGACACTAAGCATCCTGAAACCAGGGCTTGAGAAACCCTCACAAACCTGGCTAGTACTGGACAGTCTGTAAGCAACTTTCATGTCGGATTATCATTTATTCATCTAATAAATAGTTATTGAACTTCTATTTTGTTCTAGGCACCATCTCCACTATTTTAGAGTTGATAGCAGAGAGGAAGAATAAACAGCTAAATAATCCAGTGAACAAATGTAGAGCTGCATCTATGACCAGAACTAAAAAGGAAAAATACCAAGTACCTTGTAACATGCAAATTTTACCTGGTCAGGGACATCAGAAAAACACTTCCCAGGGAAAGTACAGTTTGACCCCAAGGTTGAGTAAGAGTTCATTACAGGGCAGTGAGGGAAGACTTCAAACTGCAGTGGCAAGAGCACAGGCAGTGCTTTGCGGGGAGAGAGAGCCTACTAAGTGTAAGGGGCTAGCAGAGAGAGTGCAAGATGAGACAGCAAGGGCTGGAGGGCCTGGGGGTGCTGTTAAAGATACCACCTCCATCAACAAAGGTATCCAAGCAGCCATAGTGATGTTGCAAGCAGACAGGTGATACCATGTGATTTGTGCCTTTTAGAGTTTACTTTTTTCTGCAGAAAGAAATTCATATTTTTAGAGCATATGAAGGATTACCTAAAACAATTGCCCAATAGCATTAGTTTATCTGCTTCTCTCATAGCCCTGCCATATTTAACTCCCCTCTCTGGGTCTGATTTGCTGCTTGGGCCATATGATGAGTAAGGAGCCTTCAAGTGCCAGCATTGGGTGATCTTTGCCTCCTGGTACAAGGACTTCACACTGCATGATGCTGACCCTCCCATTTCTAAAACTGATGGGCGAGAAACATGGCCTTCAAAATATTCCATTTCAAGATATTTTTAGGTTAACCAAAAGTTCTACCATATCCTGTTTTTTTAACCAAAAAAAATCTTGATGTACTATTTATTTTATTTTATTTTATTTATTTTTTTTGAGTTGGAGTCTCACTCTGTTGCCCAGACTGGAGTGCAGTGGCAGCTCCCGGCCACTGCAG